>NW_011888826.1:2069983-2095769 GCF_000151845.1 Pteropus vampyrus
TACTCTTGTTTAATGCTTCTTATTTTCTAATTTACGCTTGCTACAATATCTAGGAATTCTCATTTTCTGGTGTAGAATGAGAATTGTTTATGGATTTTCATGATTCAGTTTAAAGCAAAGAGAAATATGTTTAAGACATTTTCCTTGAACATTCTCCTTCTGGGCAGGAAGTGTGCAGTGTCAACTAAAAATGTGGCCATCAGATAGGAGGAAAACCTGCCAGTGTGACAAAATATCACCTCCTCTACTTGATGCGTTTCTTCTTCTGTTGTGTTTCTTACTTGAAACTAAACCAAAACTCAGTGACACTTCAATATCATAGATAAAGCAGGTCAAACTATAGCTAAAAGAGATTAGGGAGTAAAGTATGTGCACAGAACTAGTCTAAGCCCTTCTTACTGAGATAAGAGCTTTAGGATCTGCCTTCCTTTACAGAAATAAAAGACAGCTCCATCCATTGGAGCAAAGGTCTGCTCACTCATTGAGTGCTTTTAGGTAAATATCATCTGAATTTTCCACTTTTATAATGAAGATAATAACACTAAATTTCTGTAACACTAAATGAGCTAATGTATTGGAAATTTTCTTAAATTCTCAAAAAATACTGTATACATCTAAGACAGTGGTACTAATGCCATCTTAATAAAATGTGTTTCTATTTGATTAGGTAACAATACTCATATTTGCAAAAATTCCATATAAATTCAAGTCTCTGAAAACAATACAATATCTGAGGACCGTAGTTTGAGTGGTTTATTTGTATTGTTTTGCATTCTTAATTATATTTCTTCATTAGTTTTTTATTGTTAAAAATATAACCATTCATTAAATAATGATTGATTGCTTACTATGTACAAGGCACTTACAATATTTTGTGGGGCACAGAAAAATGATAACACTATCCCTGTCCTTACTGAATTTATACTGTTCTCATTATCTTGGAAATTTATATTTTAGTATCATTAGACTGATTCGTGGATTTTATAGGCATCATTCCTGAAATCATTCCTTGTTCTATGAACAAAATTGATCATTGCTTGAATGTCAACAGATATTTTCAGTGTAACAGCTTTCCTCAGATAACATAACGTGTTTCTCAGAAAGGAAGTTCAAAAGGACCAATTCTGTTAGATTGCTGACCTTGACCTCCTGTGGCCAAAAATCCTGTTTCCCTGTGTTTTGAAAGGAAACACGTTTGAGAAAAGCTCTCAATCCTAGATTCAGTGGTTTTCCTTAAAGCCTGTTTGGAGAGACAACAATGGAATTCTGGGAGAGATCTGACAGAAGCGGATTCATCTGATCCCTCTCAAGAGAGAGAAGTGTTTGTTTACTTTGCTCAGAGTGCTATATTTCTATGCATGTGCTATTATTAGAATCCTTTGAAGTAGAAAAGTTATATGTCATAGACCTCCTCCTGATTAAAAACTTTAAGGCTGTTTATCTGATGTGTATGCAGAGTACACAGAAAAGAAGAAACACCTGTTTGTTGAAAATGGACTCCGAAGAATTAGGGAGCAGAAGTTTGTAACTTTTGATTCTCTATGCAATGTCACATTTATCTTCCATCGTAGGCTGCTTTTCAAGTGTTTTCAGATAGATGGCTTTAAAGAGGCAAATATGACTGCATCTGGAACCCAAGTAATTTATAGAAAAAATTGAGTAGTATCTAGAAATTGTGTTAAACTAGAAGTTAACTGGGAATAATGCCTACCTTAAACATATATATTATGAACATCAAGTGCAATAAGCCTTATGAAATTGCTTTCAGAGCACACCTATTGAAAAACTAAAAACATTTTTTTTTTTTTGGAACAAGCATCACTTATTTATTTTTAAAAATCTTTAAAAAAATTTTAAATAGAAAGAACAAAATATTTTTTAAATAATAGCAATTTAATCGTTTTTACCCCATAGCAATATATTCTAGATTTTTTATACATAAATATCTCATTTATATCTCATTTGAAGTAGTTATATACGATTTTGTTGTGTGAAAGTGAAATGTAGATATTTAAATGAATTTATTGGACTATTAAAAAGAAAAAAACACAATGAGCATTCATGTTATGTATTTTTAAATTTATTCCAAAATCTCTTATTAAAAGAGATTTGTGTGAAATAAGAGGAAAGACACACAAGATGAAGTACTATTAAAGATGTAAACTAATTATGTTTACAGTTACTATGGAATAAAATTTTACATCAGGCAAGGAGAGAATCAACTATAAGAGTAAAATCATTTCAAAATTGTAAAAGACACTCCACCTTGACTTTTGCCTCAGGAAGATGGAGTACACAACATTTTTCCTATTCTTCCGGCTGACTAAAAGCACTGGACATTATATATAAAATAAATATTAGAAGGTACTGAAAGATGAAGCACAGAAGGTAGACTGGGATTGAAGAACAGAAAGTAGACTGGCTGGGGACCTTGGGACATAGGTTTTGTTCCAAATGGAAATTTTGGAACTGAGAAATATAATAACAAAAACAAAAACAAAAACAAAACAAATAATGAATGGGCTCAATAGCAGAATGGGCAATACAGATGAAGGAATATATGACTTTAAAGACAGAACAATAAGGTTATTTGATTTGAATAACAAAGAGAAAATATAATAAGAAATGAACAGAAACTTAGTGGTATGTGAAACTATAATAAAGATCTAACATTCATGTCATAAAAGGGAGAAGAGAAATCAGGTGAGGTTGAAAACTGGACAACAAGATAATAACTGACAAGTCCCCAAATTTGGCAAAAGATATAAACCTACGGATTAGAGGAGCTGAGCAATCCACAAACAGGATAAACTCAAATATTTCTGTGCCAAGACACATCATAGTTAAACTTCTGAAAATTAAAGACAAAGAAAAAACTTGAAAGCAGGCAGGGAGAAATATTGCATTAACTATAGGGAATAAAACAATCCAAATGATGATAGATTTCTCCCCAGAAACAATGGAGGCCAAAAAGAAGTGGCATGACATTTTCAAGAACTAAAAGAAAACTACTAACCTAGAATTCTATATGCAATAAAAATATCCTTCAGGAATTAAGGGGAGAACACAGGAAAAACCACTGCACTCAAGATTGTAGTGACAGAGAGATGAATATAGAGTTTCATATCTTCCCAGACTTCAAGGTTGGGGTAAGAAACCTGCAATGTATATTAGAAAGTTGCTGGAGGTTAGGTGTTGGACTATTCTGAGAGTTAAAAAGTCCAGGGAGACCCACAGTTTTGTGAGATTTACCTCCGGGAGCTTGACTAGATTCCCACAGTGTCAAACAAAAATCCCCTGTGCTTCTAGAAGTGGAAAAGAAAAAAGAACCATTTAAAAATATACCAGAGCATTCTATTCTGAACAAAGCCTAACATCAGAGGCTGACTAGAAGAAGGGATATACTAGAAAGAAAGGTAGAGATTAAAAAACCACTATAATAGAAATGAAGAATGCCTTTGATAGGCTTATTGGTAGATTGGATAAGGCTGAGGGAAGAATTTCTGAGCTAGAAGATATATCAATATGATCCTAAAAACTGAAAAGGAAAAAAAAACAAAGATTGAAAAAAACAGAACAGATTGTCTAAGGATTGAAAAAGGTATAACATACACTTAATGAGAATGCCAGGAGAAGAAAGACAGAAAGGAACAAAAGAAATATTTGAAATAATAATGATTAAGAATTTCCCCCAATTAATGTCAGACACCAAAGCACAGATCCAGGAAGCTCAGAAAACACCACACAGGATAAATACCAAACAATAACAATACAACAAAACTATAAGCATGTCATTTTGAAACTACATAAAATCAAAGACAAAAAAAAAAAAAAAATCAAAGACAAAAAAAAAAAAAAAAGATTCTGAAAGAATCCTCAGGGGGAAAAGGTCTTATCCGTAGAAGAACAAAGATAAAAATTATTTCAGATTTCTCAGAAACCATACAAGCAACAACAGGATACGGTGCAATATTTAAAGTATTGAGAGAAAGAAGAACCCAACTAACCTAGGATTTCATACCTTGTGAAATTAACCTTCAAAAATGAAGAAGAAATAGACTTTTTAGACAAACAAAAATTGAGGGAATTTCTTGTCAGAAGACATAACTTGCAAGAAATGTTAAAAGAAACTCTTTAGAGAGAAGAGAAATAATATAGGTTAGAAACAGATCTACATAAAGAAAAGAAGACCATTGAAAAAGTGAAGGTAAAATAAAAACTTTTATTTTGTTATTCTCAATTCATCTAAGAGATAACGGTAGTTCAAAATAATAGCACCGACAATATATTAATTATGCATGCTTATGTGTGCTTATCTATATATAAGTGAAATAAGTAACAGCAATGATACAAAGGATAGAAGGGAGGAATTAAGGTTACTTTATCATTATAAGGTACTCACACTACCTGTAAAGCGGTATAGTGTTATTTGAAAGTTAACTCGGATTAGCTTTTTATGTATATTGCAAACTTTAGCGTAGCCACTGAAAAAAATATCAAAACATGTATAACAAATATGCTAAGAAAGCTGAGAAAATGAAATCATATAAAATTCTCAAATAAAATCACAAAAGGAAGAAAAGCATGGAAGACAAAAATAGGAATAAAGAACAAGGGCATCAAATAGAAAACAATAACAAATAGGGTAGATATTAATCCAACTATATTAATAATCACTTTGAACACAAATGGTCTAAATGTAACAAATGAAAGACAGAGATTATCAGAGTGGATCAACTATATGTTTTCTACAAGTATATGTTGTCTCCAGGAAACCCACTTTAAATATAAAAAAAAGTATGGTTAAAAGCAAATGAATGGAGAAAAAGATACCATGCTAACACTAATAAAAAGAAAGCAGCAATTGGTATACTTAGAGAAGACTTCAAAGTAAGGAAAGTTATCAGGAATAAAAGAGGTCATTTATGATAATAAAGAAGTTAATTCTCCGAGAAGACATAATAATCCTTAACATGTATGTACTTAACAACGGAGTTTCAAACTATGTGAAATAAAAACAAATAGATTTGTCAAGAGAAATAGATGAATCCACTATCATAGCTGAAGACTTCAAAATCTCTGTATCATAAATGGACAGATCTAGCAGGCAGAAAATCAATAAGAACATAGTTGACTATAAAATTGACATCTATAAACTACATCACTTAACAAGAACTGAATATGCATTCTGCTCAAGCTTACGTGGAACATTCACCAAGATAGACCACATTCTGGGCCATGAAACACACCTTAACAAATTTTAAAAAATGGAAATCATTCAATGTCTGCCCTCAGACCACAATGAAATTAAGCTAAAAATTAATAACAGAAGGATAATTGGAAAGTCCCCAAATATGTGGGGAAGAACCAAGGGACAACACATTACACAACACTACCCAACCACTGACTCCTCCCCCAGTGACATGCACTACACAACCACCGACTCCTCCCCCATGTCACTGGGGGAGGAGTCGGTGGTTGAGTCAGTGAGATTTAGAAAAAGTAAGGTTTATTGAAAGTACATTTAGAAGGAGATGGGCCATGTTAAGGAAGTCTTCAGCCCATGGAATTTGGGAGGTGAAGAGATAAGACCAAGTGCATCCTAAGCGAGGAATGGGTTTTCAGCAGGGAGAGCTGTAACAATGCAGAAGTAGGAAGGTCTGTATATTTGAGCCATGAATGGGAGGTCCTAGATGATTTGCATGTGAGCTTACCTTGACTGACAGCTGGCTGCTACATAATACTTTGCCTACTGCACATGTGTTTACCCAGAATTAAGTCTGTTATAATCAGATTCATGAACTTCCAGGTATAAACATAGTGTTATAATGACAGCATAATGAACATTAGATTGTGGGCAGACTAAGGTAGTACCTTCTGCACAGGCATCTGTGGCTGGATTAAACAAGCTATAGATTCTCGCCCTCCTGTCCTTTGTCTCTGGGAATGCGGGAGAGATTCTCTAACTACCAATAGGGTGTTTCTTGGGTGGTCTCTAGGCTGGGCTTCTGTTCCTTTGTTCCTCTGTCATTCATGTCTGACTAGCCACCTAACATTTGGAGATTAAAAAACATACTTTTAAATAACATGTGGTCAAAGAAGAAATCTCAAGAGAAATTTAATAATGTTTTGAATGAAATGAAAATGAAAACAAAACAGCAAAATTTGTGGAATACAGCTAAAGCAGTGCTTAGAGGGAAATTTATAGCACTAAAATGAGTATATTAGAAGAAAAAAAAGATCTGAAATCAATCATCTACATTTTCCGCTTAGGAAACTAGAAAAGAAGAGCAAATTCAATGCAAAGTAATCTGAAGAAAAGAAATAAGACTTAGAGTAAAAATCAAGGAATTGAAAACAGGAAATCAATGAAGAAAATCAATGAAATTAAAAGTTGGTTCTTTGAAAAGATTGATTAAATTGATAAGCTTCTAGCCAGGCTAACTAAGGGAAATAAAAGAGAGGATACAAATTACTAATATTACAGATGAAAGAGGAGACATTACTGCAGAATTCATGGAAATTAAGGATGAGAAGGGTATATGATAAACAATTTTATGACAACAAACTTGGTAATCTGAATGAAATAGACAAATTCTTTGAAAGACAGTCTGCCAAAACTCATACTAAAAGAAATACATATTCCAAATAAACCTATATCTATTAAATAAATCTAATCAAATTAATAATTTTCAAAACAGAAACACCAGGCCAAAATGGGTTTTAGTGAACTTTATAACAAACATTTAAGGAAGATATTATACCAAATTCTCTACAATTTCTCTTATAAGATAGAAGCAGAGGTAATACTTCACAAGAAAAATGAACTACAGACCAACATCTCTGATGAACATAGATGCAAAAATGTCAACAAAATATTAGCAAATCTCATCAAACAATCTATCAAAGGATTTATACACTATAACCAAGAGTACTTTATTTTAGGTATACAAGTCTGAGTCAAACATTCAAAAATCAATTAATGTAATCTATCACATCAATTGAGTAAAAATGAAAAATCACATGATCATATCAATAGATACAAAGAAAACATTTGACAAAATTCAACACCATTTATGTTAAAAACTCTTGATAAACTATAAATAGAAGGAAGTTTTCTCAACTTGGTAAAGAATCTCTACAAAATAACCTACAGCTAATATTGTACTTAAAAGTGGAAAACTCAGTGTGTTCCAACTAAGATCAGGTGCAAAGCAAGGAAGTTCCCTCTTACTACTCCTTTTAAACATCGTATGATAAATCTTTGCTAAAGCAATAAGGCAACGAAATAAAATAAAACATATAAAGACTGGAAGGAACAAATTAAACTGTCTTTCTTTGCAAATGACATCATCATCTATGTAGATAATTTGAAAGAATTAGCAAACAAAACAAAAAATCAACAGAAAATTCCCCTTCTAGAACTAATGTGATTATATCAAGATTGCAGTATATAATATTAATATAGAAAAATTAATCACTTTCCTACATATCAGTAATAAAAAATGAAATTTGAAATTAAAAGCATAATACAATTTACTTTAGCACTCCCCAAAAACCAAATTTATTTTGTACAGCATCTATATGAAGAAAACCACAAAATTCTAATGAAAGAAATGAAAGAAGAACTAAGTAAATGAGAGATTTCTTGTTCATGGGTAGGGATATTCAATAATTCCCAACTTAATCAACAAATTTATACAATCCCAATAAAAATTTCAGCAAGTTATTTTGTGGGTATCAACAAACTAATTCTAAAGTTTATATGGAGGAGCCAAAGACTCAGAAAAGCCAACAAGGGATTGAAGGAGGAGAACAAAGTTATAGGATTGACACTACTTGACTTCAAAATTTACTATAAAGTTACAGTAATCAAGACAGTGTGGTATTGGTGAAAGAGTAGATGAATAGATCAATGGAACAGAATAGAGAGCCCCAAAACAGATTCTCATAAATATAGTCAACTGACCTTTGACAAAGGAGTGAAGGCAACAAAATGAAGCAGATAGTCTTTTCAACAAATAGTGCTGGAAAAACTAGACATCCATATGCAAAAAAAAAAAAAAAAAAATTAATATAAACACACACTTTACATTCTTCACAAAAATTAACTCAAAGTCGATCACAGATCTAAATGTAAAATGCAAACCTATAACAATCCTAGAAGGTAATATAGGAGCAAACTTAGATAAGTTTGGGTAAGGTGATGACTTTTTAGATAAAACACCAAAGGCATGATCCATGAAAGAAAGAATTGATAAACTGGTCTACATTAAAATTATAAACTTCTGCTTTGTGAAAGACAACATCAAGAGAAATAGAAGGCAAGGCACAGACTGCGAAAAAATATTTGCAAAAGACACATCTGGTAAAGCACTGTTATTCTAAATATACAAGGAACATTTAAAACTCAACAGTAAGAAAAAAAAAAGCAATTAAAAAATGAGCCAAAGACCTTAACGGTCACCTCACCAAAGATATACAGATGGGAAATAAGCATAGATAAAGATGCTTCATATTACATATCATCAGGGAAATGTAAATTAAAACAACAATGTGATACTACTACACAACAATTAAAATGACCAAAATTTATAACCCTGACAGTACCAAATGCTGGAGGGGATATAGAGCAACAGAAACTCTCAAAAGTCGCTGGTGGGAATGCAAAGAAGATAGTTTGGCAGTTTTTGTTTTGTTTTTTTTTTCTACAAAACTAAACATACTCTTACCATACAATCTAGCAATCAAGCTTCTTGGTATTTATCCAAAGAAGTTGAAAAGATGAGTCCACACAAAAACCTGCGCAAATGTTTATAGCAGCTTTCTTCATAATTGCCGAAAGTTGGAAGCAACCAAGATGTCCATCAATAGGTGAGTGGATAAACAAACTGCGGTACATGCAGACAATGGTATCCTATTCAGCAATAAAAAGAAAGAAGCTATCAAGCCATGAAAAGACATGGAGAAATATTAAATGCATATAAGTGAAAGAAGCCAGTCTGAAAATGCTACATACTGTATGATTATATCTGTATGACATTCTGGAAAAGATGAAACTATGGAAACAACAAAAAAAATCATTGGTTGCCAGGGTTTTGGTTGGGGAAGGGGTGCTGTGGGAAGGAGTGAATAGGCAGAGTATTTTTTAGGGTACTCTTTAAGTACCAGAATGATGGACACATAGTATACATTTGTCCAAACCCATAGAATATAAAATACCAAGAGTGAATCGTACTGTAAGCTTTGGACTTTGGGCCTTTATGATGTGCCAGTGTAGGTTCATTGTGACACATTGACTTCTCTGGTGGGGAATGTTGAGAAAGTGAGAGGCTATATATGTGTGGGGGCAGGTGCATAGGGGACATCTCTGTACTTTCTTCTCAATTTTGCTTTGAATCTAAAACTGCTCTAAAAAATTAGTCTTAGTAAAAAATACAGTCATCAGTTAAGACTCAGAGGATTTCAAATAAAGATTCGGATTTTCGGTTTCTCTTTATAAATTGGAAAAGTCTGATAACACTGGGCGAGACTTATGCATAGCTACAATCAGCTGAGTAGTAATAAGTGTCCTTTTAGAAAGATCTGTTCTGTTCTGTTCAGAAAGTCCCCCACTGGCTTTATCCAGTTCCATTTCTTTCTTGGGACTCATAAGATAAGAGGGACCCATCCTCTAAGGATTCTAAACAGGTTACCCTAACAAGAACTCAGTCAGAGAAAGCATAGCTGGAATTGTGTTGTCAGAAATAAATGAAAGAGAGAGACTGGGTGGGGGCAACCCAAGTGTCTATCTCCAGATAGACATGTGGTATAAACATAGGATGAAATGTTATTTAGCTTTTAAAAGGAGGGAGGTTCTGACACAGCATGGATGAAACTTGAGAGCATTACACTAAACGAAATAAGCTAATTACAGAAAAACAAATACTACATAATTCCACTTATGTGAGGTAACTGGAGTAGTCAAAATCATAGAGACAGAAAGTAGAATGGTGGCTGGAGCTAGGGAATGGGGGCAATGGGAATTTAGTGCTTAATGGGTATAGAGTTTCCAAGAACAGTTGTTGATTTTTCAGCCTGCTGAGCTTTTTTTAAACTTGTTGTTTGGACAGAGTGATAACTTCCAAGCTCCTTAAGTGAGGAACCAGAAATTGGAAATTGGAAACTCTCGTATCAGTTTTTGGAAGTACTGACCAAATAAATGAATGTGCAAGTCTTATTTGGCCCTCTGTCCTTGTGCTTTGGCATTAGATGTCAAATCTTGCTCTCACAGGCCTGATATGGGCATGGTTGGAGTGTGGAATTTAAGTCTGGTGCCTCCTCCTGGATTCTCTCTTGCCAGGCTCTGACCATGGCAATGAGGCCCACTATTGTGAAAAGATGGACTTGGGGTCACCCCTCAGCTCTGGCATCACTATCTAGGGGTCCTGAGTGGGCACTGTGGAAAACAAAATGTGAACTTTGAAGTCACATAGAAGAATCTTCTGAAGTTAATGTTCTCAAGATTATGTGTAGAAATGCTTAGCTCAGTCCCAGGTACTTGGAAAGCAGCACGGTTAAACAGACTATGGTAGTCATTTTCAAGGCTGGGGTGAGGAATACATGAGGTCATATGACAAAGAGCCTCACATACAATGTACGTGACATAACTCACAAATTCAAGAGAAAGATCAGTTGTCTAGTTTGTCTCTGTTATTACTTATCTACCCAAACTTCCATAGATTGTTAGCCCCTCCAACTAGATTTTAGCACATGAACCCTGAATGAATACATTGTAGGAATTTGATACATTTCTGAACAGAAAATGAATAATTACAGTAATAAATAGATGACTTTTTTAAAAGAACTTAAGTTCTTAGAAAGGAGATATGACTTCAATGAATTCATACATATTTATTGAATGCCTACTGTAAGCTCACAACTATGATGATGAGGAATAATAAAATGCTAATGCATAGTTAAAAGTGTAGGTGAAGGGGAAAACTATTACGTATAAAGCACTTGATAAACAACTCAAGTAAATATATAGTGAATCTTTCTTATTATACAATATTTTATGGATTTTGTATACTTTCTGTATAATATGAGAGTTTAAGAAATTGTTTGTAACAATTGGCAACAACCTTTTTATTAACATAAAATCAGAAACATTCTTCCGAATCTTATGCTAGATTATAATATGACTGTTCAGATGAGGCCCTGTTCAATATGATCTGCATTATTGTTTATATTTGGGAGAAGGTAATTTTTCTTCTTATTGAACTGTTAGGGAACACAGGACATAAAAGCTAATAAAATATTTAAAAATTTTGACTCAGAATTTGGTATACACCTTATTTTTATGAGTATCCTTTTAGTGGTCATATAATAATGTATAACGTTATCACATTAATTTATTAACCATTCCTCAATTATTGACTTATAGGTGGTTTCTAGTAGTTCAGAGTTAACTTTTTATATTATTCCTGTTAAAATGTGACTATTTAATATATAGTTTAATACATATCAAAACTAGATAGGGCTTACAAAAAAAAGATTGTTCATCATTAGAAAATATATTAGCCTTATTCATTATATTAATAATTTAAAGCAAAAATCATGATTATATTAAAGATGACAAAAAGCAAATAATTGTGTTTGGGAGCCAATTCTAATTTCTTTTGTAAAAAAGCTTTAAGTAAAATAGGAATCACAGAAAATTACCTTGGAAAGAAATAAACATTTGTTAGTTGCAGATGATGTGACAATATTCCTAAAAATCCAATAAATTCAACAGAAATTTTTAAGCTATTAAAAGAACTAATCAAGTGGCTATATGTAAGATGAAACAAAAATAAATATTACTTTTTTTATTAGCTTCGAACAATTAGAAACTCAAATAGAAAAATCATATTCAAGATAATGTCAAAATTAGTCTGTAAAACACCTAGGAATTACTTTATAAGAGAATTATATATTTTTAGTAAAGACATAAAATAAGACTAAAATAAAGGGAAAGACATATCAGATTCCTCATGGAGAGACTAAATAGTGTGTAGATGCTATTTCTTCTCAAACTAATGTGCAACTATAATGCAAATCTGATGAGTATCCTGAGGCATTGTTTTGAGGAATAACGATGCTGATTCTAAAATTTGTTTGGAAGAATAAATAAGAGTTTGAAAAAGAAGAATCATGAGAGGGAATTTGCTCTCTAAGATGTTAAGTATGTATTTATTTAAATAAAAATAGTTGAGTAATGATACAAAAACAAATAAATAGATTAGTGGTATATTACAGAGAATACAGAAACAGACACATTTATATATGTGGGTTTAAGATTATGATAATGAAGGTATTTTGAAAGATATAAAGTTATTCCCATCTTGCCCACTGTTATAAAAATTATGGATGAACTGAGCAACTAAATGTACAAAAAAACTATACTGTATTGTTCTGCTAAGGTAACTATGTTCAATAACAAAAGTATCTTAGGATCACAGTAGCTAAACATAAGAAAGTGTCTTGATTATGCCAAGTCTGGAATCGACTGGAGATTCCCCAGGGCAGCTCCTTCCAGGTGGTGATTCAGGAATTGAAGCTGCTTTTATCTAGTTCCCATGCAATTTGGAACATTTGGGTTTGAGGTGTGCTACTGAGGGGAAGAGAGAGCTGGAGGATCAGACAAGGGTAGAAATGACATAGACTGTGTCACTTCTATTCACATAGAACTAGTTATATACTTAATAACATAATTCTAAAAGAAGCTGGAAAATGTGGCAGAGCACATGGAAATTCAGTCAACATTAAACATCTCCATCAAAATAGTGTCATGGTCAAATCTAGATAAGCAATTTTGTAAATGCATGGGTGGGGAAAATTTCTTATCATTGTCTAGAAAAAAAAAGCAATAAAAGGAAAAATAGATTTGAGTATAAAAAAATTTAAAGGCCATAAACAGTGAAAGATGCCAAAAACAAACTTAAAATGCAAGTGACAGATTGAGAGAAGGTATTTGCCACATGTTTACACAGGAAAATGTTAACAAAATGTTAACAAAATTTTAGCAGAGTTTCTATAAAGAAGAAATGACAAACAAACCAATAAAGAACACTGCAAAGATTACTAAAAATTCAAAAATATAGATGATCAGTCACATATGTACAGGGAAGTACATTACAGTATTGTTGGTAATGGTATAAAATTGAAGACAATTTAATTTTCAATAGGAGTCTGATTGAATCATATATGGTGTGTCTATACAACAGAATACCATGCAGTCATTAAAAGAGAACAAGAAAAACCCAAAAACGAAAAGAAAAAAAGAAGGAAAAAAGGAAAAAAAGAAAAGTATATCACTACAGACAGTGTGACTATACTTGGGGGAAAATAAAATTAATTAAAAAATTAATGATAAAAGTATATAGATGATAGACAAATAATAGATATGACAAAATAGAAAAGACATGGACAAAACTGTTAATATTGTTTTTCTCTGAAAAACGGAAGAGGTAATATTTAGTTTGTAATTCATACACTTTTCAAAGTGGTAACTTTTATTTTTTTGAGTTTTTCTGCATTGTTTAAATAAAAAATTAATATATTAATTAATTATATCATTCATTCATCCACTCATCTACCTATCCATCCATTCATCCATCCATCCATCCATCCATCTATCCATCTATCCATCCATCATTTCGTCTATTCATCCTATCATATCCACACACATTTAATAAGTACCTCTTCTCAGACATTGTGTTTTCCATGCATATTACAATTAATATTTAGTTTAGCTCATCTTGTACAAGAAGAGGGATGTATAAATGTTTTTTCCTCCTTCTAGTTGACAACTTATTTAAAAACAAACCAACAAACATAAAGAGTCTGGCCCTAGGCTTCTTGAGCGCACCATCTGGCTTGGCTTCCCTAGCCTCTGGCCTTTGTCTGCCCTGTAGATGACAGATTAGTGGGAACATCCTTTATAGTAGGAAATGGAGGTCAATAAAATTTGCTTTCCAATTTAGTATCATCCCAGTCAGGACATCCCAAAATAAAATTTGTTTCAAAAATAGATCTAGGAGGAGAAAAAGTTAGGATTGAAAACAAACAATTAATCCTCTTATGTCACTGATTTTGTGTGAGAAACCAGATTAAAAAAAATAAATAAATAAAGCAGTTTCTTGTTCAGGTGCAATGATATTGCTGGTAGAAAAAAAAGCAGAACAAAAATAGTGCATTCAAAGAGTCCAGTGTGATAAACGACACTATGGAGCAAAACAGGAAGTTGTTCAATGGAAGAGAATCGACCTCAGAGCCTGAGACATGAATAGATCCCTGGGTGCAAAGATGTTTGCATTCGTGAAGTGCTGTATTGATGCTTTATTGATCAGAATTGAATTGCACACCATGTACTCTTTTGTGGCAATCCATTGGCTTATCTGACAGGTGAAGAGAGAGCATCTGCAATGTTGAATGATAACACATTCCAAGGCTGGTACATAAGAAAGAGAAACACATTAATTTCTATTCTAATACATGCCTTTCCATATACACATATTTGTGTGTGCACATACATGTGTTCATAGTTTTATACTATAGGGATTTTAATTGATTTATTGTGCAATTGGACTGACATCCCAAACTCATCTGAATTTGTTTCATGCTATAATCTTAAAAAAATAATAGCTTCACCATAGAAATAGAAATATATATGTGTATGTATGTATAGTTCCTACTTTTTTCAAACTGTTAGGGAATGTATGTTCAAAAGATACAGGCTCAAAAGGGAGAAAAAACTTTTCCTTCATACTCCATAATCGGTTCTTCTTATAGTGCTAATCTGGGAAAATGTCAGTCTAGAGCAGTTTCCTCTCAGAGAGGTTGTCTCAGTGCCAAGAAAAACTGTTGCTCTTAAAAAAATTCTCTTTGCATAGCTATCAAAGAGAATTTAATATTTTAAATCCACGCTCTGATAATTCAGGCAAAACTGCCTAAGTGAAGTAAAGGAGGCTTAGGTGGGAGGCTGCTATGAGAGGTTTTATTTTTATCTCCATTCTGATTTGACGGGAGGAAACCATTGTAATGTTCAATGAGATTCCGCAACTCCTTCTGGATACACCCAGTTAAGCGGCTGAGCTGATCTCAAACCAGAGAACACCAGACCCTAAACACCTGCAAAATGTGCTTTTTACGTAAGACTCAAAAAAGTCTATTTATGAGTTGGTGGATTTGCTGTCCTCTGTGATCTTAGCTGCCTATAGTGACAGGCTCACGAGCAGCTCAGACTCAGCAAGGAAATGATTCCAGGTTTGAGGGCTTGGGGTCCTTGGAAGAGAAGATTGTTTTGTTTTGGTATGTTAGTTGTTGTTCTCCTGGAATAGGCCCTTGTCAAGACTTTCAAATACCTAGAGGTTGTTTCCTCTAAGTTGGTCCGCAAAAGTCTCTGCCTTTCCAACCTGTTTCGCTGGGACTGTGAACAGAGCTTTAGAGCCTATGCGGGAATGGGAAGGGAATGGGTATCCCTCAGGACCTGCCCCGTCCAAAGAGAGAAAGCCGAACAGATGACAGCTGACACGTAGAGGGCATTTTGTAGGAATGCTGGCCCTGAGCAAGCTTCCTGATCTGCAGTTCGGTGTCCCTCCCTTGCCAAGGCAGCCCAAAAGGATCTGATGACCTGGCATGGGACCAGTGGGCTGGGAGCCAAAGGGCAGTAAATCAAAGTAAAAAAGAGGTGATATTTTAAAAGCAAACAATGTTTTTGTTTGTTTTAGAGAGTAGAGAGAAGTAAATTATTACAATGGTAAAAGGGTAGGAGATATAAAACAACATTGCCGCAGAATAATTTAAAACTACTTGTTTGTAAAAGTGCTCTCTTTATTGAGTATGCTCTATTTCTTATTAAGCAAGATTCTTAATATTTTTCTAGATAAGGATGGGGAGTGTGTAAATTTTGGTCTTTCCAGGATTAGTGAAGTTCCTACCACTTTAAAACAAACAGCATGCTCTAGTTTATAATCGCCACAGGGGTATTAAAATGTTTTCTGTATAAAATTTCTGGCGCCAAATCTTTCTCTCTTGTTCTAATTCAAGTTCTGTTTCTTCTGTCCTTGGTAAGCTTTTCCACCTAGATAGTCAAACATGGAAAAATGTTTCTAAATTCTCACCTCCTGCAATCAGCTGAGAATGGCTCTGTGTCTACAAGGATAGATTCTTGGGGAAGTCAGAACTGGTTCTCTGGAAGCAATACTGAGGGAACAGGGACCTGAAGCTGCATTTCCATAGAACCCAGGGGACATCTAGATATTTGTTTATCCTGATCGTATGTTTAATTGTTTTTACCTATAAGTATGAAATATTTCAGGACTATAAAAATGTATAAAGAATAATATGAACATCCAGACACCTATCACCCTAATTAAGAAATAAGGCATCACACTTTAATTATAAGGGGAAAATACCAAGTCAATAAAGCATACACTGAAAGCAATATATAATAGAGTAGAAAGGATGCTAACTCTATTGTTCCTTTAAACTTATTAGCAATCTTTGTTGAGCTCCTGTTTGTGACAGGCACTGAGGTCAGAGAGATGAAATACACCCTCACTGACCCAGATGTGATGGGACACTCATTAAGATAAAAAGAAAAAAAACTCACCACAATACACTCCAGGAAGTGCTATGGCAGATAGAAGTACAGGAAACTAAGAGACCACGAGGGAGAATGTAACTCAGAGTGGAAGTTGGGGATGGGGGTGAGTGGTCAATAAAGTTTTCTCAGGGAAAGTGATCCTTGAGCTGCTTCTGGAAGGACAGGGTTGAGACAGGCACCCAGGGGAGAAGCAGTGTGTGTTAGGCAAGGGAAAGAGGCATGTGCAGAGACTCTGGGTGGCCAGTGCACTGGCAGAGAAGGCAGCAGTTGAAACTTTGGTTGGCTGGAGTAGGTTGTGCTAAGAGCTGGGACTTTCAGGAGGGATCCAAATGATCACATCTTCTTTTTAGAACAAGCACTGTGCTCAGAGACAAAGGTGGGAGTTCTTAGATGGAAGTGACTGAGGAGGGCTTCAGGGGTTCTGTGAACCCTTTGAAATTGTATGCAGTATAGTAGGAGTGTGTGTACGTGTGTGTGTGTGCGTGTGTGTGTGTATTTCCCCTGGAAAGGTCCATAACTCTCAAAGAGGGTAAAGAGAGCTACAGGGGTAAAGAGTGCGGTCAGATTGGAGGGTTATTGCAACAGCTGAGATGACAAGGCATGAAATCCTGGATTGAGAAGTTACTCTAGGGGTAGAAGGCAAGGACAGTTTCAGGGACAATTAAAAGATAGTGTTGACAGAGTTTGTTATCTAATTGGATTTGCAATGGGAGGCGGAAGGAGTAGTCCAGAGCAACGCTTCTCAAACTTTAGCATGCATATGAATCGCCTAGAGATCCTGTTAAAATGCAGACTCTGACTTACAGGTCTGGGAGGAGCCAGAGATCCCACATCAGTAACTCAGTCCCAGGTGATGGTGATGTGATGTGCTGAGATACTTAGGGACTATATATTGAGCAGGAAGGGTCCAGGTAACATACTCTAGGGCCAGGCTTTTCAACCTCAATTGTTCACATTTTGGGCCACATCATTTTCTGTTGGGATGCAGGACATCCTATGCATTGTAGGACATTTAGCAGCATCCAAAGCCTCTGGCCACTAGATGACAGTATCACTCCTTCAACGGAACAAACATCATCTTCAGTCAGCACCAAATGGGGTGGGGATGGGGAGCCAGGAGTGTTTAGAGGGGCACTGCTCTCTAGTGGTTCACAGCTCTGCTAAATAATAAAATAATCTGGACTGCTTTAGGATGCTTCTGGCAGCTTTAGGGAAACTGGATGCGCAACCGACTTTGCCGGTTTGAAGCTGCAGCACCTGGCCGGATGGTAGACCTGTGCATTGAGCGGGGATCTCTGCAGGTGGAGGAGCAGTGTGGGTGGGGCGCTGAAGTGAGGGGTAAAGATAAGATTCTGGATTTAAATGTTGATAAACTCGATATGCCTGGGGGTCATTTAAATGGAGATGTTCACTTTGATTTTTTTTGGTCACTGACAAGCTGTGTGTCCTTAGGCCATTCAAATATATTTCCAGATTTTTATTTTTCTCATCTGTCAATCCTGATAATATCTATCTTAAGAGTTGATAAAACGGAAAAATTCATTAATGGATGTGAAAAAAGTATTAAGCTATATCACAACATACCCACACTCAGCTAGAGGTCTATCTTCAAAATTTTATTTGAAAAACCATATTTTGAAAGTTTTGGAAAAAGTGGGACAACATTTTATAACATCAGGGCAAGGAGTGATTTTTGGGAAAACAACAAACAAAAAGCACAAATTGTAATTGATAAATTCAAGTAAATTAAAAAATTTTTAATATTAGTACATGAAAAGTCACCATCAGCAAAGTTAAAAAATAAATTGGAAAAAATATTTTTACTGTATAAATTGAAAAAGGTTTAGTACAAAAAATATGTAATAAACTCCTAAAAATCAGGAAGAGAAAAACAAAGAACCCAAGAGGAAATAAGCAGAAGATATAAATAGGCAAGACACACAAGGAGAGTTGGAATGGGCAATAAACATAATACAAGATGCTCAATCTCCCCAGTTATCAGGTAAATAAAATCAGTTGGAGCTGCAGTGTATACTATTTCTCACTCACCAGATAGGCAAAAATTTACTGGAATTATGATGCAAAAGAAACTCATACTTCTAGTGAGGGTATAAATTGTTACACTACTTTCTGAGCAATTTGATAATATTTAATAAAATTTTAAAAGCCCAGTAACCTATAACACCATAATTCCTTTCTTGGATGAGATACATATAAAGATGCATCTTTGTAGCAAAGATGTGCAAAGATGATCTTTGCACCTCTCTTTCCAAAAGTGAAAATTGAAAATGGCAAAAAGATCCATCAATAGAAAAATGGATAAATTGCAACTGATAAATTAATAAATTGCAGTCTCCCTGCCATTTCAAAACTTCCAAATATTAGATGTCTTAGGCCATTGTCTGTGAAGTGCTCCTGTATCTACATGCATTTGTTTCTTGCCAAGTTTAAAATATCATAAATAATTCATAATTCAATGGAGAAGTAAATTATATGAAAGATCTTGGCTTTCGATCTATATACCGCATCACTACCATAATGCTGAGACCTAAAATATTTCCAGAGAAAAATTAATGTTTGAGTTTTTATTATGCTTTAGATAATGTCAATAACAGAAGTGGCAGTACAAGAGCTAGACTTATACAGCAAAGGCTTCAGAAAAACCAGTACCCCCACTTCAAACTAATCCTGTCCTCAAGTTATCGGGCAGCTTAGGAGCCAGAAGAACAATAGGTAGAGTTCAAAGCACTTGAATTCAGCAATTTTACCTGGAAGCTAAAGGTAGAGGAGGAAAGAGAGTATTAAATGAGACTTTTTCTAAATCTTTGGGATACTGTATCTTAGCCCTCAAGTTAAGCAGCAGATAAGAAGCCTGGAATATATTAAGCACTATTCCAGTTGCTGGGGATACATAGCTAACAAAGTAGATAGAGTTGGAAGGGACAGACAATAAATAGATAAATAAATTTGTAGTACATCAGTTGATAACTGCTAAGGAAAATAATTAAATCATGGGATACAGCATGAAGGTTTGAAACTGTTATTTTTAGTGCTCAAGGGAAGACTAAAGATGATATTTGAGAAAAGACTGGAATGAAAAGAGGTTTGAAATACCCATTAGACAACCACACTGAGTTTCAGTAGGCAGTTTGACATACACATGTGGTTGACAGGGAAGGGTCTAAGCTGGAAATCCGAATTTAGGAGTTGTTGGCACATAGCAAGTATTGAAAGCATTGGGGCCAAGTGAGGTAGTCTAGTGAGTGTGCAGAGGCTGAGATAAAAACAAGGCCTCCAAGAGAAATGTGGGGAATTTTAAAGGATATACCCCAACACTAACTAAGAGGGAGGGACTAAGCAGGGAGGCGGGAAATGGAGGTGCAGTATTAAGGAATGAAAAAGAAAAAAGTGTTTCAAGATAAGGGGCCTAATTAACGCATGTTTGCTGCTGTGAAATCAAGTAAAGTAAAAATTGTGAACTAGCCATTATGGTAGATAGCTTCGAAGATGGTCCCCACCAATTTCTTCAGCCATATACACACGTTGCTCTTTATATCAATAGGTGGAATTTAATTTTTCTCCACTTGAATCAGGGCTAGCCTTATCGACTCACCTTAACAACAGAATGCATAAAAATGAGATTGATACTTCTGAAGCCAGGTCATAAGAACCCTTGAGGCTTCAGTTTCTGGGAGCACTTACTCTTGGGAAGCTCCTCTTGAAGCCAGTGCCATTCTGTGAGAAGCTGAAGTCACATGCGGAGGCCACATGTAGGCACTTTGATGGACTATCCCAATCAATGTTCCAGACAATAGCCAGCATCAACTGCCAACTTGGTGAGTGAGCCATCTTAGTTATCCAACCCTACTGAGCCTTCAGATGATTGCAGCTGAAACTGCAACTTGTGAGACATCTCACATGAGAGCCACCTGGATGAACCCAGTCAACCCACAGAGCTGAGAGATCGTATTATTTTAAGCCACTAAGTTTTGGAGTATTCTGTTGCTCAGAAATAGATAACTGGCAAAATATGGCAACTTAGAGGTTGCTGACCAGAGCAATCTCAATGGACTAGTGGGGACTTGAGGGGTGGAGTGAGGAGAGATGAGACGTGAGAATATAAAGATAATAACCATGGACAATTCTCTCAAGAAACTTTGCTGTGAAGGGAGCCAAGAAATGGGGTGAGAGCTCAAGCTGGATTTGGGGACAAAGAAGTAATATTTGGTTTTGTTTTTTAAGGAAATTCTAGAGCATATTTGATACAATAGAGGAGAAATAGATGATAAAGGTTGTAAATGGAATTCAAAAGTGAAAAAGCACAAGGCTTTAGATGAAGTATTTATTTCATTGATAACAATAGAATGGAGCTCACAGCATGGGTTCAGAAGCAAGTGGACTGACTGTTCTTTGGTAGATGGAAGATGAAGGCTTTCCTATCTGATGGTTTCTGTTTTCTCCAGGGGGCAATATTAACATGTGATGGAGAAGGTGTGTGTATTTTAATAAGTTTTGAGCCAAGAGGAAAATATAAAAGGAAGAAAAATTCTAATTCCTCCTCCATTTTATTTTCATTATATGACTGCTCAGGCTCATAATTAATTAGCGATCATTTTTATATCAAACAAAGATATTAGAATTTTGAACCAGAGCTCAAATATTTTTTTCTTACAATTCCTCTTAGCTAAATTTTCAAATATATTTCCCTGTCCTTTGATCTCATTTGTTTTTAATTGTTTATGTTCAATGAAAAACATGTAAATATAGTTTAAATTATCATGTTATTAATTAAAAATTATTATATATAGTTTGTTAAGAAATTACCACATGAAAGTACTTGTTATTTATGTTTAATATCTATAATCCTAGACCTTGCTACTCTCCATGTTTGGAAGAGAAGTGAAAACTATTTTACTGGGTTTTAGAATGAGATTTTCATGAGAGCCAATGTGGTGTCCATACTTGTTACGGACATGTTTGAAGTGTGTAAAGGAAATATCCATGGATTATCAGTACTTGAAAAGACTATGTGTGTTGAAATGCCACTGACTCAGCTAAAATACGCTATGGGCCATTAAATATGTCTTGAGTATTGCTTTTTACTCTTTTGCGGGATTTGAGATGTAGAGTTTTGTTTGAGCTCTTGTAAGACTAGTCAGAGTATACAGCGTCAAGGTAAGGAAGAAAATGTTTATGAAACAATATATTCAAGTCCTTGCAAATTTCTTTTCTTTTTTTTTTAGATAAGTTTATTAATAGAGGAATTTAATGTGCCTTATTTTGGAAAGAGGAAAAACAGAACAAGTCAATTTTAGATTCCAATGAATATTTACAGTGAGGGAGAGTTTTCTGTCTGCAGTTTCACAGTTATGGTCACCAAATATACCACTTAGTGAAGGGCTGCAGCTGTGTCTGATCCAAGCGGCTGATCCCCAGTGGGCATCCTGTTATTCTCCATTCAGGGATATCCACATGAAGGTCTGAGGAAATCAGATTGGACGTAAGTGTTCTGAATGGTTTTTACTGCTAGAAGTTCTAAATGTTCTAAAGTTTGTTTTTCCTAGAGTTAATTTTTTTGTGGGGGGTGGGGGGAGGAAATGGGATGGGGTTCTATTGACCCTGTATGTGATATTGCTAAGGCACTTTGTAAAGCGAGGGGGCAAAACTAATCTCCCCTGTCTCTTCCAGTTCTGTGATTCCAATCCTGTGTAAGTTAAATTCCATATATCATCCACATACAAGAATTAACTAACAAAGTTACTCTGCATTTGCCAATCTGACTTTAAAGTGTCACACTTAAATATTAAAACCCAAAAGATGTTGAATGATAAAGTATTTGAAATAAAAAAGACAATGCCTGAAGGAAGGGAGAAGATATCTTGACTAGTTTTATTAGGGCAGCTCTAGCATTCCATCTTTGTAGGGGATAAAAGTATATAAAATGATGTCTCATTGATATTCTTTTATGTTACTTTGAATTAGCAAAATCAAAGAAGGACCCTTTGTGGCTGACAGTTCATGTGCCTAAATATGGTATATAATAAGCTTTCTGAGAGAAGCAAAGTCTGTAGCTCTCACCAGACACATGAGTCAGTTATTTATAATTTAAATTTTACAGACACAAAAACTCAAGGAAGCCACTGATGCTTATAGTGCCTCTGTCTTAACATTGCAATTAGGAGGATTTCTTTGTGTGCTACATAATTATATCTTTATTTTCTCATATGAAAATTTATAATATTGGTACCTACTTCATAGGGCTACTTTGAAGATTAAGTGAATATGCTTTTACTATAGCTAAAGTTTTTAGTATTAATATTATTTATTATTATGGCCCCTTCCTGAATACTATTTCCTTCCTTTTCAAAGTAATGTGTATCATTGCATCATTCTTGTTCAAGTTTTTATGTACCCATAAATAGCATGCGTGTGCTTTAAAAGTGTGTGTAGTTGTTATTATACATTTTTTAAATAACTTTTCAGTCTGCAAAATGTTTTTGAGATTTCGTTGTGTTGATATATGTGCATCTAGTTTATTGATATTCACTGATGTTTGACATGGAATTTACTCATTGCCATATTTTTTAAAATTAAAAAATTTTTTTATTATAGTGACATTAGTTAATGAAATATATACATACATATATATATTTAATGTGTGTTCACCGCCTATAGTTAGATTTCTTTCTGTCATCACATATTTGATCCCATCTACCTCCCCCGATCCTCTTTTCCTCTACCTTCTGGTAACTACTTGTCTGTTGTCCATGTCTATGAATCTCTGTTCATTTGTGATTTTTAGGTTTATATTCCACATAGAAATGATATCATGTGGTTTTCCACTTTTTTCTGTCTGGCTTATTTTGCTTAGTATAATTATCTCAAGGTCCATCCACGTTGTCGTAAATGGCAGCATTTCATCTCTTATGGCTGAATAATATTCCATTGTATATATGTACCACAGCTTCTTTAACCAATCATCTATTGTAGGACATTTCTATTGCTTCCATGTCCTGGTCACCGGGAATAATGCTACCATGAACATCGATATGCAAATATCATTTTGGATGTGGGTTTTCAAGTCTTTGGGGTAAATACTAAGTAGTGGGATTGCTGGGTCATATGGTAGATCAATTCTTAGGTTTTTGAGGAACTTCTATACTGTTCTCCGTAGTGGCTGTACCAGTTTGCAGTTCCACCAGCAATGTAGGAGGGTTCTTATTTCTCCACATTCTCTCTAACATTTGTTATCACTTGTCCAGAAAGATTTATTGTATAAAGGTCTCTCTTTAGTCTGTTGCTAAGATGGTGTTTTTCTTTTGCTTTTCAGTAGGTGGCATCTAAGCCTCTTGGATCCCTGCTTTATATAGTCTTAATAATGCTTTTTTTTCTTATAATAGTCAATCACGCTTGCTACCTTCTGTCTCAGTCCCTGTCAGTATTAGCGACAGTGTCAGTAGCATTTGCTCAAATTCCCCTGGAGTTCCAAGGTGTTTGATCTTGGATGATATGGGGGGAGGGACCCTTTGGGGTGAGGGATGGGGTGCCGCGGACCTCACATTTTGCAACCGCAGCTGGTAAAAATCAACTGCTGCTTCTCTGCCCTCCCCACTTCTCTACTTTCTGCCCTGATCCCTGGGCACTGCCGCTATGTGGAGCTCACAGCTCTCCCAGGCAGGGCTGTTTAGGGAACCTGCCATACCTTCTCCCTTCCCCCTCCTCCTGCTCAGAGCTCCAGTTACGAAGGCAGCTTCTTTATTTCTCTCAGTTTACTGCCTGACTCCCAGGGTTCTGACCTGTGGTAGTTCTTATGTGCAGATCCCTTGCTCAGACGTGCTTGTGTGCAGGTTGGGTGTTTTTTTTTGTTTTTTTTTTTTGTTTTTGAGTTTTAGATATTCAGCTTATTGTTGTTTCAAGGGGAGAGACCTGGGGACATCTTTCACTCAGCCATATTTCTGATGTCCTTCTCCTCATCACCATATTGACGCATATTTAGACATTTCATTTTTTGGAACTCAGAGTACACCAGTGATTGATTATCCTATACATTGTTAATTGGGCTCTTAAGGTGACTATCTAGAAGCAAATTTGTTGGGTCATAGGAATTGTGCATTATCAACCATAATAGATACCACTACACTGCGATCCAAGTTAATCAAACAAATTTGCAATTCCAACAATGCATGCATGAGAGTTCTATTCTCTCTACCTTTTTGTCAACATTAATATTGTGATTTTGATAATTTGTAGGTCTGAAAAGGCATGATGTGGTTTTACTCTGCATTTTTTATTGAATAGGGAAGCTGTGCCTCTTTTCATATTTCAAGAAATATGAACGTATTTGAAATAAAAAAGACAATACCTGGAATGAAGGGAGAATATATCTAGTTTCTTCTGTGTCTTGCCTCTTTGTATACTTTGCCATTTTTCTATTAGGTGGTTTGTCTTTTCTTTTGATTTGTAAATTTTTATAAACTCATGAAATTATAGTTGATTCTCATTATTCTCAGTAGCTGTGTTCTAATCCATTGTCACTGCGAACACCAAATTAGTGAATACTGAACCATTGCCCCTAGGGAAAATACAGAATTAAGTTCCTATGAGCCTTTGCTACTGAATTTTGTCAACCGATCAATACATAACTTTGTTTTACTTGTGTTTCTGTTTAAAGAAAGCTTATTTAATATATATTGTTGATTCCTTAATACTGAACTCATGACCAAATGCACTATAACTCATACCTGAATGAAGTTTCTCTACACGTTTTTTCTCCATAAGGCACATCAGTGCCTTTTTGTACTTAAAAATTTCAAGCAGCACATAAGCACTAATCTTGAGGGACATTTTAAACAATGAGATCACCAATAAACACAACAAAACTGGGAAAATGTGGCATTAAATTGTCCTCAAAAGGAATATTTGTTTATAGTATGAGAGCTGAAATAAGAAGACAGAATATAGCCTTGTTTAGCTTCAGCTGGAAATGTGCATGTTGGGTGATTCAAAAATTTCGCTTCTCTGTGCATGACCATGAATAACTGTGGAAGTGTCACAAATATTGATTTTGGGATTACAAATAGATTTTAGTGAGTAGATATATTCACAAATATGGAATCTATAAATAATGAGATTGACTATAATTCTTTGTCCATTGTA
>NW_011888826.1:2095819-2099907 GCF_000151845.1 Pteropus vampyrus
GGACATTTTAAACAATGAGATCACCAATAAACACAACAAAACTGGGAAAATGTGGCATTAAATTGTCCTCAAAAGGAATATTTGTTTATAGTATGAGAGCTGAAATAAGAAGACAGAATATAGCCTTGTTTAGCTTCAGCTGGAAATGTGCATGTTGGGTGATTCAAAAATTTCGCTTCTCTGTGCATGACCATGAATAACTGTGGAAGTGTCACAAATATTGATTTTGGGATTACAAATAGATTTTAGTGAGTAGATATATTCACAAATATGGAATCTATAAATAATGAGATTGACTATAATTCTTTGTCCATTGTATACAATTTAAATATTTTCCTCCAGTCTATAATTTGTCTTTTAACAATGCTTATGGTGTCTTTTGGAATATAGAAGGTTTTAACTTTGTCCATTTTAGTAATCTTTCTTTTTTTTGGTTTATGGATTTCATCTTGCTTTAGACATCTTTCCCTACTCTGATGTCAGGGAAATATTCTCATATATTGTCTCTAAAAGTTTTATAGTTTTATAGTTTTGCCTTTCCTTTAAGATCTTTAATATATTAGGGTTTTTCTTTTTGAGTAAAGATATGGTAAAAATTGAATAAGCAATTTTCCAGAACTATTTACTAACTAGAGCTTTTGACTTGATTTGCAGTGTTACTTCTGTTATGTACTAAGTTCCCATATATATAATGCTTTGTTTCTAGGGTCTCTATTTTTTCCAAGTTATTTGTATATTCTTTCATCAGCTCTACACTTTTAAAAATTATTATAACTTTATAATAAATCCTAATATTTGGTAGGGAATGTTCCTTCCTTTTCTCACTTTACTCTTCAAAATTGTATCTTAGTTCTTTAAATAAATTATAAGACTTGCCAACTTTTTAAAAAATATAGTTAGTATCATGATTAGAATAGAGTCAGATTTAAAGATCTGTTTTGGAGGAAATTACCCTTGTTAGGGTATTGAATTTTCCTCTCCACGAACACAGTATTTTCCTTTACTTAATTTTTCTATAATAGCCTTCAAAGAGTTGTGATAATTTTTCTCGATATAGGTCTTACACATCCTTTATTAGATTTATTTCCAGGCACCTTGTAGTTTTGGTTGTACTTTGAATTAGATTTTTAAAAGCTGACATTCCTAATACATTTTTGCAGGTATGTAGTAAATAATTAACTTTAGTCTAGCAATCTTGCTGAAGAACGAACTCATTTTTTCTAATAGTTTGTTCCTATATTCTCTAGATTTTTATATAGATAATGTATATCACCTGTTAATAAAAATAATTTCATTTCTTCATCACTAAAAAATTATTTTTTTATTTTGCTGTATTTTTTGCCTTGTTGCAGCTGTGCACCCGTACTGTATCAGCTCTATGTCTTCAAATGACCAATTGGAACAAAGTTTCTCTTCTATTCATAGTCTGCATTGGCCTTATTCTTACTGAACCCTGAAGGGCTGCCTGGGTTCATATCATGGCAAATTACTTAACTACCTGTGCCTTAGGATTCTGACTGATAAAATAGTCATAATAATAGTATCCTCTTGATAAAACTGGTTCGAAGACTAAATAAGTTAGTACATACAATACTATTTTAATGGGGAGTTGTTATTCTATAAGTATGGTTTCAGTTACGCTAGAGTGGTAAGTTCTAGAGACCTTCTGTACGACATAATACTTAAAAATATGGTGGTGTGTGCTTCAAAATTTGTTAACATGGCAGGTCTCAGGTTAAGTGTTCTTACCAAACATACACACATACACACGATAAAAAACCAAAGAAAAAACTGGGAGGTGTTGGATATGTCTGTTACCTTAATTGTGGTGATGATATCATGGGTGTTTGTATTTGCTCAAACTCGCCAAATTTTATACATTAAATATATGCAGTTCTTTGTATATCAATTATGTCTCAATAAAAGTGTTAGAAAACAACAACAGCAGAAAAGCCTTTATAGCAGTGCCTGACAATTGTAAAAAGCTCAATAGATCAATTGGTACCACTACTACGACTACTGACTGCTACATAAAAATGAGATTGGCTGAACTTCCTTTCCCAGACTGTTTCATCTGTTTTTGGTACCAATATTTACAAGCTTCAAAAAATGAGGAGTTTATTTTTCACTCTCTATTTTGATGAGTGGATTATTGTACAAGAAACTTGAAGTTTTGATAAAACTCACCTTTAAAACTCTTTAGGTTTGGAGATTTTCTGGTATTGATGACTAATTCAATTTCTGTAACGTTTTATATCTACTCATATTTTCAATTTCTTTTCGAGTTAATTTTTGATAATTCATATTTTCCACTCCATTTAAGTTGTCAAGTTTTATTGGCACAAAGTTTTATTGGCAGAGTATTTTTATGATGTCTTAAAGTTTTACTATATCTTTTATGAGCTATTTGTTTTCATGGAAAGAATAAAATCTGTTTTATTTGCTTATTTCAAAGATTTAGATTTTGCCTTTATCCCTCTTTTATGTCTTTAAATTTTCACTTATTTCATAATATTTTGTTATTTATTTTCTGTTACTTTCTTTGGGTTAACTGTGTTCTTCTACTAAATCCTAGAGTTGTATGCTTAGCTCCTTAATTTCTATTTTTTCCTAATATATACACTTAAGCATATAAATTCTCTCTATGTATTAATTTTGTGGCATCACACAGAGTTCAACATATATTTAGCTTAAAGTCACCCACGATTATAATAAAAGAAGCGTTCCCTTCCCAACATCCCTATCCCTAATTCACACGCCACAGAGACAGCTAGGTTGTTTTTTTTTACTGTTTTAACAGTTTCTTTTGATGTTGATCTCTTTATTTCTAATTAACATGATATATTTTCATTTCCTGATATTTCAGGTTAACTATCATCTACTCACTTCTTCTCCCACATTCTTTCTCTCCCTTCATCCTCTTAATAGAGGCAATGTTACTTTTTTGTATTAAATCAATATTCAGTTTTGCATTATTATATGGATATATAAGTATCATTCACAGAAGGTCAATGTAATATATTATAATTACATTTTCTGTTTTACAATCTTTTTCCTTCCTAAAGTTAATAACAGGCTTTTGTTTTCTGTTTTCCTTAGTTTTCTATTTTCTTATTATTCTTTCAAGGTCTGCTCTGTAAGCTAAACTTCTTCTCACTGTGGTCATACACATCAGGTATTTGATTGACTTTATCTCTTTCTCAGAGATAACTGTGCCAGAATTCTCTGTCTGCTCCTTCAAATCTAGACTTCTTGTGCACTGGGCTTGCTCTGAGGCTCTTTCCCAGGGATTTCTCTTCACTACCATGCTGGAGACCAGTGGCCCAAACACAGGAGAAAGGCAAAAGGGACTTTTCCCAGTATTCAACCACTAGTTTCCTGCACCCTGTATTTTCCCATTTATTTCTACTCTTATTTTGGTGGAACATATTCTTTAACGGCTTACTGAGAATGAGTGCATATTATTCTTGATCATTTTATGTTATTCTTAAAAGTTTCTGAAATTTTTGTAATTTTTATGTCTATTATTCTAAATCTTCTCTATTATGTACCTCAGTGTGGATCTTTTTCTTTTATTGTTCTGGGAACTTAGTGAGCCCATTCACTCTGGAAACTCATCTTGTTCAGTAGTAGGGAAATTTTATGATAAAATTTACTTTTATTTTGTCTTTTATGTATTTATGGAAAAACTATTAATCAGATGTTAGAACTCCTGAATTTATCCTTTGTTTTAGTCTACTTATTCTTTAGTCTTTCTTATCCTTTCTCTCTAATTTTCTATCCTATTTGTGTGTGTATATATGTATATTTATGTGTATAATACATATATATTTAAGTATGTATTTGTGTGTGTATACACAAATGGGCACAAAAGGAGTGATGAAAGAAATATATATTACTTTCATCCTGACTTAAATATAAATATTTATGTATTTTTCTTATGATCTGTACTTTGACCATGAATTACTTAGAAGTGTGCTTGTAGTTTCTAAAGTGTGTGTGTGTGTGTGTGTGTGTGTGTGTGTGTTTGGGGGTGTTGGCAATATTTTTGTTATTGATTTTTAATGTTTGATCAGATAATGTGGTTA
>NW_011888826.1:2101327-2102540 GCF_000151845.1 Pteropus vampyrus
CTCCAACATTTCCTGTACTACTGGCTTGGTGGTGATAATTCCTTTAACTTATTTTTCTGGGAAGCTCTTTATCTGTCCTTTAACTCTAAATGATAGCTTTGCTGGATAAAGTATTCTTGATTGTAAATCCTAGGTCTTCATCCAATCAAATATTTTTTGCCAAGCCCTTCTGTCCTGCATAGTTTCTTTTGAGAAATCAGCTGTCAGTCTTATGGGTGTTCCCTTTTATATAATTATTTGTTTTTCTCTTGCTGCTTTTAATATTCTTTCTCTGTATTTGACCTATGACATTTTAATTATGACGTGTCTTAGTGTGGGCCTCTTTGGATTCCTGATTTTTGGAATTCTCTGAGCTTCCTTATGTCCATTTCCTTCACTGGTTAGGGAAGTTCTCCATCATTATTTCTTCAAACAGCTGTTCAACATCTTGATTTTCTTCAGTTACACTGATCAGATGGATATTTGGACCCTTAATACTAGTAGTCCTATATCCCCTTTAAATTATTTTTATAGTCTTGGCATCTTTTTTTCTTGTCATTCTTTTTGAGTGTCCTTGGCTTTCCTGTCCTCTAGATAGGGCATTTTATTCCTTTCTTTATTCACTTTGTTTATTCCTTTGTTTATTCATTTAATATACTTATCATCTCAGATACTGTGTTCTTCATTTCAGACTGGTTCTCTTTTATAATTTCCATTTCCTTTTTTCTGTTTTATCTCTTGTTGAAGTTCTCACTGAATTTATCTACACTTCCTAAAAGTTCATTGAGCATCTTTATAACCAGTGTTTTGAACTCTGCATCTGTTAGATTACTCGACTCCATTCTATCTTGATCTCTGTTCTGTTCTCTCATATGGTTTCTGCTTCTTTGTCTTCCCATTTTGGCTGCCTTTGTGTGTCTGTTTCTATGTACTAAGCAAAGCTTCTAAGTCTCCTGGTCTTATTAGTGTGGATTTGTGAAGTAGGTGTCCAGTGGCACAGTCCTGAGAGAGGTTCAGCTCAGGCCAAACTTAGCCCAAGCCTCTATCCCTCTGGGGCTACCTGTTAAGATTCATCAAGCAATCCACAGACTCTGTGCTTATAGTTGCCTCAAAAGGCCACAGCAGAATTTGAGGCCAGCTGCCTCCAGTGTGCATCTAGGCGCTGCTCAGCAAGGAGCACCTGACTTGCTGAGGATATACCTGGATGTGGCTTGGGTGGAGCTGTGAGTTGGGG
>NW_011888826.1:2102590-2104756 GCF_000151845.1 Pteropus vampyrus
TGTTAAGATTCATCAAGCAATCCACAGACTCTGTGCTTATAGTTGCCTCAAAAGGCCACAGCAGAATTTGAGGCCAGCTGCCTCCAGTGTGCATCTAGGCGCTGCTCAGCAAGGAGCACCTGACTTGCTGAGGATATACCTGGATGTGGCTTGGGTGGAGCTGTGAGTTGGGGAAGGCTGGGTGTCAGGGAATCCTCTGAGTGGAGCAACCTCTGTTATCCAGTTTGATGACCTCACAGCTATGGTGGTGCTGTGTCCGTGCACTGGGATGGGGGAGGTTCAACAGGGAACAATGAATACTGCCTGCACTTCTGTATAGACTGAATCTCACCTTGGCCCTCACTCTGATAATGTCTCCCTGTAAGTCCCTGGTGCCCCCTGCGTGCAGCCGAATCTGCACTGGTGCTCAGAGAGAGCAGGTCCATCACCATGAAAATCTGCTCGTGGATGCGGCCCCTTTAAGAGGCATCTGCCACTGCCGCTGCCACAGCCTCTGTCTCACTCAGCCTCTGAGGACCGGGCAGCCCCACGGTCTCGCCCCGTCTTACCTTCTGCTGTTGCAGGTGCTTTCTTAGATTTCTTCCTAGTTGTACGGCTTGTTCATCTAGATGCCAGGTGATTTTTCCTTGCTGCTGCTCCTTGTTTCATCACAACTTTGATTTGGTCGCCAGAGGGATGAACAGAGCCACTACCATCTACGCTATTTTTTTTCTCCCCCTAATTTACCTTTTTTAATGACTTTTCATATGCTTATTTTCCATCTGTATGATTTCTTTGAAGAACTACATTTTTATGTATTTTGCTTAATTTTAAAAGGGAGTTGTTTGTTTCTTATTGTTGTGCTTTAGGAGTTCTTTATATATTCTAAAAGAATACAAGTCCTTTATCAAATATAAGATATATAAGTATTTCTCTCCAAGTCTGTAGCTTGTCTTTTCATTCTCTGAGCATTGTCTTCTACAGAGCAAAGTTTAAAAATTTTTTTAAATATCCAATTTATTAATTTTTCTTTTATTAATTTTTCTCATGCCTTTAGGTCGCACAGCTTTTCTCTTTTGTTTCTTCTAAAGGTTTTAAAGTTTTAGATTTAAGGTTATGTCAATGCCTAATTTTAATTTTTGGGTAAGGTATGAGATATGTATCAAAGTTTTTATTTTTTCTTTTTTGCACATAGATACACAATTGTTCCAGCAATATTTGTTGAAAAGATTAAACTTTTTCCATTGAATTGCCTTTGTATCTTTGCCAAAAATCAACTGTGGGCCTATTTGTGTGGGCCTATTTCTGAGTTCTTTATTCTGTTCCTATGTTATATGTATATATCCTTTCAACAATGTTATAGCATTTAGATAACCGTAGCTTTATCATAAAATTTGAAATCAGGTAGTCTTCTAACTTTGTTCTTTTTTGCAGAGTTGTTTTGGTTTTCTACATAAATTGTTTAGTTTTTCCACATAAATTTTAGGATCAGCTCACCTATACCTATAAAAAAGTTTGCTGGAATTTTGATTTGGATTGTACTGAATTAACATATCAATTGATGAGATGGATATCTTAAAATATTGAGATTTTCATGCTTTTTTACAGCTGAGTAGTATTTCATCTTCTTTATCCATTCACTTGTTGATAATCATTTGCATTGTTTCCATATCTTGACTACTGTAAATAATGTTGCAGTGGACATAGGGGTGCATATAGCTTTCAAATTAGTGTATTTATTTTCTTCATATAAATACTCAGAAGTAGAACAGCTGGATCATATGGTAGTTCTATCTTTAATTTTTTTAGGAAACTCCATACTATTTTCCATTGTGGCTGTACCAATTTACATTCTACACCAATTGATTTTTGAATGTTGAACCAACTTTGCATTCCTGGGATGAATACCACTTGATCAAGATGTGTAATCTTTCTTTTTTTTTTTTTGTATATTGCTGGATTCAAATTGTTAATATTTTGTTGAAGAAGTTTACATTTATGTTCACAAAGAATATTGGTTTGCAAATTCCTTTTCTTATCATGTCCCTGTCTGGTTTTCATATTAGGTTGATTCTGGCTTCGAAAATTGACTTAGAAAATATTAGCTACTTTTATTTTCTGGAGGAGGTTGTGTAGATTTTTATATTTTTTTCTTAAACATTGATAGAATTCATCAAGGAAACCATC
>NW_011888826.1:2105806-2110490 GCF_000151845.1 Pteropus vampyrus
AGCTGTGGAATCATCTATTTCTTCTTTCAAATTAATCCGGTTTTGCTTCCTTTATTTTGAAGCTCTGGTGTTAGGTACATATTCATTCAGGATTATTATTCATTTTGGAAGGTTTTTTTTCTTTTAAATTAATACTTTTATTATTAGCTAATTTTCTACTTATTGCTAACAATATTCCTTGTCTGAAGTCTACTTCATCTGAAATCATATAGCTATTCCAATTATCTTTTGTTTAGTGTTTGCATGATGTATGTTTTTCTATACTTTTACTTTTATCTATATCTTAATGTTTAAAGTAGGATTTTTGTAGACTACATATAGTTAGGTCTTGAGTTTTTAACCAATATAGTAATCTGTTTCTATAAACTTGTTTTAGATCAGTCATATTTACAGATTATTAATAATATTGGATTAAAATTACCATTTACTACCTTGCTGTTTTCTATTTGTTCCATTCATTTTTTATTTTTTCCCTTGTTTAATGCCTTCTCTGGGTTTTTTTGAGCATTTTTTGTTATTCTATTTTAACTCTTTTTTTTTATATTGAAGTTACTTTTACTTATATCTCAAATTTTTATTTAGTTGTTGACCTATAATATACATTTTAAAATAATCTAAGTCTGTCCTCAAATAATGGTATATCATTCACATGCTGTTTAAGAGACTTATAACAGCATATCCTCAATTTCCATTTACTATCTTTTGTGCTATTATTGTCATATAGTTCACTTTTATGTAATATACATTATTATTATTACTTAAACATTCAATTACCTTTTAGAGCAATTAAAATAAGAATCAAATATATTTTAACACACATTTTCCATTTCTTATACTCTTCATTTATTTGTGTAGATCCAAATTTCAGACCTATATTATATTCCTTCTGACTGAAGAACTTTTAATATTTCTTATAGATTTGGACTGCTGGCAATGAGGTTGGACTTCTGCCATCCCCACACTCTCTCCTTCTGCAGCCCCCAGGGTTTCGAACTCATTCTGCTTCCATACTTGGCCTTTAGCAATTTATTGAATATTTCTAGCTGAATTTTCTTATTGGCTTACATGTCATCTGTCAACATCTGCCCCCAGTAAGGACAAACTTTGGTCTTGTTTCCTCCTGCTGGCACCTGTCTCTTTGAAGATTTCTGTTTAGCTGTTTGATGTTGTGAACTTAGCTTTCAAAGGCATTCAAGAAAAGTCACTAATTTGCAGTTTGTCCAGCATTTTTTTTTGTTGTAAGGGTGGGTTGATACTTTCAAGCTCTCTACATTTTCTTGCTGAATCTGGGAAGTCAAAGAATCTGTTTTTTAAATCCCTACATTTCATATTTGTTTTTTTCAAATATTCATGGTGGTTCCTCATGTGGTTCTGATAGTGCTTGCATGTGGAGTTTTGATTATGTCACTTTGAATTTTGATTTATTGTTGGCAAGTGCTGTGCTTTCCATGGGGTGTCTATGTGTCCAGGGTTGTGCAAGGGTTCCTGTGGAGTAGCTTTACGTTTGCCTCTGCCAGGGTCTCACTTATTCTGGACTATTTTTCACATTTAATTCTCAAGTTGTGGTTCCTGCTCCTTCTAGGTGGTATAAATTCACATCTGCACATGGTATAGTCTGAGGCGGTGATTTCTTGCAAGTATTTTTTTTTTTAATTAAAAGGCACTTGTAGACTGAAAGTTTCCTTGCTGTTTCCTAGGACAAGTGACAGAAATGTTGTTTGCTTTTCAGCTCTTTATCACATCTGGGCATTCAGCAGGTGGCTCAGTCCCAGCTCCCGTTGTCTTTCTTCTTCAGTCCTCTGCTGGGTATTAAAATCCCAGCTTTTGGGCCAAATCTAAAATCCCTGTGGAGTCTCAAGGCAACAGCTTCTGTACATTGTTTTGAATCTTCTCTTAATTTCTAGAGCCTAGGGATTTCCATCACGTAAGTACATTGTTAACAAAAAGTGACATTGTATCCTACAATTTCATTAATTTGTTTCTGGAGAGTCCCTCCACCAATTATCCCTATTAATCCCTACGGTCAGCTCAGTTGGTCACGTCGCTCCAAGTGGAATAAGCACAACCTTCATGTGACCAAAATTTTAGTGGCAGCCAAAGCACAGAATGTCTCTCTCCTGTTTCTTTAAGAGAGTTCAGGTCAAAGCCAATCTCAACCTTCATCCTCCTTGCTTAGGAAAGATACAGAATTAAGTGACATTTTAGTACTCTTCTTGATCCCTTAAGTAATCTGTAAACACAATGGCTACAACTGATTTGAATCGTCCACATGACAATGAAGCCAAGGCATTTTGCTTTACATCCAGGGAGTTTGGATTAGAACCTTAATTTATTCTAATGCACTACCTGTGCATTGCTGAAGTCAACTAATTTTTTACTTACATTAAAAGGAATGTATGACAAAATGTTACCTTCCCAAGATCATGAGCGAGTCCTTGATGATGTTTTTTCAAATTTCCAAATAATCACCAGCAGAGGATTGTTCTGAAGTAAGCATCTCAAACTTCTGTGCTTTGTCTGGGTTTCATGAAGAAGTTGATTTGCAAGGTTTCAGGTATGCTTCCACCCTTCAATGATATCCTCAGTAGAGATGTGGCAAATGGAAGACGGAATGAAGGAGAGACTTAAGCTGGTCTCAGATCATTAAATCCGTGACTTATCTCAGTGCAGTAAAAAGAGAAATCCTAAGTGAAAATATTCTCCTTGATAAGAGATTGCATATTTTGGTATTTCACTAATTATTAACATGCCGACTTTCCTCCAGTAAAGGGCAGACCTCCAAAAACAACTTGACTACATAAAACAAGCTGTCTTTAATCTGTAAGTTGAGGTTTATTGGGACTTTGTGTTGTATTTCTTTGATCTCTCAAAGCAGCCTTATCTAGAAATAAGCTTGGAGATGAGCATCATAGCTAGCTGGTGTAAGAATGGAAAGATTCGCGTGAAGATACTGTTTTGTTGGCCAGTTTTCTTGTCATCTATAAAACTAAGATGCACTATTAAATTAGATCTAAGGTTGTTTCAAGATTAAAAAAGCTAGAATCATAAATCAAAATTCCAGAGGCATTATGGGTTTGCAGTTCTATAATTTTGGAGTTGAGAAACTAAATTGATAGTAAAAAGGATTGTTAGATAAAATATCTGTGTTTGGTTCCAGAGAGGAAGTGGCACCGGGGAGAACTTGACAGATCCCACTTCTGCCTGCTCTTCTTTCTGAGAGTCCATAGCAAGAGCTAGGAACATATATAGTTACATATCAGCAGCCCTTCCAAACAGTAACCTTCTGGGCAGGATTGAGGTCTCACTGTTTTTCCTGATTTTCAAATCTTATCACTGATGCAGGTTTGTTGAATAAGTTAATAATGATGTTCTTTTTTTTTTAATATTAGCCCTTTCTGAAATGAGGTTTGAGTTTGGTTTGGGGAACAGTTATATTCCTGATACTGGTTTTCCAGGTAACTAGGGCTCCACATTTTTCTTATTGCAATTTTCACCTCTCTCTTACTATACACAACACTGACAGGCCCTGCACGTGCACACCTCCCTGATTGATACCCTCCAACACGGATTATTGTCATGATCATTTAAACTCACATCAAATACGTGCCTGATTGTGTGTTTGAAATATCTCCTATCTGGCCTGCTTTGCTCACACCTGGATCCTACCTCCTTTCTAGTTTTTTCTAAGATGCAAGACATGTGTCATGATAACATCAGTCCTTTAAGATTGTGAGAAAGCTGCTTGGCCAGCATAATGTTGTCTTCCTATTTATAGATGCCTGCATTAAATCTAGGATTCTTTAGAGATTATTTCCAAATCAGGAGAAGAAAAAGGAATTTTCATTTCAAATTTACAACTATGGATGGAAGAAAATATTTTACAAACATCTTATTTACATAGCTCATATATTTTTTTCCCTTAGCCATTAAATTGCCATGGTGTTACGTTTATTTAATTCACAATGGTGAACGAAAGGAAGAGGGCCAGTCTGATTTTTACCTTGAAATGTTAAGGGAAAAAAAAAAGGATTTGCTGTGCAGATTAAAGAGAGGGATGCAATTACCCTCTAAGCACCCACGTGATATTATGACCTACTTCTCATACATGCCTTTTTTTTTTTTTTTTAAAATCATTGAAGTGCAGTGATGCTTGTGCACCACAAGATGGAGCCTTCAAAGCAGTTTATTTCCTAGCACTTTCTCACTATTTACTTTCTCCCTTGGGAAGTGAAGGTCAGGCCTTGTGAATGTTTGGGAAAGTGAAACAAACACAGTAATGTGGAGGCACACAGGCCTTGGGGGCATCTAGAGCATTGTTCTAGTCATTGTTATACTGAAAGCCTATCTGTCCTTGGCCCTATCCTGATTAACCCTGTTATCAGCATTTTTCATGAAGATGCAAATGACATCCTTAGCAGGTGTGTGGATAACACAAAGCCAGGGAGGATAATTGGTACATTTGAATGATATCTTAAAGATTCTAAAAGCTTTCGATGGGCTTAAACCTACCAGATAAAAATGAACGGGGATAAATGTACAAGTTTACTTTTGATGGAGTAGTGAAAAAAGCTTTGGACAGTGAAAGAGATCTGAATATGTGTCCTAGATAATACTAACGATGATCATGATGACTGTGATGGTTATAGCAATGTCATCTAACACAGTGGTACTTCATTGGCAAACC
>NW_011888826.1:2112285-2120368 GCF_000151845.1 Pteropus vampyrus
GGTTCTTCATGTGAGTCAGGACTAGAGGGAGTGAAAGGCTGGAGCAGTTCCTCCCCAGGTTTCCACTGGGGCCTCCAGACTGACGCCTGGAGCTGGAATTCCCCCAAAAGTTGGTTGCAACAATAGGGGGTTTGCACTAGTGTTGCTGAGGTAGGGCATGGTAGTGGAATAAGCAGCAGAGATTTGTTGATAGTTTATTAAATTCAGGAAGGAAAAGGGAGAGAAGAGTCAAGAACAACTCATAGGTTATGTGGTTGAGAAATCTGGAGCAAATCAGGGCCGCCGAACCAAGTGGTAAAACTGAAGTGGTAATTGTGGAGAGAAAAGGCGGATACTTTTGATGGTACTACATTTGTGGCTTAGAGTCAGAGCTGAAAGTTTGAAATGAAGGTGGAGTGGTTAAAACATATTTTTTTTGCTGCTCAACTCTGTGATATCCAACGTTAAATCCGGATACTGGGAGCAAAATTTGATTCTGTTTGAGAGTGAAGTGGTTCTTAAGGATGTTGGAACCTCACGGTGGTCCTGCACAGCATGTTCATCCGTTATCTGTTGTCATCTCAGACTGAGTTTAACTTTTAGAATATAATTAACACGTTTATTTGGGGTGGTTCTTTCAGTAGATGTTAAATAAACTGAAAATGACTGTCTATATTTCCTTTCTGGTTTCTCAGATGAGTTGAGTTCGATTGTGCCCCAGTTTTTCTAGATATCTAGTTGTTTCAGGTGATATTAAAAAGAGAGGCTGCTGAAACAGAGGAAGTTTTGTGCATGTGTACCTTGAGGATGGAGTGGGGAGAGAGAAACTGATAAAATATGACAATGAAAAAAGCAACAGTTAACATGTATTGGGTGCTCACTATGCACTAAGTGGTATTCTAAACACTACATATAATTATCTCATTTCATTTTCAACAGCAAAATTAAATAATTACTATTAATACTCTCCTTTTAAATTAAGGAAACTAAAGCACAGAGAGGCTAGTGGATTTGCCCCAGGCTACAGAGATCATCAGGCTGCATCCCTGACTGGCTTGGTAAACTGGCACAAGACAAGTAGAGGAGGTAAGGAAGTGTCGTGCTCCTTCCTGGACCTCATCCTCTGTGTCTCTTTCATTTGGCTAGTCCTTCTGATTGATATCATTTTATTAAAAAAGTGCAGCTGCAAATACAGAGCTTTCCTGAGTTCTGTGAGTTGTTCTAGCAAATTACTGGACCTGAGTAGGTCATAGGAACCCCTGAATTTATCACCGGTCAGTCGGAAGTGTGGGTGGCCTAGGAATCCCTGAAATGCAGCTGGCATCTGAAGTGAGGGCGGTCTCGTTAGGGACTATTCCCTTGGGCTTGTGAGGACTGTGATAACTCCAGGTGGTTAGTGCCTGAACTGAATCATAGGTTTACCAGAAGGAATTGGCTCACAAGATTATGGAGGGTAAGTCTATGGCCATGCTCCCCTGAATAAGCCTGATCCTGTCTCATCTCAGAAGCTAAGCAGGGTCGGGCCTGGGTAGTATTTGGATGGAAGACCACCTAGGAAGACCAGATGTTGTAGGCATAAAAAACAAAAAATAAAAAAATAAGGGATTGTAAACTGACAAGGTCCTTGCAATCTGTGAGGTCAACCAAGGGTTGCCTTGCCTAAAAAAAAAAAAAAAAGAAAAGAAAAAGAAGACCCAGGTGAGCCGATGGTGTAGTTCCACTCTGAGTCCAAGTTTGAAGGCCGAAGACTTGTGGCCCAGGTCCAAGACAGTTGGGCAAAAAGAATGAATTCTGCTTTTCTTAGCCTTTTTGTTCTATTCAGGCCTTCAATGATTTGGATGAGGACCACTCATGGTGGGAGGGCAATTTGCTTTACTCACGCTACCCATTCAAATGTTCACCTTACCCAGAGACACCCTCACAGACACGCCCAGAATAATGTTTAACCAAACATATGGGCACCTTATGCCCAGTTAAGTTGACACAAAAAATTAACCTCCACTGTAGGCAAATGTATCAGTTTTTTGGTGCTGCTACAACAAATTACAACAAACTTATGGCTCAAAACAACAGAAATTTGTAATTTTATAGTTCTGGAGGTCAGTAGCCAAAAAAGGGTCTCAGGGGCTTAAAATGAAAATGTCCCAGAACGCACAAATTATGAGATACTTAATATAATAATATTGCACATGTTTTTAATTTGAAGTTCAGTACAAAATGTAGTCTGAACATTGCTTTACTTCTACTATCTCCACCTAAGTATTATAATTTTGAATCCTGTGAAGATATCAAGACCCTTTTGCTGGTGAAGACTGAGGCCAGGCTGACATACAGTAAATATGCAGAGAGCAGGATGAGGCTGACAGAGTTTTTTCAAACACTTATAGATCTGTTTGGGGCTCATCAAATTTCTAATCTTCAAAATGATTGTATCTAGTCAAATAGGCCCTTGATAAATGTTTGTTGATTGAAGGAATAAAAATAATTCCCTTGCCCCTATTGTTTACTTAGACCTTGAACTTAAACCTGACCTTGTGGATACAGCAGCTGCTTCCCAAGGATTAAATAGTCAAGAAGTTGAGTTTGAGATCAGACTCTGCTACTAAAGCATATTTGATCTCAGGAAAATGCTCTACCTCCTTGGGCCAATGTTTGTATCCCTGAGATCAAGTTCCTGTTTGCTTTGACCTTTGTTTCTTGTTATTCTTTAGCCCGCCAGCTCATCAGTGATGTTGCCCACTGCATATAGCTGTGCAGGGCCTGGTGAGCTCAGCTGTTGTGTGACTGGATTCCGAGGAGGGTAGAGAGAGAAGCATATTTTTGGTATCTGTGTGGTTTCATTGCTTAATGGGGTTGAAGAATAGACCAGAATGTTTTCTGTTTACATTGCATTGTTCTTTGTTGTGACATGCCATTGAGAATCTGACTTTATTGTTTAGTGATGTCGCTATTTTTTAAAGTCAGAAGTTATGCTTTTTATAAAAACGTACTGAGACATTTTACTAGAAACTTTTTCAAATAATCACTAATTCAATAATGATCTAGTAGGTATATATACCCTTCTTATACACCAATACTGTGCTGGGAGCTTTCAATTACCTTGTTTAAGAATCAGGAAAAAAAAAGCCCGCAGTGAGGGGATTATTAGCCTTGTTTAACAACTGAGGTTTAGAGAAATTAAAGGCATCGTTTAAATTTGTATACTGAAAGAGACAAATTTCTGGTCTATATATGTGATTTCTTTAACAAGAAGTAAAATAGATAAGTAGCTGAATAAATAAATACATAAATAAAAGTATGTTCAGTACCTAATACTTATTAAAATATTCTTCGGAACATTTCTGGCAGATAGGTCAGAAATATTTTCTCCATTCCATAGTTTGTGGATCATTTCGAACACAGTAGAAATGAAATTGTTTGCCTACCTGAATATCAATAGAAAAACTGGCCATGTGGAGGTTACATTCTTCTAGTAAATTAGTAATATTGTTTTGGACAGAGCTCAATGTGCCAAGTGAAATAAAACAGGGTGACGTCGTATGCAGTGACTGGGGCGGGTGCACCCACCTTAGCCAGGGTGGCTTCAGAAGGCCTCTTAGGAGTGACATCAGAGCTGAGAGTTAAAGGAGGAGAGGAAAGCCATGTGCATCTCTAGAGAAAATGCAACCACCCCCCCACCTATCCCTCACCCCAAGGGTGTGCAAAGCCCTAGAAGAGGTCAGAACTAATAAAGGAGAGGACATGAAGGCCAGTGGTTGTTTATTTGTAGCACTTGGCACTGTCTGAAACAATGCTGTGAAATTACTTGTAAATTGTCCACCATCTCTTGCAAGAATGTAAACTCCAAATTGCCAAGGACTGTGTTTACTCTTGTTTACTTCTCTTTTCTAGCATCTAACACAGTGTCTGGCACATAGTAGGCAAGCAGTAATATTATCGGATGAAAGTCAAAATATGCTGGATGTAAAAAAGTCTAGCCAACCCATTTCCTGAGTTAATGGACACTGAGCAGAGCTAAAAGGACTTTCAGCAGGAATGAGACCAGTCCTGGCTGGTGGGCCTCCTGATTTTTCCCCTGCATCATCCTGCCCCCTGCTGCTTAATTTGTCAAGAACTTGTGTTTCAGAAAGCACAGGTTCTTCCAGATGGAATTTCTTGCTTTCGGGATTTCACATTCTAAGTTTATGTTTGAAGAATCTTTGCTTCTTGTGTGTTCCAACTGAAAAACAATATTTTCTGTATTAAGGAGAAAGACAAACAGATTGTGCCTTTGCTCTACGCATTAACTCGAGATAATCATGCTAAGCGAAATAAGCCAGACAGAAAAAGTTGAAAATCACATGATATCACTTATATGTGGGATATAAACCTAAAAGCAACAAATGAGCAGGACAAACAATCAGAGACTCATGAACATGGACTATAGACTAGTGGTTACCAGAGGACTATAGAGTAGTGGTATCTAGTGGAGTGGGGGAGGAGGGGGGAGGTAGACAGGGTAAAGGGGGTCAAATAGAGGAGTAGGGGGAGGACGAAGTGGATAAAGGGGATCAAATATATGGTAGCTGAAGGAAACTAGACTTTGGATGGTGAACACACAATAGAATATATAGAAGTCAAATGATAATGTACACCTGAAAATTATATAATTGTATTGACCAATGTTACCCCAATAAAGCTGTTAAAACAACAACAACAACAACAACAAAACAATACGAGGCCTCCAACCTGGGTTTCTGGTGACCAAAATGAAGGCAATGTTGTTGACAGTGATTTAATACATTTATCACTCTCTGGGGCCCCTACCTCCCTGGGCTGCTGGCATTGCTCAGAGCCTATCTCTGCTTAGTCTGAATAGGTTCTTACATGGTTGTTAAAAAAATAAGTAAAAAGTAAAGATAACTTGTGAATATTGATAGTTCATTGTGAACTCTTGGAAGTCAGAGGGTTGTTGTTGTTGTTGTTGTTTTTGGCAGGCCCAAGTCTTAAAGGTAGCAGACTCTAAACAAATGTCTGTCGAATTTAACCAAGTTACTTTGTCATGGGGACTTGACTTCTACTTCATGGTGTCTAAATTATAACATACTTTTTAAGACAAAAATGCAAAATATCAACTTCAAAATAAGGTAAAAGTCTCATCTGTTCATGTCTCTTTGTATCTATTTGTCACGAAAGGCCTATTTATTAAAATAAGAAAATAGGTTATTTTGTTGGCCATTTAATAAAATTTAATGTTATTTAGAATAAAATTTTATTTATTTTGTTGACTATTATATGCAACTGGAAAGACAAGGAAAAGCTGTTGTATGTTCTATAGTCTGTATATTTTTTTACTAGATTGGAGGAATCTACTCACCCATACATAAAAACAGTTATGACCTCAGACCAACTCTATTTTTTGTCAATGTGTCGTTTGGGACTTAAGTGAAATGTTTGTTGTTGTTACAGATAATAAAGGTGACAACGCAAACATGACTGTTCCCTTTGACCATAAACAGAAGCCAAGTTTACTTCTAGGCCCCACCTAAGCAACAGGCTCCCAGCGATGCCAGGCCCTTGGCTCGATTATTCCGAATGTTAGCCCTCTTGATTAAGCCATTCTGGAGGCAACTGAGGAATTTCTACATAAGTTTTAGAAATTACAGGTAAACTATACTTTTTTCTCCTTGCCTTTTTTTTTGTAGGGAATGATAATTAAAATTTTAAGTTTCATAATTAGGTTTTAAAAAGGAAGGATATTTAACTTTTATTTAAATGTGGAAATTGCTTAATGGTATAGAAAATATGTGAAAGTGAGTGAACTTACTTTTATTGCAGGGGCATTTTTGCAGGTGTTTCTAAGATATTCTATCTTGGAGAGGTTTGGACAATTGTCTTCATGTTCGATAGCCTGTGGGCCATACATCAGACTTGGGATTTGATCCTTAAAGCCCTGGGGGACCACTGGAGGGTGTTAGGCAGAGAGAGGAATAATATGATCAGTCTTAGCTTTTAGAAACAATAACTAACTGTTATTTATTAACTGTGGAAGCAAACAGGAGAGAGGTTCACAGTGGGGCAGGATCAGAGATCAAAGAATATGAAGAGAAATATTCAAAGCATGAGATGGAGTGTGGATATTCTTAGGGACTCAGTTCCTGAATGGGAGAAAGAGGAGTTTAATATGGCTCTGTGGTTTCTAACTTGGATGACATTAATTTCTCATAGTCTTGCGATTGCAAATTTTCATGTTTGATTAGTAACAGTCAAGCTGAAAATGTATTCCTAGTCTGCAGAACGAGTAGGTTGAGAGAAGTTTGGGGCATCATGGCAAGAACACAGGATGTGGAGTCAGAGGACGTGAATCTGAGCCAGAAGTGGCTCCCCGGATATGTGCCTCAGAGCTCCCACACTCTGAGAACTAGTGCTACATGAAAGTTCTTGTCCTAGATTTCTTTTCTTACTGGTTCAAGTGTAAGTTTGCTTTCTATTCGATTGTTAACTAGCTGTTTTGGCTGCTGTGGAGCTGGACAGTGCTTTGGGGACCCACAGAGTCCTGGCTCATTTCCGAGTTCAGACAGGCCAGAAGTCTTAGAGTAGGTACCGGGAGAGTGCAGGTGAGAAACCTCTGTCCTAACTCATACAGGGCTGACTTCTCTGTGCAAACTCCCCGAATGAGAAGAACGGCACTGTCCCAAAGGTTTCTGCATGGAGGCAGTGCTGCATGGTGGTTCAGAGGGCCCGCTCCCAGTCTTCCATGCTGAGTTCTCTCACCTCTCCTTCCTGTTTCCAAAATCTGTAAATTGAGAATGATGATGGCAGGGCTGTGTAAAGCCACCACAAACTGTGCTTGGCATTTTTGTGAGCACTCAATATATAAACAAATAGATACTATTTGTTTTGGGTGTGACATCCTGATGTTGTCCAAGCAGGGAGACCCACTCCCTATAGCACATTTGGTGTTCATCTCTATGTGGGTGGCATTTCTATGTGGGACTAGAAGTGGAGCTTCCATGTGGAGATGTGGGCATGTGGCTGGCTCTCATAGACCCCTCCACATTTAAAACTGGGCTACTTTGCAGCCTCAGGAGGGGTGATACAATATTTGGTTGCTAGAGACAGCACAGCTGGATGGGGGGAGGGAAATGCAGCCAGACTGCTTGAATAGTGGGTGGCATCACCGGATGAGCCACGTTACTCTGGGAGATGGGGTTCCTCAGAAGAGAGTCTGTCAATCTTTCCCCACGACTAAAAACCAAATTGAGCAAAAGCTTCTACTGCTGAAGCTTCTTACTAAGTGTCCGACCTCCTTATTTCATTTGGTATATTTAAAATTAAGAGCGTAATACTTTCATAAGGACATACTATGAAATCACATTTTTTCTTCCTTTGGGCCAATCAGAATTTATATATTTAAAAATTTTGGTGTAGATTCTGAGTACTCAAAGCGATTGTTTAAATTACTTACCATTGGCACCATGGCAATAAGTATTTAGTTTCTATTTGTATTTACTTTATTTGGTGTCTTAGAATCACTTAAGAGAAACATGCCGTACAAGCCAAAGAGCACCCTTGGAAACGTCTAAACACAGGAAGACCTGGGCATTACCACAGCTGAAGGATTCCTTCAGTTTAGGAAATGCTAGAGAAGTTTGGCAGGCATTACTTGGCTGATCAAGTTGTATAGAAAGCACCACTGGTCAGCTTTAAAAAAAATATGTGTGGCTTTTCAGGTGATTAATAGGCAGAGTGTGTAAATGCTGGCCATCACATTATTTTATTCTAGGTTGAATTATTTAGTCACAAAAGAATTTTAGTAACTATCAAACAGGAAAAAGATCAATAAAAAATATTGACATGTTACAAGTAAACTTCTACTGGCCATGCATTGCTGATGAATGCCATATTCCAATTAATTATATATCTTGATGACTTATGAATTAATACCATGATATCATAATATAATAATTATACTCAAATACTGGAAATCTACTCCAATGAATGAGTGTAATTTTGGTTTTACTTTGAGAAGTTTTTTCAAAATTTTTCTTTGAGAAGGTTTTTCAAAATTTTTAGGGACATTCATATAAATGTTCAAAATTTCAGGGACATTCATATAAATGTT
>NW_011888826.1:2123723-2127852 GCF_000151845.1 Pteropus vampyrus
GAAAAACTCTGTGAGATGCCAGGAGAGCTTGCAAGGTGTTTATTCCTCTAGTGTGTGAGTGATCACCTGTGGGATCAGAAGGAAGGAGACATGGAGAAATCTCCAGCTTCTCAGGAGGATGGTGTTGACAGACATGAGTGTGTCAGTTGGATGAGATTACAGGTGGCAGATAATTTTTGTGGAGTATGAGCTCTTAGATGTGTCTTGGAAAGAAGAGTGCTTACTGTGATCCACTCAGTGTATGAGGTCTTAGGAAGACTGCAGTGTACGAAACCGACAGGCCCAGTCATGGAGCTAACCTGCAAGCAGCTAAAACCTTAGCAGGTCCAAAGCCCTTGTAGAGTAGGTCCTCAAATAACATATTTTCACGGAATGTTTTTTGTTACAATCTTGATATAGGTATATCAAATAGCCTATGGTAACACTGGTTTTGTTATATGTCATTTCACTTAAAGTCATAGAACTTATTGACGATGTTAAGTGAGAACTTACAGTACTGGTTCATTGTAGGGACTTTACCCAGACATCAGGGTTGCCTCATTCTTCCCTATGTGTGCATGATAAGGGAGAATTCAGAGTCCATCAACAGAAGACATGTCGTTAAGAGTTTGGGAGAAAGACTGTGCTTCACTGTTACTCTCTGGGGGGTGAGGGTGGAAGGCTCTGGGCTCTAGACAGGCCTCATTGCTTGGGGTTGTTCAGGGCCTTGTGCTTTGTTGGGTAGACACCTTCTATATTAGTACCCTAGTGTTGCCCTAACAAAGCATCACAGAAATTTATTGTCTCAGTTCTGGAGGCTGGAAGTTTAAGATCAAGATGTCAGCAGGATAGGCTCCTTTAAGGACCTTGAGGGAGAATCTGCTCCATGTCCGGTATTTGCTGGCGATGTTTGCTGTCTCTTGGCTTGTAGAAGCATCACCCCAGTCTTTGCCATCAGCTTGCATAGCATTCTTCCTGTGTGCTTGTGTGTCTGTATCTATATTTCCCCGTTTTAGAAGGATATCAGTCATACTGGGTTAGGGGCCTACTTCAGTATGACCTCATCTTGATTAATGACATCTGCAACAACTCTATTTCTAAGTAAAGTTACATTTTGAGGAACTGTGGTTAGGCCTTCAACATATAATTTTGTAGGAGAGAACACAGTTTGACCCAATACACCTTTTCTTTTCCTGGCAATAATCTTTGACTCCTCTCAACACAAACTTAATTGATGTTGTTCTCCGAAAAGAAAAGAAGATGGAGAGACTTGAACGCCTGCTCCAGAAGGCACTGAGAACTTCCTCCAAGCTATCTTAGAGGTAGGTCAGGATGCTGAAGTTTAATAACAGGTCTTCTACGTTCCTCTTTTCAAATCCTTCAAAATACAGATGATGGCTTTTCAGTCTGTATCCTCTGAGGAGAGTGAGGGACCTCACAAGGCAAAGCCCCACCCCTCTTATTTCCTTCTCCCCCTGGGGGAAGGGCTAGCTAGAGCCAGGTGCTGGTCAGATCAAAGCATTCAGTTGGGAATCTCCACCTGGTGGTTGCTTTATTCCAGCTTTTCTTCTTAAGAGTTATTTTAGCTCAGTTAGTACTTTTCTGCTTAGGCTGTGGTTTTGTATCCTGAGGTGGGCCTTAGAGAACTGTGGGGAGTGGGCCTTTTAGAGCCATAGTTGAGCTCAGAGCTGTTTCCATGTCCCCAGGCCCTGTGCTCCCGTTCTATTTGTTCAAAAGTGAAATCAAAGGAAAAGAGATTTAATGCTGATAAATTATTTACAAAAGGCTCAACCCAACAACTACTACAAGCCACAGGGTCAGGTAACGTGTGCTGAATTAGCTATAACTAACACAGTAGGAGGGTTCTTGGGGCCTGAGTGCACTGTGAGGCAGAGGTAAGTGGTGGAGGTAAACTGCTCAGAGGCTCACCCTGATCTGACCTCTGCATGAGGCCAGGAAATTACGATTCACCTGCAATTTCTGGCTCCGGCTCTAGACCCTCCCTGCGTTCCTTGATTTGAATATTTAAATCCCTGTAGCTCTAAAGGCAATCTGACTTTTGCTTCTCTAAAGACAAATTTCAAAAGGAAAAATTCTTCAATATAAGCAATTATTTTGTCTCCTTACATCTAAATGCCTATTTGACATATTTTATCAGACTTTCTTTTAGTCACAGAATGTACTATTGTTATTCATTGGTTAAGGTCTTTAGAAATACAGAGGGATACCTACATTTCCATTATATTCTGGTAAAAGGGATAAATTAATATGAGTATCAATATCTTAGCAATTTTTCTTATAGCCCCAGATCCAAATATCTTTTAGGAAACTACAAAAGGCTTTATTTTTACAGCATAATTCAAAACTTACCACAGTCACAGGCATTTCACTTATCAAGAGGCTGCCTGAGGAAAAGTAAAATAAAAATATAAGCATGTAGGCTTCTATAGCTTTAATTTTTAACAAGTGGGATGGAGAAGGAAAAATGATCCTACTGGTTTTGATGTAATTATTTTCAGTGTATGGTCTTTAAATGCAGTAAGCAATGGGAAGGCCCATTACCAAAGACTTCGCTTTGTAGATTCAGGAAAAAAATACCACTCTCCATGGGAGAAGAATCAATTATAAAGTCATGGATTTGAGAATGTTTCATAAAATTGTGAGTCCTCTAAAGCATTTGTAAAAAATCTTTAGAAGAAATATTTGTGGTTGCTAGGATCTATTTGTGATTACTGCATTGCCCAAATACCCAAACTATTTATTTTCTTGTTTTTAAGTGTGTATATGGGATGAGGAAGATAGAGGGAGATTTGTTTCTAGACTAATGCCTGGCACATAGTAGGTGCTACTCTCAGATATTTTGGCTGAGCATAACTGAAATATGAAATATAGACTTAACTATATTTCCTTCTTATTAAAAAAATGTGAATGTACAGTCCAGGGATGGCATGTTGCATCTATAATGCTGAGACCCAGGATTCTTCAATCTTTTCACTTCGCTGTGAATGGCTACCATTCCCAAGGTCATCTTGTGGTCCATGGTTGCAGGATCTCCAGCCATTGAACAGCATTTTAAGACAGAAAGGAGGAAGAAGGGGAAAAAAGGAGCCCCTCCCTATTCAGGAATCTTTCTGAAAGAAATATACAACACTACTTCTTCCAGCTCAGTGGTTAGAACAGTGACATGGTATGAGATGGCAGCAACAGAGACTGGAAAATGTTCATGGCCTACAAAGAAAAAAAATTTAAAATCCTTTTATTAAAAGGAAAGGAAGAATGGATTTTAAGATTCACATGGAAATCCTTTCTGTATGGCTCCAAAAATACTTGTTGATTTAATTGGACCAATTGCAGAACTGAAGTTCATGAGATATTTTGTTGATTGATCACTCACGAAAAACTGGGTAGGAAGCTTCTATACCTCACATTGATTCATGTAGGATTTGAGAAACAGAATGCTGGTCCTGATCACTTCTTGGGCTGACCTTACTATGGGAAAGGACATTAAAATCCTTGTGCTCTTTTATCCTTCAGGAAGTTGGGTGTGAACGTGAATAGTATGAGACAAATACTTTCAAATTCCATAAGATGAAAACCAAGTTCTCTGATGATGAATGAGAACCATCTGAAGACCTCTCCAGTTTTCTCTATATAGTCAATACATGGGACAAAACCTAGGGAAGACCCCAATTTCCTCATGAATTTGGAAATCATTGACATTTTAAGTTATTCCAACATTTACTTTCTGTGTGACTGAGGATACCATGCTAAGCCTCAGATTCCTTCCTTTCCTGGGCTGTTGTGAGGATTGAGTCAAAATGAATGGAAAGAGCTTTGCTCAGTGCCTGGAAAATACTAAGTACTCAATAATTATTAATCATAATTATTATTAATGCAAAAATCAAAACCAAAATCTTATGTGAAAAAGGTTATGTGGAAAATCCAACGTCTCAAATGCATTTATTCCTGGGTCGTCTTGAGGGAGGGAAGAGGAAGGCTGGTTCACTTCACAATATTAATCTTTGCAAAATGTCATCATTTTTCAGAAACCAACTTAATAAGTATTTAGTGTTCTATGTTTCTTTTCTTTTGTATAGTTTGAAGTATTTGTCAAACTGTTCTTAATTGTTTTCAAACAAATAAGCAAACA
>NW_011888826.1:2127902-2145486 GCF_000151845.1 Pteropus vampyrus
CATGGGAGAAGAATCAATTATAAAGTCATGGATTTGAGAATGTTTCATAAAATTGTGAGTCCTCTAAAGCATTTGTAAAAAATCTTTAGAAGAAATATTTGTGGTTGCTAGGATCTATTTGTGATTACTGCATTGCCCAAATACCCAAACTATTTATTTTCTTGTTTTTAAGTGTGTATATGGGATGAGGAAGATAGAGGGAGATTTGTTTCTAGACTAATGCCTGGCACATAGTAGGTGCTACTCTCAGATATTTTGGCTGAGCATAACTGAAATATGAAATATAGACTTAACTATATTTCCTTCTTATTAAAAAAATGTGAATGTACAGTCCAGGGATGGCATGTTGCATCTATAATGCTGAGACCCAGGATTCTTCAATCTTTTCACTTCGCTGTGAATGGCTACCATTCCCAAGGTCATCTTGTGGTCCATGGTTGCAGGATCTCCAGCCATTGAACAGCATTTTAAGACAGAAAGGAGGAAGAAGGGGAAAAAAGGAGCCCCTCCCTATTCAGGAATCTTTCTGAAAGAAATATACAACACTACTTCTTCCAGCTCAGTGGTTAGAACAGTGACATGGTATGAGATGGCAGCAACAGAGACTGGAAAATGTTCATGGCCTACAAAGAAAAAAAATTTAAAATCCTTTTATTAAAAGGAAAGGAAGAATGGATTTTAAGATTCACATGGAAATCCTTTCTGTATGGCTCCAAAAATACTTGTTGATTTAATTGGACCAATTGCAGAACTGAAGTTCATGAGATATTTTGTTGATTGATCACTCACGAAAAACTGGGTAGGAAGCTTCTATACCTCACATTGATTCATGTAGGATTTGAGAAACAGAATGCTGGTCCTGATCACTTCTTGGGCTGACCTTACTATGGGAAAGGACATTAAAATCCTTGTGCTCTTTTATCCTTCAGGAAGTTGGGTGTGAACGTGAATAGTATGAGACAAATACTTTCAAATTCCATAAGATGAAAACCAAGTTCTCTGATGATGAATGAGAACCATCTGAAGACCTCTCCAGTTTTCTCTATATAGTCAATACATGGGACAAAACCTAGGGAAGACCCCAATTTCCTCATGAATTTGGAAATCATTGACATTTTAAGTTATTCCAACATTTACTTTCTGTGTGACTGAGGATACCATGCTAAGCCTCAGATTCCTTCCTTTCCTGGGCTGTTGTGAGGATTGAGTCAAAATGAATGGAAAGAGCTTTGCTCAGTGCCTGGAAAATACTAAGTACTCAATAATTATTAATCATAATTATTATTAATGCAAAAATCAAAACCAAAATCTTATGTGAAAAAGGTTATGTGGAAAATCCAACGTCTCAAATGCATTTATTCCTGGGTCGTCTTGAGGGAGGGAAGAGGAAGGCTGGTTCACTTCACAATATTAATCTTTGCAAAATGTCATCATTTTTCAGAAACCAACTTAATAAGTATTTAGTGTTCTATGTTTCTTTTCTTTTGTATAGTTTGAAGTATTTGTCAAACTGTTCTTAATTGTTTTCAAACAAATAAGCAAACAAACACAACAGACCTTCTCACGGGAACCTAACAACCAAAAAGTGTTGTAAAGGAAAATGGGTTTTGTGATCTAGATTAAATAATAAAAGCTGATTCATAATTCATTTTCAGCCTGCTAGACTCTATTTTTTAAATAGAAAACAGAAAGAATGTCATTAGGCCCAAGTATATTTAGAGAAATCTAAATATAACTGAAGTTTGGAGGTGGCTCATGATGTGAGTCTTGAAGGATAGGATTCCTTTGAAACTTGTGCTACTGCAGCTGCCGTCAACATTACCTCCTCAGCCTCTTGCTGCCTTGATGGGCTGTGACTGGAGGCTGTCTCTGGGTTATGGAGGACATGTTTGCTGTTTGTCAACCTTTCCTTCTCCCCTTTCTGCTTGTCTAGGCTATCCCTTCTCTTAGCGAGAGATCAGACTGTGAGAGCTTTGTGCTGGTCTTGTCTGCAACATACACAGTGCCCCTCCCACCATACCTTTCTTTGTTGGATGCAAATTTCTCACTCTCATTCCTGTCTCTCTGTAAACACTGTTTGCTCATGGAAGCTTCCCATGGCCCACAGACTAGTCTAATTTTCCCAGGGAAGTCTCTGCATTTCCACTGCACATATCACATTTGTAATTACTTGTTTAGACCCAATTTTCCCTGCAAGACTCGAATACCAGGTCACAGGGATTGTGTCTTCCTGTTCATGGCTGTGTCCCATGCCCAGCCTGGTGCCAGACAAATAATAGTTGCTTAATAAATATTTGTTTGTTGTCTGAGAGATGCAGCCCCTCCCCTCCCATTACCATAGATAGGTTCCCAGGGCCAGGTGTGGACTCAGAGCCTCCGCGCAGTCCACACCTTCATGGAACTGCAGGTGTTAGGCCTGATGGGTCCGCGAGATCTATTAGTTCGCCCCCTCCTTTTTCAGATGAGGCAACAGTACTGGTTTGCTAAATCTTCCAAAGTACCACAAACTGAGTAATTTAAACAATCGGAATGTATTGTCTCACAGTTATGGAGACTAGAAGTCCAAGGTCAGGGTGTCAGTAGCACTGGTTCCTTCTGAGAGTTGTGAGGGAAGGTTCTGTTCCCTGCCCCTCCCCTGGTTTCCAGAGTTTTATGGCAATCTTTGGCATTCCTTGGCTTGTAGAAGCATCTCTGCCTTCACCTTTACATGATGTTTCCCTAAGAGCATGTCAGTGTCCAAATCTCCCCTTTTTATAAGGACACCAGTCATATCGAGTTTTGGCCCACGGAAAGGACCTCATTTTAATTTGATCATCTGCAAAGATCCTGCTTCCAAGTAAGGTCACATTCCAAGTACTACAGGTAGGACTTCAACATCTTTTGTGGAGGACACACGTTAGCCCATTACAATGAATAAGTTAGTAAACACATTCTCCTCTCTACTAAAAGATGATGCTACTTACCTATACTCTTTAGAACATAGAAATTGTGTTGTTTTCCCAGTTCTAGTCTTTTTTTTGTTATTTTTAGTGATCAAGAGCCATAAGACAGAGGAAAATGGGTCACATTAAGAGGTTGGCTTGCTTGGGTAAGGGAGCTTGTTTGCTAAGTTTGGAAAATTGTCTTCACATAGTGTTTTCCACTAGCTGACATTAGACCCACTTGGCTGCATATCCACCAAGGAGCGCAGTCACAGGAGTTCATTTATTCTCATAAATCAATAAACAATTATATAGAGAAAGTGACTTTTCAACAATTTAATTAAAGTCACCCAATCTTTGAAATTAGAAATAATTCTAGTTTTGCCACATATTAGCTGTGTGGCCCTAGGCAAGTCACTTAATTGTCTGGACATCAGTGCACTATCTGTAAAGTTCTGGCACAGGATTAGGTAACCTCTAAGCACCCTTCTTGCTGGATCCCTTTTTGGATTATGTGGTTCTTTTAGTGTTGAAAGTGAAAAAGCCCTCTATAGAATTGGGCCGTGCAAGTATTAAAAGGAATCAATTGTTGAAGTACTTTTTCTATTCATTATCATCAGGAGATATGAGGTGGTTCTAGCCTCAGCACAGAAGAAAGAGGCTTGGTCCCTGCCTTCACTGACTTTTATGTGCTCAGTGTCTACTCACAGCACGCAGATCTGCTAACAGGGTTCACTCCAGTAGGCATGCTGTGGTGGGGTTGTGGGGTCAGAGTTCGCATAGGTCAAGTGTGTCATTTTCATCCTCAAAATGACTAATTTTCTAAAGAGTTATTTTTATGAATATCTGATAATAAATTTAAGAACTGAATCAGTTTTAGTTACTTGTTACTTGTACAGCTGAGTCTCTGGGGTGTATATGCTCATTTTTCATAATCTTGGCATAAAAAGCCCTGCTAATAATAGCATCTTTACTATAAATAGTGATTATTAGATGTCCTCTCCTTCTATTGTACTGCCTCTTACAATGCTCAATGTATCTTAAGCATTTTTCTTTATGTTGTCATAAAACTGTGACCCCTGATTGTGGGGAGGATAGAAAATAGACTAGATGTCTTAACCATGTTTGGATAAATCAGTCATCACCTTCTTTTTTTCCAAGAAAAATGAGGTATAGTGGCTTGAGTGAGGTGTGGAGTCTTTCCATTCAATCTTTCCAAAGCAAACAGAAAAAAGATGTAAAAGTCTGCTAACTGTGCCATGTCAGTTGTGTGGCACTCAGTTTTAAGGATGCAGCCATCATTATTGTGAAAAGAGAGGGAGTTTGAACTGTCAGTGTTCTGTCTCCTTTAGTATTGAGACCAAAAATAACCTTAGGAGAAAGAGAAATGATTAATAAATTTAATCCTAGTTAATGTTTGAGAGGAATATAGATTTGATATAAAGTTAGGGAGGTAAGCTTTCAATATAATAGCCTTTCTCTCAAATTTAAATGTAAACTTAGATTTACATTTAAATAGTATGTGATGTCAGAACTTTGCTTTTCGTAAAACAACAACAACTTACTCAACAATGTTATAATGAGGCAAGAACTGTATTTGCAGCAACATCACAATAGAATCAGTCATCAAAGTATTTTATTCCAACATTTTAGTTTGTGTATTATATCAGTCACTAGGTTAGTTGTTGAGCATGCATGATGTTATTAAAAGCAAAAATAACCTCATTAGATAGGAACGACTCCAATTTATAGATGAAAATAACATAACATGGTGGGGTGCGGCATGTTAAATAGTCTACTCAAATTCATCCAATTAAAAAATAGTATACTTGGGATTCCAGCATGGAGCAGGACCATTTGACTCAAGCCCTGAGCCCTTTGCAAAAATGCTGTTGTCTTATTAATAGGGGCCTGATTTGTGTAAATGTTGTTATACAGCTTTCCAGGTGTGAATTCAGGTGAATACAAAGGCCTTGTTCAGACACTGATTCCTATAGCATCATCTATCTAGGCCAGGCCAGCACTGGTGGAGTTAGAAGGAGAATTGGAAATAAGCACTAAAGGGCATGCAGAGATGAAAGAAATACAGTTCCTGAGAGAACTTTTAGGTTTTAGGATGATCCTGAAAGTGCACACCTTCATTAAAAGAGAGAATAAAAGGGCTGTGAAAAAACTATGAAATAATGCTACTGGGAGCCTAAGGAGGCAAGATCCTGGTATGCAAAAGCTGTTCTGAACTCAAATCCACATGTGACTATGACAGTGCTGGGTTCTATCACCAGTGAGAGGGTAAGGGAAGACCTGTTAGAGGAAGGAGCGCATGGGATGAGGCTGAAAGAGGGTGGGGTTTTGGTAAGAAGAAACTCAAGTGGGTGATGGCATTCCAAGCAGAAGAGATGAGAGTGGCATAAAAGTGGGAAGGCTTTCTGTAGAGTAGCATCACTTAGAACAATTTTGGGAAAAGCAGCCCTGTGTTTGTAAGATTGGGGCCTAGAGGTGTTCCAGTCCAGGGATTTCAAACTTGGTCTCACAGCTCTTTAAGAAGCTTAGAAATGGGCTTCACTTAATCTATGAAATTTTATTTGAAACTTTGAGTTATGTATTTGTGTTTTAGTTATATACTGCTGAACAACAAACCACTCCAAAGCTAATTAAAAAACTAACTGACTTAAAACAACAATTTATTACTTCTGTTGATTTCGCAATTTGGGCTGTCTCAGCTAGGAACTAGAAATTTGTCCAGAATCCCAGCCAGGTGTTTGGGGCCCTATCGCCTATTTTCAGGCCTCTATTGTGTTTAGAGTCTGCCCTCCCTACTGAGAGTTTGAAATAACAGCTTATATATCAAGGGCTTCTCCAGCAAAGGCCAGCTTTGGGGACATTTTTACAATCCATATTGAAACTCCTGTTGCTGTCCAGTACAGAACTTATACAAAAGAGTAGACATCCTGAGGACCAGTTTGACTCAACATAAGTAAGAACTTTCTTATCTCTGGTGCTGTCTAAATACAGAATTTGTTGTAAGCCAAAGTATCCTCCACTTTCAGATGAATGAAGTAGTGGATACATAACTGTGACTCAGGGATTCTGCAAAAGCAATTCCTTCATTCCAAGACTATTACACTAGATGATGGTCTTGTGATGATTTGGAATTTAAAGATCCTGAATTAGTTGTTCCTAATGTAACAAAGTCATTGAGATGGAGAAAAGCCAACGAGGTGTCTGGAAAAGCAGAGTACTTGATAATTGGAAGCACTGAAAATGCCCATTGCTGTGGCAGCATGATTAACTGGTGAGAGTGTTCTTGCTCGCCCAGGGCTGTGAGAAGAGAGAAGGAAGACACCACTTCCTCCATTATTCTTTGCTGCTTTACAAAGTTCTAGACCTATGTGCTATTTACATGTCCAAAGGAGAAAAAGAATGAATTGGTCTGACTCTTACACTGGTTAATGCTGGTAATCAGCCTTGCAATAGCTATTTGCTTAACAACTTCATTAGCGGACGTGGAAGGTATGTTTCTATTTCTCTGGCATCACTTAATGGTGACCTAATTTACACTAGAGTCTCTTCTCATGTTTTAAAGACATTCTTCAAAGGTATGTTACATGTAAGAAAAGTCATTGCCCACTATGTTAAAAAAAAAAAAATAATGCCACATGTGTCACAATGAAGAGATTCTAACCAACAGCCTCCCATTTTAATCTGGGATCAGAGTGCAATTGATCATCTTTGTTACAGACATAACAGTTATTCCTATCCAAAACTGCAGGGAAAGTGTTAGAAGTCTAGAAGTGAAAATACTGGGAAGTGATTTATTTCAGGGCAAAAGTTAATCTTGTTCCACTTTGGGTCCGGAAATTCATAGGCTTTGTTTCCTGGATAAGACTCTCTACAGCACTGGCCAACAGGGATGTGGTGGTGAGGCAATGATGGGCGTGGACGTGTTATCAATAGCCCAAGGTTAAATGTGATAGACTTTTCTGAAAACCTGTCTTGATTACATTGATATCAGAATATATTTTAGATTTCTTTGTAATGCTGTTATAGGTAGTTGCTTAATCTACTTTTTACAAATTTAAATATGAAATGAAACCTTCTTTAAATAAGAGAACTATCTGAGATAAAAGACTGCTTACATCTGGTAAGACATTTCAGTTTTTTATATGTGACTTCCATATATGGGGGAAATGTCACTGTCATTGTGTTAACTGAAAGATAAATGCTAGAAATAATGAATCTGCATTCAGAGTTTAGAGTCTATGTGCTTTTCCTTGTATGAGTAAATACATTTTGCATATATAATTTTGAGAAAAATGTATTATTAAATTCACATTCCCTTCTTATGTAGTAAGAATGCCATGGAGCAGTCACATGTGTTATGAATATCTTATTAATAATAATTACGGCTAAAATGATTTCTTACTAGATGCTATGGTACTTTATCTCAATTAATTCTCAAAATAATACTATAAGATATATACTAGGATAATCCTCATATTGTAAATGAGGAAATGGAGACTTAGACTGTGTAATTACCCAGGTCACACAACTGGAAAGTGGGGGTTCAAATCCAGGTGTGTCCATTGTCAAGCCATACCTTTAATCAATGTGCTCGACTAGCTTTTCAGGTGGTGTCTTGATAACCTCAGACTCGAATAAATTCCATTGATGAGAAGTTTGATAGACATTTTCAGAAAGAAGATGGAAACATTATAAATATTTTCCAGTTATAAAGTGAGAAATAGCTCAGAGGAATCGATTTCTTAAAGAATATTAGTTGACAAAAACTAGTTGAAATTTTACAAAAGCGATTTTGTATTTCATTTCTTTTACCTCTGATTTTTGCTCAGGAAGTGAGATATTTTATTTCTAACAAAGGCCCCAGAATGTTGTGGTGCCTTTAAAATAAAAATACCTTATATAATGGCTTCACAGAATGAGCTGCTGTATTCTTCTGTTGTTAAAGGAAGGACTCCGAGCAGGACCATTTGACTCAAGCCCTGAGCCCTTTGCAAAAATGCTGTTGTCTTATTAATAGGGGCCTGATTTGTGTAAATGTTGTTATACAGCTTTCCAGGTGTGAATTCAGGTGAATACAAAGGCCTTGTTCAGACACTGATTCCTATAGCATCATCTATCTAGGCCAGGCCAGCACTGGTGGAGTTAGAAGGAGAATTGGAAATAAGCACTAAAGGGCATGCAGAGATGAAAGAAATACAGTTCCTGAGAGAACTTTTAGGTTTTAGGATGATCCTGAAAGTGCACACCTTCATTAAAAGAGAGAATAAAAGGGCTGTGAAAAAAACTATGAAATAATGCTACTGGGAGCCTAAGGAGGCAAGATCCTGGTATGCAAAAGCTGTTCTGAACTCAAATCCACATGTGACTATGACAGTGCTGGGTTCTATCACCAGTGAGAGGGTAAGGGAAGACCTGTTAGAGGAAGGAGCGCATGGGATGAGGCTGAAAGAGGGTGGGGTTTTGGTAAGAAGAAACTCAAGTGGGTGATGGCATTCCAAGCAGAAGAGATGAGAGTGGCATAAAAGTGGGAAGGCTTTCTGTAGAGTAGCATCACTTAGAACAATTTTGGGAAAAGCAGCCCTGTGTTTGTAAGATTGGGGCCTAGAGGTGTTCCAGTCCAGGGATTTCAAACTTGGTCTCACAGCTCTTTAAGAAGCTTAGAAATGGGCTTCACTTAATCTATGAAATTTTATTTGAAACTTTGAGTTATGTATTTGTGTTTTAGTTATATACTGCTGAACAACAAACCACTCCAAAGCTAATTAAAAAACTAACTGACTTAAAACAACAATTTATTACTTCTGTTGATTTCGCAATTTGGGCTGTCTCAGCTAGGAACTAGAAATTTGTCCAGAATCCCAGCCAGGTGTTTGGGGCCCTATCGCCTATTTTCAGGCCTCTATTGTGTTTAGAGTCTGCCCTCCCTACTGAGACTTTGAAATAACAGCTTATATATCAAGGGCTTCTCCAGCAAAGGCCAGCTTTGGGGACATTTTTACAATCCATATTGAAACTCCTGTTGCTGTCCAGTACAGAACTTATACAAAAGAGTAGACATCCTGAGGACCAGTTTGACTCAACATAAGTAAGAACTTTCTTATCTCTGGTGCTGTCTAAATACAGAATTTGTTGTAAGCCAAAGTATCCTCCACTTTCAGATGAATGAAGTAGTGGATACATAACTGTGACTCAGGGATTCTGCAAAAGCAATTCCTTCATTCCAAGACTATTACACTAGATGATGGTCTTGTGATGATTTGGAATTTAAAGATCCTGAATTAGTTGTTCCTAATGTAACAAAGTCATTGAGATGGAGAAAAGCCAACGAGGTGTCTGGAAAAGCAGAGTACTTGATAATTGGAAGCACTGAAAATGCCCATTGCTGTGGCAGCATGATTAACTGGTGAGAGTGTTCTTGCTCGCCCAGGGCTGTGAGAAGAGAGAAGGAAGACACCACTTCCTCCATTATTCTTTGCTGCTTTACAAAGTTCTAGACCTATGTGCTATTTACATGTCCAAAGGAGAAAAAGAATGAATTGGTCTGACTCTTACACTGGTTAATGCTGGTAATCAGCCTTGCAATAGCTATTTGCTTAACAACTTCATTAGCGGACGTGGAAGGTATGTTTCTATTTCTCTGGCATCACTTAATGGTGACCTAATTTACACTAGAGTCTCTTCTCATGTTTTAAAGACATTCTTCAAAGGTATGTTACATGTAAGAAAAGTCATTGCCCACTATGTTAAAAAAAAAAAAAATAATGCCACATGCGTCACAATGAAGAGATTCTAACCAACAGGCTCCCATTTTAATCTGGGATCAGAGTGCAATTGATCATCTTTGTTACAGACATAACAGTTATTCCTATCCAAAACTGCAGGGAAAGTGTTAGAAGTCTAGAAGTGAAAATACTGGGAAGTGATTTATTTCAGGGCAAAAGTTAATCTTGTTCCACTTTGGGTCCGGAAATTCATAGGCTTTGTTTCCTGGATAAGACTCTCTACAGCACTGGCCAACAGGGATGTGGTGGTGAGGCAATGATGGGCGTGGACGTGTTATCAATAGCCCAAGGTTAAATGTGATAGACTTTTCTGAAAACCTGTCTTGATTACATTGATATCAGAATATATTTTAGATTTCTTTGTAATGCTGTTATAGGTAGTTGCTTAATCTACTTTTTACAAATTTAAATATGAAATGAAACCTTCTTTAAATAAGAGAACTATCTGAGATAAAAGACTGCTTACATCTGGTAAGACATTTCAGTTTTTTATATGTGACTTCCATATATGGGGGAAATGTCACTGTCATTGTGTTAACTGAAAGATAAATGCTAGAAATAATGAATCTGCATTCAGAGTTTAGAGTCTATGTGCTTTTCCTTGTATGAGTAAATACATTTTGCATATATAATTTTGAGAAAAATGTATTATTAAATTCACATTCCCTTCTTATGTAGTAAGAATGCCATGGAGCAGTCACATGTGTTATGAATATCTTATTAATAATAATTACGGCTAAAATGATTTCTTACTAGATGCCATGGTACTTTATCTCAATTAATTCTCAAAATAATACTATAAGATATATACTAGGATAATCCTCATATTGTAAATGAGGAAATGGAGACTTAGACTGTGTAATTACCCAGGTCACACAACTGGAAAGTGGGGGTTCAAATCCAGGTGTGTCCATTGTCAAGCCATACCTTTAATCAATGTGCTCGACTAGCTTTTCAGGTGGTGTCTTGATAACCTCAGACTCGAATAAATTCCATTGATGAGAAGTTTGATAGACATTTTCAGAAAGAAGATGGAAACATTATAAATATTTTCCAGTTATAAAGTGAGAAATAGCTCAGAGGAATCGATTTCTTAAAGAATATTAGTTGACAAAAACTAGTTGAAATTTTACAAAAGCGATTTTGTATTTCATTTCTTTTACCTCTGATTTTTGCTCAGGAAGTGAGATATTTTATTTCTAACAAAGGCCCCAGAATGTTGTGGTGCCTTTAAAATAAAAATACCTTATATAATGGCTTCACAGAATGAGCTGCTGTATTCTTCTGTTGTTAAAGGAAGGACTCCAGCATTTGTTAAACACAAGACATTGTGCTAAGCAAGTTACTTGATTTAATTCTCACAAGCACTGTGTCAGCTGGGTATTAGTATAGCTGTTTTTTAGCTGAGGGAACAGTTTCAGGAAAGCTAAGTAGTTTACAGAAGTTGTACATACTTTAAAGCCACAAGGCTGGGATTCCAATTCCTGTCTGCCTCATGCCCTCCTTAGAAATAGATTTACTGTCCCTTGAAAAGTGAGGAAAATAAAATCATTTTCAAAAATAAGCAGATTCTTAATTACCTTCTAAATCTCTTTGTTCCAATGCTCCTAGCTAAGATTGGATATATAGTCAATATGAGTTCCAATTCAAAATGTGCTCTGCAAATTTAAAAAGCCGTATCAGTGTGTTGTTTCAAGAACTGCCAGTCCAATCAATAGAGCTTTTGCCTAGGAAACTGAAATCAGAGATCTGAAGTGTCCAGATTTCCACTTCGTGTTATCTCAGTAGATAGACAGCTGCAAATCAGTAGCTACAGACAGGCTCTTTTAATGATTCTCAACATTTCCCTCCAAATGAGAGAGAAAACTAAGTAAACTGATGATGAATCTAGTCCACACGTTTTACTCATAAAGATCAAGAAGCTGAAATGTAGGATCTATTCTGAAGGCTGAAAAGCAGGGATGTATTAATGACTCACCTTCCTGGGCAGATCTGCTCCTCCCTTGTCTCTTGGTTAAGGAAGGCTTTGGTGTCTGGTGGTATTTCATTACTCTTTGTTAGTTTGGACCATTTCGGTTGACTGAGTCAGGTACAGAAATGAGTCCTGATATTTCTCTTAGGATTTGGGTCAGAAGAAGTTCTGGGTCAGTTGCTTATAACACCTGGTCCCATAGGTCTGTTCAGACCTTGACTCAAAGCCTTGGATGGGTCCAGGATTCCTAAAGCCTCCGTGGAATGGTAAACAATCTAAATGTGGTTGCTGAGTTTCAGGAGCTGCTGTTCCTTTTTTCTGTTCACTCTCCGGTTAGGGAAGCTGGGACCTTTCTATACCACTTCATACCCTGATATTCCCCTAGCCTCTGAGTCTAGGTTTCTCATTCCTGCAAGTTAAGTCCATTCACTAATCATTTCCTCAAACCAATCTGCATACTGTACCTGCAATCTGCACTCACCTACTTCTCTCCGAGCTTGTCTCCAGAACTCTTAGAGGCATCTTATTTTCTGGAAAGTTTGGTGCTCTGCTTCATCCTTCTCACATTCTGCCTGTGTCAGGAGACACTTTCTCTTTGAACTTGGAGAGCTCCAAACCAGGTACTCACACTCTCTGACAAAGGTGCTGTAGAAATGGCACAGGGCAGCAGAAAAAGGAAAGGTTTTAGCCAGATGGATTTGTTGGAAATGTTAGCTCCAACACACATTTAACTGGCCGTGGGACTCTAGACAAGTATCCATTTTGTCATTTGTAGAATGAGGTGAATAACTGCTGTGCAGGGTTGCTTTAAAGTCAGAGTCAATTATATAAAGCCTGGTGTAATGCCTGGCAGGTGTTAGCCATTTTATAACTGAAGGTGTAATGAACTATTTGGACAGTGGGAAGAAAAAATATAACTTAGGCTTTCTTAAACCTCTGGATACTTTGTCATATTGAAAACAAATCAAGACTCCAGCTCTCCCATACCAGTCCAGTGATCTTTTGAGAATGCCTATCTTGGTTTTAATAAAATCTCATTTTCTTAGGTATTGTACAGATAGATCTGACAGGCAAGAGAACATTCTCCCTCTAGTACTGCATCTGGACATCGAAGCCAGAAAAGGCCAAGGAAACCTTTGAAACCTACTAGAAAGTTGAAAATTTAGGCTGAAGAGCTGGACATTTTGAATGACATTTCATTAAATGGCAGAATGGTTTTACAAATGAAGTGCCTGAAGTCGAGACTCTTGGGTCATCTAAAATTAGAGTGGACAAACACTTGAGAATGAGCTATGCTGGCAGGGAAATGAACAAGGTAGCCTAAGGGCTTTTTCCATTCTGATTTCTGTGAGTCTATGGGAGGTGTCTTTCTTTTTTGTATTTTCTAATGTATTTCTTTTTCTTTAGCTTCCTTGACTTTTGTAAAGATATATTTATAGAGTCTACTTACACAGTTTAAAATCACAACAAAAATGTCATTTTATATACTGTTTAGTCCGTTTTATATCCTGTCTTACAAATTTCTCCTCCTACAAAGCAAAGCTATCCAATCATGTTGACTTATGTCTGTTGCTATTTTTGAATTATATTTACAGTAGGGTTAATCCACCTTTGATAAGGAATTTAATATCCATTGGCAGGTCGACTTGTGACTTTATGTTGTGAATGTAGTTGCAAGTTATGGAGCAACTTTCAATTTCTTATTCCTTGGGATAAAAAGCCAGTCCAAATGTAGAAGAAAATTTGTGCTATAAAGATTAAAGAAACAATCTTAAAGAAATAATGCTTCTATGGCGGATAATGCTTTCAGGATGGAATGTCTCTGAAGAGTGCAATTGGTTTTGAACATATGGAAGGCAGTTGGGTGTGAAAGAGAAAAAGCAATATTGGGGAAGTGATAGGAGAGACCAGTATAGGATTGAGAGGGACCCAGAGAAAGTTAATCATGGCACTGAGGTTCAAAGTTAGGCTTAGAGTCCAGACTGGTGCAGAAAGATTAGAGCAAGCCGTTTGAGAAAAGTAGCCGCAGTGTTAGGATCTCACCACAGTAGGAAGCAGAGCCCAAGAAGAAACAGGATCACAACAGGTATTGCAACGTAATAGGCTTTGGACACTAATCTGACATTTCAGTTTAGCCGAAAGGTTTACAATTGTCATGTTAGGCCAAAGCTAATGTGGGTAGCCTGAAGCTGTGGGTATAGGTAAGTAAGACTATTTGGGGAAAATGTGATTGAATGAGATTTTCAGGAAGAAAGACAATTGTGGACTTGACATTACCAGACATAGGTCTACCTTGATTTCAGTATTCCTTGATTTTCAGCCCTTATTTGGATACTGAATTTTCTATCAATAAAGTAAAATGAAAAGGAATTAAACAATTCTAGAACGTCTACCATTTAAAAAATACTTGGCTAGGCACTTTGCATATGCTACTCATTAAACCGTTACTGCAGCCTCTGAGATAGTCATTTTTATCTTTATTTTACAGAAGATGTGGAGGCTCAGATAGATAAGTAACTCATCCTACTGCACACAGTTAGTAAGAAGTGTCCTTTAGATGCACTTACAGGTCTGTGTAATTCTAAAGTCCCCACTCTTCACTCTACTATGCTCCTTCCTATGTGACTCTATTGTCTGGGCCTGCCATAAAACGGCTTTCAGTAAGTAGTATAAGGTGCTATTGACTTCCTCTCTGTATCTCTTTCTCCTCTCTTTCTCCTACTAAACTCTTAAAAAATCCACTCTTTCTTTTTTTCCAATTATTTAAAATAATTTTTTTTTTAGAGAAGTTTTATGCTCACAGCAAAATTGAGCAGAAAGTATAGATATTTCCCATTAGTAACTACCTAACAAGGTTGCAGCTTCTCCTCCTTCTGTTCTAACATCCTCCCTCCTCATAATGACCAGAGGGATCTCTCTAAAATATGTCAGATTACCTCACCAGAATAAAATCCAGCTCCTTACCATGGCCTAGAGAGTCCTATTTCTCTGGTGTTATCTTCCTTCACTCTGTAGTTTGTTCATATTTTTTCAGCCACACTGGCCACATTCCTGTCTCAGGGCCTTTGAACATGCTGTTCCTTTTGTTTGGATATATTTCTTCTATATCTTTGAATAGTTTTTTCTCCTTCTGATTTAAATTTCACCTTAAACGTCCCCTTCTCAGAGAGGACTTTCCTGAGAAATTGAGTGCCCTTATCCTTTTCTATTAAATTACTCTTTTTTTCAAATCACTTCTGTACTTGAAATTATCTTATTTACTAATTTTCTTAGTTTTTGCTGCCTGTAATTCTATCAGTTAGCTTTTATGGCATAAAAAATGGCCCCAAACTTAGTGGCTAAAACAACCATTTGTTGGGCTTATCATTCTTTGGGTGAGTCAATTGGACTGGGCTCGATGATGATCTTCTGAATTAGACTGGTCTTACGTGTCTGTGGTTAGGTGGCTTTGTTTGTGAGAGTTGGCTAGCTGTCACCTGGGGTGACTGGGGCACCTAAACTAAGTTTCCCTCATCATCTAGCAGGCCAGTCCGGGCTCATGCATATGGTAGATAACAAGATTCTTAGGAAAGCAAAGTGTACCCATTCTCTTGAGATTTAGTTTTGTTGCTGACATAATGTCCTTTCTGTCTCATTCTGTTGGTCAAAGCAACCCAAATTCAAGGAGTGGAAGAACAGATACACCTTTTGATGGGAGGAGCTATGGATCACACTGCAAAGGGGTGTGAATATAAGGAACTGATAATTGTAATCATTTTTGTAAATGAACAACCATAACAGTATATATTTGCAACTCAGTTTAGATTCTTAGCATATGAATCTCTTTTTTGAGTTTGGAAGATTACCCACCTTATGAATAGAGCAAAGAATATTTCTTCCTATAGAAAAAAAATAAGCTATATATTTTCCTTCCATTTTTTTTTCCATTAAAGGCAAAGGTACTTGTGCAGGTTGAAAGTGAAAAAAGTGAGACAGCAGGCTGCCTGTGAAATTGATTTTTTGGTTAGGGTGACAGCAAAGGTGACTAAGCTAGGTTTGTCTTATTTGAAGTACAATTGTCTTCCTGGTGGGAAAGTGGCAAAAGTGCAAACCTGAGCACCTTGGGCTCTGTGGCATGTAGGTGACTCCTCATCAGGCCAGTTCTATGAAAGGTTTTGTATGTTGTTCCTGGAATTTTAAGTTTCAGCTTCATTTTTCAGACCTCTCAAAGATTCTGTGAAATACTCACATTCTCCTAGACTCCTTTACTGTGTAATCCCCCAGGGTCAGATTCGGTTGCTTGCCACAAAGAGTTCTGTTCCAGCAGTTGGTGTCAGGAATGAGGTTAATTTTTCTCACACACCAAGAAGAGTTAGGTGGTTGCCAGATTAGTCCAGCTGCTCACACAGCTATCAGGACTCTTCTTCTGTCTTCCTACTTCGTCATTCTAAGTGCATTAATGTTTTGTCTTCACATTTATTGCCTCTTAGTAGTTCCATGTATTACTTCTATGTTTTAGGCAGGTAGAGGGAAAATGGAGTGGCAGCAAGTGTGTCTGTTTCTTTTATCAAGAAAGCAAACATTTCTCAAAGTGCTCCTTTAGATCTTCTCTTACATTGTCTTGGCCTAAACAAGACCACTTAGACCACTGACAGGAGACATTGGGAGGTGAGAATCTGGCTTTCTAACCTCTTTAAGAAAGGTGTGAAGGAAGAAAGCTTGAGAATGTGTGTCAAATAAGGTGATGACCAGTGCCTATCACATTATTGGTTTTTTCCCTTTGGAATGATGGTTGCTGGAGGGCAATGGTTGTATTTCATTCATTGCTGTCTCTCTGGTGATTAGAACAGTGCTTGGCAAATACATGACCTCAAAATTCATTAATTGATTGACTGAATTTAATCCACTATCCATAGCTGAAGATTTTTTTCTTCAGAATATGTCTTATCTTTTGCTTTCATTACAGAACCACCATTTTATTCCAGGCCACTTACTAAGATTTATTTTCATGCTATATTTCTTTCCCCAGTTTTGTTCAATCCTACATTACATACTGCTACTAGAATGTCATCTTAAATACCACTTTTGTCTTGTCCTTTTCTTTCTCAAAAATCTGTATTGTCCTGTTATGGTAAATCTCCATCTGTCAGCCTGGGATTCAATTCCTTGCATTAGCTATCTGTTTCCCTACCCCCAACATCAGCAACTTGATTGGTAATTACTCACAAATCCAGCTAATCTCATGGCCATCTGGTATATACTGCCATATCCAGTATATACAGAATGATAGGCTGCAGGGTTCACTGGGACAAAGGCAGAAGGCTGTAATGTGAAGGGAATAAGTGAGACTGGGCATAGGGAAGACCCTTAATGTAGGACAGGCTGCATGCTGCTCTGCTGAAAGGGGTAGGGGCAGTCATCATTCTCTTTGAACCTGTGTTTAGTCTGAAATCTTATCAGTAGAACTCACATCAGGCAGGGGTCTGGTTAGGTTGAAGCAGGAAGGGGCTATCTCAGTCCAGTCAGTGGAGTCTTCATAGCAGTTGGCTTTACCTCACAGAAGTGGAGCATAAATCAGGATGAAGAACAGCAGACTGAAAACACAGACTGGCTCACAGAGCACAGGGTACAGGGGAAGGCTTACATTTACGGGTATGTGGATATACAGGGGCTCATTGTCCAGCTGAGTAGAAACTAAGCCATTCCCAAATCCCTAGAGAGGATGGGACCATGGACAATCAGCCTTGGCTCTCAGCAGTCTGAGACTGGGAAGGCTGAGTCTATATGTTGTAGGACCTCTGTGTTGGCTGGCAGACCAGCTTTGATCAGACAAGACCTGGCAGCGTCATCCGCTTGCCTTCTTTTCTCTACCTTTATAAATGTCTTCTTCTTCTTCTTTCTTCCTCCTC
>NW_011888826.1:2145701-2149011 GCF_000151845.1 Pteropus vampyrus
TTCTTCTTCTTTTAGAAACATATTTTTTGCTGGTATGCTTAAATGGAGATTTTGAGAAGCCATGGGGTACAATTATGATACTGCTCCATGAAAAGTCATTTGAATCATTTTTATAGTAAAATAGGATAGCCATAGATAAAATTGGCATGCTGTTTTTCAGACAAAATTAAGACTTAAATTTTAAACTTTGATTAAAACTTCAGTCTATAATTATGTAGTCATTCTCTTCTTTCATTAGGGATCCTAGGATGAAAAGAATTGGAAAAAAAAAAAAAAAGAATTCTAAGACAAATAAATGGCCATTAGAAACACTATAATTATTATGGAAGTTGTTCATTAAAGATACATGTTGTAAGAATTTAAACTAGAATTCAGAAATTTCCATTTTTAGAATGAATTAAATAGACTGCATTTGAGGTTTAAAAAATATTCTTTAATGGGAAAAGAAAGTTCTTGATTATAGCATTATGGTAAAAATTAGAATAAAATAGCTGTTTGGAGAGAATATCCAAATGTCTTCTTTTTTAAGGTAAAAATCAGTCTAAAATAATTTCAAGGTGTTTTTCTCACTTTAAAAAAATAACCTACATCTAAAAATAAGTAAATCCTTCTGCATAGTACACTTTTATTCAAAGATGTCTATTTCCTCTAAGTAATAAGGGTCCTCTAAACATTTTAAACTAACAACTTAATCTAACCATATGGGTAAAATGAAACTATCCAGTGCCATCTTTTCAGAGCAAATTGGAATCTTCGAGTATCTAAATATTTCCCTGTGGCAGCATGCTAAGAACGTACCAGGTGGGATTTACCCCACATCACTCTTTTTACTAGCTGCTTCCAATAATTGATTTGAAACTCCGAGAACTGCTTGTTAGTTCAGAGATGAGTATAAACCTAGGGTCTACTTATCTGATTACTGAGCAGAAACTTTGCTTTAATTGTTCTGCCAAGGTATATAGGAGTAATTTTATGGATTGACTTGTTTCTTAAACTTAGCTCAGTTATATATATGAGGATAGCTGCCTAGCTGCATTTTCTTTCACTAATAGTAAAATTACTACTTTTTATGTTAAAATAAAATATACTCCTTTATAGTATTTTGAACACTCTCAAAGACTTTATGGAAGAGGCTATTTATCCCTGAAAGGCAAACTTTTTTTAAAAAGAAATCCATTTTTTTCCCATTCTTTCATTTAGTAAATACTTATGAAAATCTGACCATATGATTATAACTCAATAATTTGTCCTGAATTAAAAATAAGTATTAATCAAACAACAGGAATGATAAATTTTAATTTAGGATAGCTTAATAAATTATTGAGATATATAGTATTTTACTTCAATCATACTCTTTCATTATAAGACTATAATAGACTTTAAGATGTTTTAATCAGAATCATTTTAAGTTGGAGTACATTTAGATCAGTTTCATCTGATGCTACTGATGGAAATGTGACATTCCACTGTGATTGTTGGGTCTTTTTGCTATTTCAACATAACCTAGACTATCTTGTCAATTATAGCCCCTATTCATATTACAACTGTAAATATATAATTTCTAGAGTTGGCTCATTTCATTACATGAAACTAATATTCACCTCTTTTATAATTCTTTCTTCCAGCAATCCCAAGACACAAATTACACCCTGTATTTGAATGTCTCTAAAATCTCTTTCTGGCTCTGATCTCTCCCAATCTTCAGTATCACATTAATAACTGCTTTTTGGATATCACCACCTGGATGTCTTTCTATGACCTCAAAGCAAGTATATTAAAAATGGAATAGATTTATACAGTTCATGACTTAACAGTCTTTTTTCTTATGTAGTCTATTGTTGTTAATAATACTACAATTTTTTCATGCTTGAAAAAATTGTTACTCATTTAAACAAGGACATAGCAAGTACTCAATAAAAGTCAACTTTTGCTGTCATCTTTGTCTGTTTCATGCAACTTTTGCTGAACTCTGTGCTGGATTTTTAGTTACAGTAGATTATTCATTTAAAGGATTAAATAAATCACCTATCACCTTGCCTTCCACAATTAACCAATTGTTATTTTATTTTGGGTCTATCTCTGAATTTTTGGGGGGGAATAATTTCCTTCCTATCTATTCCTATTCTCGTTACTCTAAATCGGGTACTCATGAACTCTTGATTTAACTATTTTTAGAACCACTTTACCAGTTTCCTTCTCCAAATCATCTGACATAGAAACGTCAGGGAAATGTTCAATTCTGATGTCATTTCCCTGCTCAAAAATCTTCATTACATTTCTGTATTCTATAGAACAGAATCAAAACTCCTTAGCCTAGCATTTTCAATCCTCCACAGTATGGCTTCAACATACAAACATGCTTCAACACTTGATAGTTAAAAGACTTCACTATTTACTAATTGTGTGTCCTTTGGTGAATTATTATTCCTTTCTTAACCCTAGTATTACCACCTGGAAAACAAGAATAATAATAGTACATACCTCATAGAGTTCTTGTGAGAATTAAATAAAATAATTCATTTAAAACATTAGGCATGGTACCAGCACAAAGGAAGTAATTAGTACATTTTGTTGTAATGATTATAGCACTGCTAGATAAGTAGATAAATATATGTTGTTTATTCATAGAATTTGGTATCAGTTTAGTTCTATAAGTTTTAGAAATAGGAACATGAGTCCTCTGTAGCATGGGGAATTATGGCTCTTTCACCATTTATTTCTCATGTATTTCTCACTAGCAGTTATTTCCAGATGAAGGAAATGCTTCATCTTGTTGTGTTGGATGGAACTTGTTGTGTTGGATGGAGTACATTAAAAACTGTTGTAAATGCTTGTCCAACAAGATTAGTCATAAAATCCAAATGTCTATCTAATTGGTAAATAGATAACAAAATATGTTATATTCGTGCACCAGAATACTATTCAGCGAAAAAAAGCAATAGCGTATTGATATAGACTAAAACATAGTCGAACCTCAAACACATTATGCTGCATAAATTAAGCCAGACACAAAAGACTCCATATCATATGATTCTATTTATATAAGATGTGTGGAATAGACAAATTTATAAAGACAGAAAGTAGATTAGTGGCTACTTTGGGTTATGGGTGGAAATGAGAAATGACTGCAGATGGGGACAAAATGTCTTTCTGGGTTGATGAAAGTGTGTGTGTGTGTGGTTTTATGTCACATGTGTAGCCACCATCACAATCAAGATACAGAAATATTCAGTCACCATAAAGATCCCCCTTGGGCTCTACCTTAAGGGGATACGACCACTCCCAAACACCACCCCTAACCTCTGACAAC
>NW_011888826.1:2149061-2182982 GCF_000151845.1 Pteropus vampyrus
AAAAAGCAATAGCGTATTGATATAGACTAAAACATAGTCGAACCTCAAACACATTATGCTGCATAAATTAAGCCAGACACAAAAGACTCCATATCATATGATTCTATTTATATAAGATGTGTGGAATAGACAAATTTATAAAGACAGAAAGTAGATTAGTGGCTACTTTGGGTTATGGGTGGAAATGAGAAATGACTGCAGATGGGGACAAAATGTCTTTCTGGGTTGATGAAAGTGTGTGTGTGTGTGGTTTTATGTCACATGTGTAGCCACCATCACAATCAAGATACAGAAATATTCAGTCACCATAAAGATCCCCCTTGGGCTCTACCTTAAGGGGATACGACCACTCCCAAACACCACCCCTAACCTCTGACAACAACTAATCTGTTCTTCATCTCTATACTTTTGTCATTCCAAGAATTTTATATAAATGAAATCATACAGTATGAGACCATTTACATTTAATGTAATTATTGATATCTTAGGGCTTAAGTCAGCCATATTGTTTTTTATTTTCTGCTCTTTCTGTTTTTTCATTTCTATTTTCTCTATGATACCTTCCTGTGGGATACTTGAACAGTTTTTACAGTTCCATTTGGATTTATTTATACTGTTTCTGAGCATATCTCTTCATGTATGTTAGTGATTGCTCTAACGTATTCGTCACTTTACTGATATAGACAATTTATCATTTTAAGTACAGAAATTTTAGCTCTCCTTAACCTCTCCCATTTATAATGTTTTAATATTCCCTCTACATACATTGAGACCATATAAGAAAATATTAGATATTTTGTTTTAACTGTCAAGCATAATTTAGAAAATTCAAGAGAAGAAAAGTCTATTGTATTTTTTCATATTTTCTGGTCTTTCTGTTGCTTTCTTTTTTCTTAGATTTTCTAAGATTCCTTATTTTATCATTTCCTTTCTGTAAAATAACTTCCCTTATCAATTTTTTAGATTAAGTAGTTGGTGAAAAATTCTCTTATCTTTCTTTCATCTAGGCATGTTTTGGTTACTCTTCATTCCTCAAGAATATTTTCATTGGATATAGAATTCTAGTTGACGGATATTTTATTTTAGCACTTGATAAATTGTTGCAACTACCTTCTGGCCTCTGTGATTTCTGATGAGAAATCTGCTGTCACTTGACTTGTTTTTCTCTTATAGGTATAGAGAAAAGGCCCAATATGGCATCACTCATGCTAACGACCTGTCTTTCCTTTTCCCTGAAAAGATGATGTCCTGGACTAAAACAATTCTTTCTTTTCTTTATCTAAATAATTTCCTTACTTCACCTTCCTTCCTATAAAAATCTTCCATCTTGTACAACTTTTTGGACTGCCCTTTCAGTTGCTAGATGGGGTGCTACCTGATTCATAAGTTGTTTAATAAAGCCAATCAGGTCTTCAGGTTTACTGAATGGAATTTTGTTTTTAACATAAGTTATGTGTCATTTCTCTTTGACTGCCTTTGAAATCTTTTCTTTGTTTTCAGTTTTCTGAAGTTTGATAATAATGTATCTTAGTGTGAATTTCTTTGAGTTTGTCTTTGAGATTCAATCAGCTTCTCTTTTGCAAAATTTGGGAAAATTTCAGCTATTATTCAGCTAAAATTTCAGCTATGAAAATTTCACATATTCTGAGAATATGTGTGTTTTCAGTTCCTGCTTTCTCTTTTCCTTCTGAAACTCTGATGACCCAAATGTTAGCTCTTTTGTTATAGTCCTAGTGGTCATTGAGGTTCTGTTTATTTTTTTAAAAAAATCTATTTTTTCTCTGTTCTTTAGATTGGGTAATTTCTATTGTTCTATTTTCAAGTTCCCTGATTCTTTCTTCCATTTTCTCTGTTATGCTTGAGAACGTCTATTGGATTCCTAAATTTCCATTATTACATATTTTCAGTTCTAAGATTTCCGTTTGATTCTTCTTTATATCTTCTATTGCTTTGCTGTGGCTTTCTATTTTCATTTGTTTCAAATGTGTTTGTAATTGCTTGTTGAAGTATTTTTATAATGACTGCTTTAAAATTGTTGTTAGATAATTCCAATCTCTGTTCCATCTTGGTGCTGGCATTTGCTAATTGCCTTTTCAGTCAAGTTGAGATTTTCCTGGTTCTTGGTATGATGAATGATTTTTTAGACATTGTATCTTGGACATTTTAGGTAGTATGTTATGAGACTCTGGATCCTATTTCAAACTTGTGTTTTAGTAGATCTCCTTTGACACTATGCTGGCAGGGGAAAGGGAGCACCTCTTTTTACTGCCAGATGTGGGAGGGAGTCCAGATTTCCCACTTTGCCTCATTTGACACTCTGGGGAAGGAGGACCTCATTACTTCTGTGTAGAGGTGAGACTGCAGGTATAATTTTGGTCTCACTGACCAAGGGGGCAGGGTGGACTCATTACTGCTGAATAGTGGTGAAAGCTCTAGCTTTCTTTTGGGCCCACTCTGATACCAGCAGGTAGAAGAGCAGTGGCTTCATTGCTGCCAGATGGGGATGAAAGAGCTGGTTCTCTACTAATTTTTCACTAATATCATCCTAGCATGGGGGAAAGAAGAGATGCCACATTGCAGCTGGGAAAGGGTAGAAGTCAAAGCTTTCCAAGGCAGATGGGGATGGGTTTGGGCTTTTTTTTTTTTCCCCTGTGGTGTTTGGTCAGAATAGACAGTAATCATTTCTACCTTGCTAGATTGTCCCTTTCCTGGACCTTTGGCTAGAAAGAGCTGACTTCTGTTGGGGTGTTTTTTATCTGCTCTCATTGATGTCTGTGGGTTTCTGGCTTCTCCAGTACCCAATATGGAATGCATTAGCCAAAAAGACAACCAAGAGAATGCATTTCTGTATCATTCTTTGGGTCCTGAGAGCCCTAGTTCTTCTGTCTCTTTCTCTGTATCTTTCAGAGTATTTGTTTTATCTACAATGTTCAAGGTTTTAGTTGTACTTAGCAAGAGAAATAAGAAGTAATCTACTCCATCTTAATTTGGAATATAAATTCTTATCAACTAATCCTACCGTTTTGCTTTGTCATTTTGCTTTATAATGTAGGAGTATTGACTTGCATGACCTATAAGTAACTTGTATAATGACAAAACAGGCAAGTAATGGGGTTTATTAAAAATATATTATCTTCACAATAAAAAAATTAAGCATAAGTAAGCAAGGTAAATAGAAAGAAAAACAAAAGTATTTTTGACATGTCAATATGTGTAATTTTTTTCTTTTAAAAAGACGTGATACCACCCAAGACTTGTACATAAATGTTTATAGAAATATCGTCCTTAAGAATTAAAAACTGGAAACAAACCAAATGCCTTTCAACTGGTAAATAGATAAATAAAATAAAGCAAAAACAATTTAAAAGTCTATAAAATGGATTATTATTTAGCAATGACGAAATGAAGTACTGATACATGTTACAATATGGATGAAGCTCAAAAACTACTCTAAGTGAAAAAAGCCAGTAACAGAAGACCACATATTGTATGATTTCATTTATATGAAATGTCCAGAACAGGCATCCATGGAGCTAGAAAGAAGATTCCTGGTTATCTAGGGCTGGCGTGGGGGTGGTGGGATGGGTACGAAATTTCTGGGGTGTTCTAAAACTAGAATGTTTTAAATGTTCTAAAATTATATTACGGTGGTGATTGAAAAAGAATATTTTATCGAATCATTTACTTTAAATGAGTTAATATTATGGCAAGTAAACTATACCTTAGTAAAGCTATTTAAAAACATATGTGATTGTGGTGGGATGCTAAATGTTCAGAAGCACATAGAAACATTTTGTGCCTTCTGTTTTCATTCTAGGCAGTTATTTCGCCTAACTAATTAAAGATTAAATGACTTGGGTAAAAGAATAGCATGAGATAGTTTTGCATATACACTGACCATGATTCCAGTTCTATCAAATCTCCAAAGCAGGCAAATCCTATTAAAAATATTTTTAAAATAGGCAGAATCTAGTGAAAATTAGAAAGTCTTAAATATGGTTAGTATCTTAATAACAAATATCATGACTACAACAATCTGTGTATACTCAAATCATCGGTAGGTATCTCTTCCTTCCAAGCACCATTTTGTACTATAACATTCTGGTTAGTAAAGTATATTTAGGCTGAGTTTAACCCCTGTTAGGCCCTAAGCATCCTGAGGACAGAAGCTGGGTCTATCTTGTCAGGATCTAGCACAGAGTAGAGATCAGGCTCTTTTGTTTGGTTTCACAGAACCCTAGATTGCAGACGGGCAGCCTAAGGTGTGAAAAAAGCCCTTTAGTTGGGGCTGGGAACACCCAAGTTAAAAGTTCTGGGTATAGGCAGTAAGCTGTGATTGATATCTGTCAATCAAGGGTATAGACCAAAGAATGGGCTCTTTCCATCAGATCATGGCAGATCAGTTCTGTGTAATGCAAGTCAACTGAATTGCATGCTGTGGCCAGACGATATTGTGTGTGGCTTGGTGTCATTTTATATTTGTGACCCCAAACCCACAGCAGTTCCTCAGTGCAGCCTGCAAGTCCACAACACCTCTTTGTCCATTTACTCTTCCACTCCACTGATTATGCCACATCTTCTCTTTTCTTATCAGATTCACAGCACTTCCCCTCCTCACTTGCACCTTTAGTTGATGGCCTTTCATCTAAGGTTGCTGAGGGCTGAAAAGTGCTCAGAAGGGAAGGTCATCTCCAATTTTCTCTCTACATACCTTCCTTTTATTAGAGATGACTTTTTATGTAATCTCCTCGAAGACCTATACCTCCATCCCCTCAAGGAAACTGCTCAGGGAGCATTTTTTTCCCCTTTTACTTGCAGCATCAAATCTTCCCTTTTGACCAGATCATTCTTGTCAGCATGCACACACACACTGCATTACATATGATATTAAGTAAGAAAATCAAGCAAACCAGAACTAGCACTCGCGCGCGCACACACACACACACACACACACACACACACACACAAATTATCTCCATATTCTGGCTCTAATTCCTTTCCTTCCAGTTTTTGCTTTTTCCTACCCCAGTGAGATTTTTACCCTCACTGTTTCACCAAAATAGATTTTGTCAAGGATGCTGATAAACTCCACACTGCTAAAGCCCATGGCTAATTCTAAGTACTCCTCTGACTTGACATAAAAGTACCATTTGACACAACTCATCACTACCTGCTTTTTGTAACTCTCACTTCACTTGGCTTCCAGGATACCGCTTTGTTGATGCATCTTTTCCTCACATACTCCTTTGTAAGTTCTTCCCCATCTGTGTCTGTTATACTTTGGAATGACTCATGCTCTAATCTTGGACCATTCTCTTCTCTATTTACACTTACTTCTTAGAGTTTTCATCCAGACTTATCTAGGCTTTAAATATTACCAGTATGCCAATGACTCCCAAATGTATACCTTCAGCTATATGCAATTCACAACCAATCCATCAGCAAATGCTGTCAGTACTACAGTGGAAATGTCCAAAATCTGACCATTCACACCTTCTCCATAGCAGCCATCTTGGCCTGAGTCATCTTGACTTCTTGCTTGGATTATTACAATATTCTCCTAATTGCTCTACTTGTATTTCTTTTTAACAATCTAATTTGAATTTATACCAACTTAATTTCAATAGCATAGAAAATATCTGTTTCTATACAGTTGTTTCCCCTTTTCTGTTATTAACATCACAAATTAAGGCTTTATTGTGTGTCCAATGACATTAATAATTGTTTTATCCATTTTTATTTTAAGTCATGTAGAAAATAAAAACTGAAGTTACAAAAATTATAATAATATAAGTTTTTATAAATTGTTCATTTATTTATACCTAAAGGTATTTACCTTTAACCAGAGATCTTTATTTCTTTTTCCTGATTACTTCACTTCTTTGTGTACTGTCTAGTGTCCTGTCATTTCTATTCCAAAAACTTTTAACATTTCTTACAGAGCAGGTCTGGTGGTAACAAATCCCCTGAATTTTTGTTTATCTGGGAATGTCTTAATTTTTCTTTATTTTCAAAAGACAGAAGTCTTGGTTATTTTTTCTTTCATCACTTTGACTATATCGCCATTGTCTTCTGGCTTCCAAGGTTTCTGATGGGAAATTAGCTGGCAATCTTATTGAGGATCCCTCATATGTGAAAAATTCCCTCTCTCTTGTTGCTTTCAAAATTCTCTCTTTGTCTTTGGCTCTGACACTTTAGTCATAATGTGTCTTGAATGTGGATCTCTTTGGGGTTATCTTACATCAAGTTCATTGAGCTTCTTGAATTTATAGATTCATGTATTTAATCTAATTTGCAAAGTTTTCAGCCATTACTTCTTCAAATAATTTTCTCTCTCTCTGCTGAGTCACCCACAGTGACTATATTTGTCTACTTGATGTCCTACGGATCCCTTATACTCTCTTTACTTTTCTTTAATCTTTTTCTGTTTCTCAGATCCAATAATTTTAATTGTTCTAGCTTTAAGCTCTATTTTTTGCCTGCACAAATGTTTTTGAACCACTCTAGTGATTTTTTCATGTCATTTATTTTTTTTTCAGTTCCAGAATTTCTTTTTAGTTCCTTTTAATATGTTTTATCTTTTTACAGATAGTCTCATTTTGTTCATACATAGACTTTCTGTCTTTGTTAATGCTTTTTTTCTGCTCTTTGAGCATCTTTGAGACAGTTGTTTTGAAGCCATTGTCTAGTATTTGAGCTTCCTCAGGGATAGTTTCTGTTGATTTATTTTGTTCTTTGAATGGGCAATATTTTCCTATTTCTTTGTGTGCCTTGTGATTGTTTTTGTTGTTGTTTCTGTTGTTGTTAGAAACTAGATTTTTGGGTCTTACAATGTCATAACACTGGAAATCAAAATTTCTCCTTTCTCCAGGGTTTGTAGGTTTTCCTTTTAAATTGTACAGTGTCTCTTTGCTAAAGATCACACGGGTGAAAACTCAACATCTTTTCAGGTTTTTCTAAGCCCTCTTCTTCCCCAAGGCATGCAAGAGTACTCTCTAAATTCTCCCATATGCATAGTTGCTTTTGAATATCCTACTCTTTTAAAGCCTACTCCTAAAAGGGGGAAAAAAGTGGGAAGAAGGAAGGAAAAAAATCCAAGTGCTGTCTCTTTAAATCCCGTTTGCCACTTCAGCCAGTGGGGATTGCAACAATGGCTGTACCTCAATGATCAGAAGCAGAAATCAGCAATCAGAACACAGAACCCCAATAGAATAATATTATTACCCACTCTGGCTCCCACAAGTTGCTCCAAAAATGCAAGCTATTGTCCCCACAGCTGCTTGTCATAGGGCTGGGGTAAAAGAGATGGGTAACCACTACTGTGCTAATGGATGAAACAGACTAAAATTAACTGCAATTTACCAGCCAAGCCTTCTGGAAGCTGCGAGCATTCAAATAGTATCCAGAAATAGTCGCTTCAGACAGTTTCTGCCAGTGCAATCACTGCCCAAGTATACAGATTTCTAGCACTTTCTACTCCACCATTTTCCCTTTCGTCTACCAGTATTTTTAACTTCAACTTTTAACAGATTATCCAACACATCTTACTTTGAAATGTAAGTCGGTTCATTACTCCTCTTCTCAAAACTCTCCTTTAGTTTCTCATCTCAGTTAATGTCAAAGTCTTCATCATGGAGTACAAAGCTCTATATAATTTGGTGCCCTGCCACACTTGCAAACACTTGCCTCCAAACTTTTAAAATTTGCACTTTGATTTGGAACTGTTAATGATGACATTTATTCCTATTGCTACCCTGTAAACATCAATTTCTTTGTTGATTAAATAGCCTTGTCTTTGTGTAGATACCAATGATTGTAAATGGAGGTTTGTATCAGAGTTAAACACTATTGTTTCTCTTATCTACCCCTCCCTGCCTCCTTTCTTCTTCCCCACCCTCCTTTGTCTTTCCTTCTTTGTCTCTCTCTCTCCCCTCCCTCCTTCCCTCCTTTCCTTCCTTATTTTATTTATTTATTTATTTTTTACTTTTTAGTAGGGGCTTGATAACAAAATCAGCATTCATGAGGTAAATTGTACAATTTTATAATCTTTTCCCTTTTGTGATCTGTTTGGAGACAACTTTTGGGAGCACATGTTTGAACCTGATCTTTCCTTCCTGAAGGACCCCTTACCTTGTTTTTGTGGTTTGAGCTGAGGCAGGAAACATGGTAAGACATCCGATTAGCTAAGGCATCTTCAAACAGATTGGAGTACAGGTTGCCATTAGCGGCAGCAGATGTCATCTGGGGACTGCATGTGTGACAAAGTCCTGAAACATATTCAAATCTCATCTTGATTAAGCAAAATAGTAGAAGAGTGTTGTGTATGCAGAAGCATAAAATTAATTGATTTCATTGTGTTGTGCCTCTCTCATTCCTCTTATGTTATGCTGAGTAGCCAAATTGTTTACAATTGTAGCCATTTTCATTACAACTACACTGATTTGGCAATAGGAGTACTTAAAAACAAAAAGGCTTAGGTCCTTTTCTTTCTTAATGACTAACATGAGCAAATATTGACTCAGAATTACTTATCAAAGAATGATAAAATGTCAAACTATTTCACTTTTGGCAGCATAATAACTTTTTCTCTTTAACATAAATAAATGAGAAGTTAAGGATGTTTGGGAATACTTATGAATTAAAGAAATGTTTTCTCCTGAGAATGACACTCGATAAGCAAGATAATGCAAGAGAAACTCTAGGATTTCAGAACTGTGGAGCATCCTAGGAACTGGTTTGTTTCTGGCTGTGGTTCCCTTTAAGGTGAATCCTGTCTGGTAATTAGCATCACCTTGGATTAAATTAATTGGCTATACTCAATCCCTGGGTGGATACGCTAACCATAAATCCAAAGACATTAGTTTCTTTGCAAGAAGCGAGCAGGTTATATAACCAGTAACTTTTATGCGAATTATCCAAACAACTTCAAGCATTTTTTTTAACAAATAAGGAAGTTTCAACTTCTGGTAAGTACAAAATTATTTGAAATCCTTATTTGGAAAATAATCTACATTTAGCTAGTTGCCCTTAATTTTTCAGTTTAAATCTGGATTACATATTTGTGTTCTATCTTTAACCATTAGAAAAAGAAGAAATATTGCTAATAATTATTATCTTTTACCCAAATATGCCAGAAATCTTCATAATATGCTGATATTGAAGTAGGAGGAAACTTTAGTGTCAAGAAATCAAGAAATTCTAGTGTATTCAAATATGAGTACAGTTTTTTTCTGATTACAAAAGCATTACTTAATGATTAGATAAATCTATGCACTACATTAATGAAAAAGAAAGCTGCTTGTAATTCAACAATGCTGTGATTACCATAGGAGACAACTGGTGTAATGCCTTTCTGAACCTCACCCCCAATCCCACTGTGTAGAATTATGATAATATGAAACAAACTAATTTTTCTTACAACATTAAATTTCTGAATTGCCACAGAACTAACATGAATATAACATTTTTCTTATTTCGTTTTCTATGTCATTCTTCTTTCTGAATTGCCTGAATTCCTACTTCATGGAAGAAATTAAATTTAAAATATAATTAGTGAAATGATGCATGTTAATTTTGTAAGTCTGTCATCTGTTTTGTCAAGTGAGTGATGGAGAGAAGGTACAACTCTCTTGGTAGACTATTTAGTTCTGAGCAGCACAGATAATTGAGACCGATGATGACACAGATAAAGATAACTATGGTTAAACCTAGGGAACCGAAGGATGTTAAAAAATCTGCTTAATCTTAAAAAGCGATGCCAAGTATTCATGATAGTTCCATGGTCTGACTTAAGGTAATGAAGAGAATGCAGAAAAGAAGAGAAGATATTGTTAGCAAGCCCTTGAGTCTTTAGAAGGAGATTTTAAAATAATTTGGGCCGGAGGCAAAAGATTTTAAGAAGGTCCTTTGCTACTTTTAGGGAAGTCGATAGGGAGGAAAGTGATGAGCCCTAGGATTCTGTGGTTTCTCTTGTTACCTCTTTCTACTTCTACTTCTCCTCCTTCTGCCTAACCTGCTGAGAGAATTAGACTGCTTTTGGCTACTCAGTTTGTTTGTTCCTCAGGTAGCCCCTAAGTATATTACTGCCTTATCCCAGTTTCAGAAGAAAGAGAATAAACCTTATTATTTAAAACATGTAAAAAGCATTTTTAAATTTCCATCCAAATTTGATTAATTTTTAAAGCTGATTAAGAAAGGTGCATAATTGAGTCAGGGTAACTAAAAGATGTGGAGGGCTGGTAGCTCTGTTTTATGATAGGGGACACTGTTTCATATGCCTGGTCTTGCTCCTGTGCGCTGGGAGATCCTCCCTAATTCCTGTCTTCTTACTGGAGGACATCTCCACCACACTTTGCCTTCGGCATCTCAGCTTCACATAGGCTTTCCTCTGGATACTGCTATCTCTTCCAACCCTTAGCCCCAATCCCTTAGGCTGGGCTACACATCCCTCCTTGATATTCTCATGGTACCCTGACTCTTCCTCAATTGTGTTATTGAATTACTCTGTGAATGTCCCATGGTCACTGTAAAAGAAACATGATTATATTAAGTCAAAGTCTGAAACACTTCCTCTGGAAGGAATTTGGCTTGCACTCTCTTCCTCGATGACGATATTGTGCACTGTATGCACATTGATCTTTTTACTTAATGATAATACTGAATCTTTGTCATGTATACAATGTATAGTATACAATGTTCACCTTACCATAGACTCTTAAACCTCACCTGCATGTATGCAAAAATCTCAACATTCTCTAAAGCTTCCCCCAGTGATTCTAAGAGTTTCCAGAGATCCTCTTACACACAATGAGGACCATACAAATTTGTATTTTTGTTGTTTTTGCTACTGCCTCCTTATCAGGGTGCTGGCAAACACCCTGCTGCAGCTACTTTCTCTGCAAATACTCCTTCACTGCTGAGCATCTGGCATCTTCCCAGGGCATGGAACTTTCAACTTCTTGCCTTTATGCATTGGCTCAAAACCAGTGCTCAGGGCTGGGCTAGGGACAATGGGGGGGCCACCTTTTCCCTCCAATAATCCTTATCTTTCATGTTCTCCATTCTGGTCCCAGCACAAAATCTTCTTACTCTATTTTAGTCACTTTCACAAACAAACAAACAAACAAACAAACAAACAAACAAAAACCCTTAGCTTATCAGCTCACAAAACTGTGTTCCCAGCATGATCACCAGGTCAACAGCTCTCCAAATAGTGAGATCCAGGCAGAAAACAATTGAAATTAAAAGCCCCACTATGCACTTATGTATAGTTAAACATAATTTTCCAAAGTTAGGTGAAAAATGTATCTCAAACACCATTCATGTAAAATATTTTCAAATATGTAAATAAACTAACCTAAAAAGTAATTGAAGGCAAAGTATTCTGAAGCCTTTTATTTAAATACTGAAGGAATTCAACTCTCTTCTAGTTGGTGAGGACGCAGAGATTAAGCAGAGTCCCCAAGGTCAAACCATGGTTTATCAGCCCGAGGACGAGAAGAGGTTGCAGTTTTGCTGACTCCATTGCAAAGCTGGATTCCCCAGCTTCTGATGCGCATGCCTAGTACAGCTGCTTTTATTGTCTTAAGAACTATAATTACTTTAAACTCTTTGGGGAGGGAGAAGGAGAGACATATCTAATTTCTAGGCTGATCTTTGAATTCATCTTCCTATATATAAGTATAATTTACAAAATTATATTGGAGATATATAAAGAAACTTAGATAACAGCTTGAAAATATTTAGCTTGAAAACATAATTCTGATTTGGGCCAGAATTATAGCTAATTTATAATGAAAAAAATGCTTTTTTTATCTCTGTAATACTGATCACATTTATTTAGTTTGTTCAATTTAGTTTGTCTTCAAGGCTGCAGGGCATTCTTACTGTGTCAAAAGACACTAATAATTATATTGATTTAAAGCAATAGAAAATAACCATGATATGCTACAAATGAAAGACTAGTCCAGAACCACTGAAACCCTTCCTCAAGATGCCTACTTAACAGTGAAACTCTAGCTTTACTGGGAAAGTGGAAGAGGCAAACTTCAGTGATTGGCTGAAATTCCCTACTGAAGTTTTCATTTTAGAACCACTAGTGTGAGCAGTATTCAGATTGCACCATTTTCAGCAGCCCATTCAAAAAATATTTTAGTGGTTTCCCAAAGTAACATTAGATAATTTACCTGCATTTTCTACAATTGTTCAGTAATATTTGTTAATTGTTCAGTAATATTTGTTAATTTTAAAAGTTCATAAAATTTAGCAATGTATTAAAAAACACAAATATTATCTCTAGCTCTGCAATCCAGAGATAACCACCATGAATACTAAATTGTATATTCTTTTGGACTTTTTCCACTTGTATAATAAATATGTACAAGTAAGACCTCAGTTATGTATATGTTCAGTACAGATGCAATCATTGTCGGCCTAACTACATAGTATGTCAGCAAAAAAGTAAAATTACTTTTTCAAATATTTTCCGTTCATAGTTGAATCCATGGATACAGGGGCCAACTGAATACATTGGTAATGGCATAACATATGTATTTTGACAAACTGCTTTTTCACTTAGTAATAAGTCATGGCCATTTTTTATGCCAATAAATATGGACCTATAAAGCCATATTTAATGGTTGCACAGCTATCAATTACATGGATGTGTGTGTGTGTGTGTGTGTGTGTGTGTGTGTGTGTGTATAATTTATTGACCTAGTCACTTATCAGTGTCTTTAGGTTGTTTTTAACCCTTATTTAACTGTTTCATTTATGTCTTTTTATTGTAAGCTCCTTAAAATTATCTTTCCAAATAGGCAGGTATAATGAATGAATAAATGAATGAATGAAATCCTAGCGATAGCTTCGCATCGTGTATTCTTTATGGTGCTGTTATTCTGGAGATAAATAATCTTCTTCACTTTCTAGGTCTCTGCCAAAATGAGCGAAACTCCTTCCACTAGTTTTTCCATGATTCATCGTTCTTCTGAAGATCATGTTCCTTCCCTTCGCAATATGAGAGTCACTCATCCCGTTGTGGCCAAAAGGATCAGCTTCTACAAGAGCGGAGACCCGCAATTTGGAGGGGTCAAGGTGGTGGTTAACCCTCGTTCCTTTAAGACATTTGATGCTCTGCTGGATAATTTGTCAAGGAAGGTTCCTCTACCTTTTGGGGTGAGGAATATCAGCACCCCTCGGGGAAGACACAGCATCACGCGCTTGGAGGAGCTGGAGGACGGTGAGTCGTACCTGTGCTCCCACGGCAGGAAGGTACAGCCGGTGGACCTGGACAAGGCCCGTCAGCGCCCGAGGCCCTGGCACAGCAGCCGGGCCATTAGTGCACACGCGCACCGCATCCCCGTGGCCGCTGCTCCTGGCATGCTGCGCGCCACGCGGAGGCTTGTGGTTTTCAGGAATGGCGACCCAAAGGCAAAGAGCATGGTCCTTCTGAGCAGGAGAGTCACCCAGAGTTTTGAGGCCTTTCTGCAGCACCTGACAGAGGTCATGCAGTTCCGCGTGACCAAGCTGTATGCCACAGACGGGAGGAAGGTGAGCATTCTGGAAGCTCCTCATGTCTGAGCTGGAGTCCTGCAGGACAGTGCTCCTGGCGTAGGAAGGCTTTGCGCACACAAGCCTGCTTGTGCTTTTGTGTTACTACCCTCCTGGGAAGTTGCTGGTTCATCTGGGTAGATGGTTCCTTTGTTCTTGAGTCAGAATCTGAGGAGACATCCACCACGAGGACCTCTTTTTTCTCCCATGCTCTGTTCCCTGAGCACTAAGTTATATAATGTGTTGACATAGATTCTGATCTCGACAATATTTCTTTAAAAGGAGGGCCAGAAGTGATATTCTGTTAGGTAAAGGAAACATTTTCCTGGGATCCCTGCTGCAGGGGAGAGTTTCCCTTGCAGCTGCCAGTACAAGAGCTCACTTTCCTGGTCCTGGTGTCTCCACCAGAACCTTTGTTATCTGGCAGAGGGAAGACGTTTGGCTACAGCTGGATACTTTGGTGGGAAAGGCAGAACCAGTAGTGCATACCTTTTAAATATTTCTTTAGTTTGACAGAAGACCCGTCTGTCTCTTTCCAGCTAGTAGCTTGGCTCAATAAGAGTGTTAGTTTAACCTGACCCCCATGCTTTGGTATTTTGTTATTTTGCATACATCATTCAAGCCTAACAAAAGCTTAGTGATTATTTCTTTCTAGCCCAGGAGGTTGTTGAATTGATTCAATCAATTATAAAATTACCATATGTAAAGAAGAAAACTTCATGTTGCTTATATAAGGACCATAACTCTTTGTTTTCTTCTAGGTTCCCAGTCTCCAAGCTGTGATTCTGAGCTCTGGAGCTGTGGTGGCAGCAGGAAGGGAGCCATTTAAACCAGGAAATTATGACATCCAAAAGTACTCGCTTCCTACTAGATTACCAGGGATCTCTCGTCGCGTGTACCCCAAGGGAAATACTAGGACAGAAAGCAGAAAGAGTAAGTCACTTAAATATATAGCCTTTATAGTTAGCACCGAGATTTTTTTTTTTACTTCAACAACAAAAAAATCCATGCTTAAATGTTAAATGACAAATTGCCTTCATAGAAGAGAAATGAGGGGATCGAAAATATTTCAAACTGAAATTGGTTATATTTATAGTTGGAAAGAATCATAAGGATTATCTCATAATTCTTTTTAGGTTTTTCCAAATCAGTCAAGAGATACATATGTTTGAATTGATGAGGTATAGTTTCTCCCCTCCTCCCCCATATAATACCTAGATAAAAAATCAAAATGCCAGCATTTATTGATTTGGAGAGTAGTTCTATCGAATATGTAAGTAACATCTCTGGTAGTTGTAGTTTTCTCTAAATAGTATTTTGCAGTATTATAGCTGAAATCAGTAGGTGAGTGATTGTATTTTTAAAAATCTCTACATACGTGCTCTGCTTACTGAAGTTATTCCAGTAAAAACCCTAGGCCCTTAAATCCACTTTTTATTTATTTAAAGAAAAGGTTCATGTAGCCAATTCATGCTGGTAAACAATAGGTTGATAATTTCTTAGAAAATGCTGTACAGTGCGGCATTATCTTTTGGATGGGGAGGAGGAAGGCATAGGCTATAAATTCCCTGTGCAGGCATGGCTAATCTCATTATTCATTGTGCTCAGTACTTTAGCTTTGTGCTAAAGTATCAATTGCCATGTATACTTAAATTTCAATTTTTATTTTATTTAGACATGGAATAATACACCTTTTAAGTAGTATTACTCATTACTAAAGTGGGTGAAATTCATCTATTATTTGTTGTCATTTAGTTATGTTACGGATATACTCATTAGATAATTATAATGCTTCTGTTTCGTAGGCATTAGCTGCTGAATATCTGTTATGCATATGTTAGTATTATTTTAGCTTGGTCATTGTACTAAAATTATTTCATTAGTTTGTGTTTGATATAGGTTGCAAAGTATGGTTTTTGATGGTTTCAGGGAATCTAAGGGCTTCCTTAAGTTTTACTTTTAAAAATTATGAGTGAGGCATTCTCATTTACAGTTTTGGTAAAAGTACAGAGAAATAAGAGAAAATATTTGAAAAGTTAAAGGTATTTAATTGATGGCAAGCATATGAAAAGCTATGCAAATCACTAATAGGAATTTGAATGTAAGAAGCATGAGTGTCAAGGTTCTCTCTAACGACAAACATTATAATAACTAGATGGCTGGACCTTAAGTCTAGCTCAGTTCTCTTTTGTGCCCTACCTATATTAAATCACATGTATTGATTATACAAAGTGAATGATAAATTAATAATTATTATTTGATTAATATAGCCTTTGAATTATTAAAATGTTTTAGCTTTCCTAATACTATAGATGTCTCTCTAGAATATGCACAGATGGGAAAATAAATACCACTGTAAATTATTACTTGCTTTGTATAGGTGAGCAGCACTTGGTTAGACTCCAATTTCAGTGCTGGCAAACAAAATAAAACAACAGAATTAAACACCACAAAAATATTTTTGCTAGAATTGTTAGCAATTTGTTTTATACTTATTAAAATTGCCTTATTAAACTCAATTAAAATTCTGTGACTTCTTATTGAAGGAGAATTATAAATTCTTTTTTAAAGAATAGTTTGTAGAAATGTACCAGATATTACAGTGAACTCAGATAATTGCTGAATACATAGAAGTGAGAAACATATTAATAACATCTTACTATGAAATCAAAAACTACTGTATTTTTCATACTAATTATTTACTTTTTTCTTTTCTTTCTTTGCTGCCTTTTCTATCGGATATATGTCTATAATGGCTCTTCCACGTTATAATTTGATGCGGGGCATCTTTCACTATTAAAATCTTGAAAGTGAGCACACATGTGCCTTCAAGCCCAAGGTCTCAGATTTATTCTGCTTCTTCTGACAAAATGCATACTAATGATTGTTCCTCAGACCATTCTTTTGCTCCTGAAAATTACTTGGCCTTAGAAAAAAAGGATTCTCAGAATTTATTGATATATCCTTCAGAAGATGATATTGAGAAATCAATTATTTTTAATCAAGATGGTACCATGACAGTTGAGATGAAAGTTCGATTCAAGATAAAAGAAGAGGAAACCATAAAATGGACAACTAGTGTCAGTAGAGCTGCTCTTTCTAATAATGATGAAAAGAGTGAGATAAGCAGTTTTCCAGGAAGAACAGATGATCTGTCATCTGGTTTAAAGATTGCAGCATGTTCATTGTCTACAGATGTCTCACCTCTGAAGAAAGAAAATAATCAAGAGGACAGTTTGGCAGAGGAGATAAGCATTCAAATGACAGAACAAGAGGCTGAAACTTGTAGTTCTCCTGGTTGGGAGAATGCTACTGTAGACACAGATATCATCCAGGGAACTCAGGATCAAGCAAAGCATCATTTTTATAGGCCCCCTACACCTGGACCAAGGAGAGTGAGACAAAAGAAATCTGTGATAGGGAGTGTGACTTTAGTATCTGAAACTAAAGTTCAAGAGAAAACGATTGGACAGTTTTCCTATAGTGAAGAAAGGGAAGATGGGAAGAACAAATCTGAGTATCACATGTTCACACATTGTTGCAGTAAAATGTCATCAGTATCTAATAAACCAGTACTTGTTCAGATAGATAACAATAAGCAGATAGAGTCAGCTTTAGAAAGAAAAAAAGAAAGCAGACAACTCAAGTCAAGTGCAGTAAGTGCTGGTGTTATAGAAATTACAAGTCAGAAGATGTTAGAAATGTCCCATAATAATGGCTTGCCACAGACTACATCAGAAAACTTAACTATGGAAGAAGATACAGTTGATAGTACAACATTGGACAACAAAACTAGAATCAAGAACTTAAGAACTTACGGTAACACCAATGATAGGTTCTGTCCTATTTTAGCAGATGCATCTCATTACTTAAGCAACAGCTCTGGAACTAACAAAACAATTTCTGAGATTCCAACTTCAGTAGGATCCTCTACTATTACCACAAGAATTGATGGACTAATTAATGAATTTGCTCAATGTGGTTTAACAAAACTTCCGGAAAATGAAAAGCAGATTTCGTCATCTGTAGCCGGCAAAAAGAAGATGAAATCTCGGCAGCAAGTGATAAATTATAGACATCAGGATGGGGGAATTGCAACTAAAGGAATGCCCAGTAAGAGTAAGAGAATAAATACAAGAGGTAGAATTGCACGGGAAACCATATTGCATGATTCGCACAGTCCTGTTAAAGGAGAATTACTTTGTGAGGAAGACTCAAGTGATATGGTAATTGAAACAAATTGTTTTTCTAAAAGTAATCTCAATCCTATGAATTCCAAGAATTTTCATAGGAATACATTAAATTCTATTCCGAATCCTAAGGTTCAAGGACTTTTAGCTAAAAGAAAACCCAGACCACTAAACAAAGTAAGCTTAAGAGGCACTACAAAAAGAGAAAATGGCCAAGGAGCTAAAGTATTTCCCCATAATGAATTCAGATATTGCAAAAATACTTTTGAAAATCAAAATTTATTTCATATGTTTAACTTTCTTGAGCAAAATCCCAATGCTTTTTGTGGACCACAGGCTCAAGCAGAAATAACATCTTGGTATTTGAGAGGAATGGCAAAGAAAAGTTTAGTTAATAATTCACACATAACTTTAAAAAGCCAGAAAAAACAAAAAGGAGATAGATTGAAATCAGGTACTATCGTAGGTAAACACCGTGATACAACCAGGGCAAATTCTTTAGCTTTTTTGAAAAAAACTGTTTTTCCTGAGGATGTTACTCATCATTCAGTTCAAAATTATGTACAGCGATGGTTGGAGAACATAAATCCACATCCAACTTTACATTCTAGAAGATCAGCTCCAATATGCAAAAAGGAAACAAGTGTGGTAAATGGTTTTCTGGGAAATAATTCCCATACAAGTTCTGAAAAAGGAAATAATTTTGTCATGGAAAGTAATAAGCACGTAACTAAAAATGCCAATTTGACAGGAGATAGGGTAGGTAAAAAGGTAGGTAAATCTTTTGACAAAAATAGCAGTGAAGAACTTAACAAAGATCTTTATGAGAACCAAGTTGAGTCTTTGAATGATGCTTACTTGCTTTCCCCACATGAATGTCGTACTTTGTCACAGTCGGCTATTGATAATCATAATACTAAAAGTCAGGTGTCTGTTGAAAAATCAGGACCAGAGATAAGCCTTGTTTACCAAGAAATAAACCTAGCTACAAAAGGGCAAAGTATAGAGGCTGCCATTCAAGTAGATCCAATGGAAGAGGCCACTCAAAAAGACCTATTACCAGTTCTGTTGCTTCGCCAACTGCAAGCTTTAGTTCCCAGTATTCACAAGACTCAGAATGGTGTTCAAATGCCAGGTTCACTTGTAGATGTTTCTTTCCCTTCCCCAATAAATAATTCATCTACTAGTGTCCTTCTAGCTTGGCTCCTGGTGCTAAATCTAAGGGGAAGTGTGAATAGCTTCTGTCAAGGTGATTATCACAAGACTACCAACAGGACTTCAGAAATACTTGCATTGTTGGAAGTTCTAAAGCACATTGCCATCACAGAGGAAGCTGATGACTTGAAGGCTGCTGTTGCCAATTTAGTGGAGTCAACTACCAATCCCTTTGGACTCACTGAGAAAGAACAAGACATGGTTCCAATAGGTCTTTCTGCAAATTGTTCCACACTCAACATTCAGAGTGTTCCTAAGTGCATTGAAAATGAAAAAACACAGGAAATCTCTTTAAATGGAAGCAACTTTGCCAATGAAGACTGTGATCCTGAGGTCTTTGTTTCAAAGGTGACTTGCTCTCCATGTGAGATGTGCACTGTGAGTAAGATTTATCCTCCAAAAGAGTCTTGTAACCTTAGTGACATTTTTTCCTCTAGTGATGGCTATACCATGGATCAGACCTCTATGAATAAGGCTTGTTTTCCAGGAGAGGGCTGTTCACTTACTGAGGCTGTGTCTTCCCATAAGGCTTGTGCTCATGAGGAAAACCATACCTATGAGACAGCTTGCCCAACTGATGAGGCTTATGTTCCCATCAAAGTCTCCAATACCAGTGATTTTTTAAATTCCAAAGAAAACACATATACTGATAATTTGGAATTCACTGATGAGTTAGAAATTGCTGAAGTTCAGAAAGACCTAAATATTTTGGTAGACCCTGGGTATAAAGATGGCTTTAATATACTGGGGTCACACCAAAATAGCAATTTAAGTCACTGTGGCTTTTTCTTAAATGAACCAGAATTTGATAAGGAACGTAGTTCTCTAGATGGGTTTAAAAATTGTTCATTAAAGAAATTTCAGGATAAAAATACATATACATCCTTTGATAAGGAGGAATCAAAGACTTCTGAAGAACCAGGATCAACCAACAGTGTGACATCAAGTGAAAGAAACATTTCAGAATTGGAATCTTTTGAAGAATTAGAAAAGCAGGACATTAATTTCTTTCATAGAGATGTAAATGCAGGAGAGCAAGCCACTGAAGAATTGATCCAGAAAGAATTAGAGGCTAGTCAAAATTTGGCATTAATAGAACACTCTAGCAGGAACATTACAGAAGAAAGAAAGAATAGTGTAATTTGTGAGACAACCAATGGGAGGCTGACAGCACCACCATCTTTAGTGTTTTGCTATGATTCTAAGAAAAATATTGAAAAGGAGCTCAACGATGTAGAAACTAAAATGAGAGTAAAAATGATGGTGAAAAGCATGGAAATTGGAAGTTGTTCAGAATCCCCTCTTGATTTTAAAAACTGCTTCAAAAGACCAGTGACTTCTGGTTGGTCAGACTATAGACAAGACAGTAAGAATGATCAGCCATGTAAAATATCCAGCGATGACCCCAATGATGGTAGGGAGGAGTTTACTCAAGAGAAAGAATACATTAAAGGACTTGTTAAAAGGACAATAGAAAAACTTTATGGTAAAGTGGAGATTGTTAAACCATCTTTTTTTCCTGGGTCTACACACAGATCTCAGGTTTCTCCTTACAATTCTATGGACTTTCAATGTGCTAGAAAAATAAGTCTGTACGATTCTGAAAGTCAGTCATTTGTCTCTTCTGGAGGAGTATCTAGTGGTTCATCTGTTTTGCAGAAATTTCAAGAGGAAAGACAAGATAAATGTGACTTTAATGACGTAAGGGCCAATTATCATGGGGGAAATGTAGAACATAATACAAAACAAAATGATCATAACAGAATCCTCAGAGATATAGAAGAAGGAGTGCTGATTGATAAAGGCAAGTGGCTCCTGAAAGAAAATCATTTGCTAAGAGTATCAACTCCTGAAAATTCTGGCATATGTGGGAATGGAGACACCACATCAGTGGATACTCTACTTGATAATAATAGCAATGAGGTACCATATTCACATTTTGGAAATTTGGCTCCAGGCCCAAACATGGCCGAACTATCCTCTTCAGAATTGGAAGAACTGACTCAACCCCTTGAATTGAAATGCAATTTCAATTGTAGTGATTCTCATTGTATTGATTCTGAGCCTTTTCATGAGGATTTGTTAGATGTTCAAAATAAAACTTGTGCCAAGGAGGGAATATCAAATCACCATGCAGAGAAGGGTAATCATAGATCAGAAAGAGTATGTACTTCTGTTACTCATGGCTTTACAACTGCTGCCAACAAAGTCCATCCTGTCTCTGATGATACTATTAAAAACCAGCCATTGCCTGGAAATAATAATATTCATGGTGCACTTCAGGAAGGTGACTCTTTGGATAAACTCTATGCTATTTGTGGTCAACATTGTCCAATATTAGCAGTTACTATACAACCTATAAATGAGGAAGACCGAGGATTTGCATATTGTAAAGATTCTGATATTGAAAATTCCTTGGGCCTCCATTTATGGAAGAAAATACACCCATGTTTACTGCAGTCAAACAAAAACATGTTCGGAGATGAGAACAATAAAGCAAGCAGTAAAAAGGCATATATTGATAATGCAATTGATGATATATTTGATCGACTTTATTTCAACACATTTGACTTGAGTAAAAGAAGAAAATTAAAAAGAATTAAATTCTTGGAGGAAAAAAATAATTTGAAGAAATTTCAATTTTATTTAAAGAAAAGGTTTTGCGTGAATTTCTTGCACCCATCATTAGTTCTGGGCGATGTGAACTCAAATACACAAGACCCCAGCAATCAGACAAATGAAATCTTTGAAGTAGTTGATGAGAATAACAACTTATTAAACAACAGATTCCAGAGCTCCAGGATAAATCTCAACCAACCAATAAGTGAAAATATTAACTATTATTTCTCTTTTGAAATGCTTGGTCAAGCCTACCTATTTGGCCAAGTTGAGACATCCTTAAATATTAGCAATAGAAGTGATTTAAAAATATTTTATATTTTTGAAGATGAGAATCTTTTCATTTGGGAAGAGAGAAATCAATTAAATTTAACTTATTTTGAGAGCAGAGATGAGCAGGAAGATTTATAATTTCAATATCAGCACAGCTTTTCTTCACGCGTTTTTTTTTCTCATCATAATAACGTGGAGCACACTAGATAGATATGGACTATATAACCTATAATAATTTCCCATTTTTTAAAAATGAGCTTACCCTAGAAAGCTTGCCGTTTAATAATTTGATTTGACTTTCGTCATTTCTCTGTTCTTCATTTTTCCAATTACAAAATTCGTTTCTATTCTATTATCTTAGAATTTTCTTTTCCTTTTTTTCCCTAATAATATATAATTTCCTGTACCTGTAATTTTTCTCCTAGGACACCATAAATGCCCTAAGGAAAGGAATTATATCTTTTTCTTTTTCTTTTTTTTTTATGTCGTCAACTCAGTGCAAAATGCTTATTGAATGTGTCGTTGAGTAAATGAAATAGACATAGCCTTGAAGTACTTTATTCACTTTACTAAATCGATTTAGTAAAGGTATGATTGTAAGATCTCTACAGCAATCTCATACGTTCCTTGTGCCAAATGTGTTGAATCTAGTTTTACTCAGAACATCTGTTAAATGAACTTGCAAGCATTTTCATGGGATGAGATTCACCATTTTTCCTCATAATTAGAAAAAGATTCTCTACTACTAAGCTGCCTCTCCAGTACTTTTCCTAGAAATTATAATCTTTAAATGTTAATAAATTCAAATAGGTCATTAAAAATGGAAAAATTTAAGGCATATTCTGTGAAGAAAATTAAAGGAGCTGGAATGATTTAACTTGGAAAAGAACAGAAGTGACTAAATTTTTCAGAATTGAAAAAGTGCTGCTGTGAAGAGGAACTTGACATTTCTTTGTATGTTAACCTGCATTAATAAAACATTTAATTAGTTATAAGTAGATACATGTTGCCCAGAAGGATAAATTCAATTAGACAATGAACCATAAACTGTTTTGAATATTTGTGGTATTTTGCCTGGAACTTAACTGGGAAACATTTTAAGATTTCTTCCCCTCCATGACTATGTGGTGGTGTAGAAACAAGTCATATAAAACATTGAAAGCTGTCTTTTGACTGCAGCTGACTCAAAGTAGAACAATTAATGTTTTTAGAGCTACGCACGGAGGTGCTAAAATAACAAATTTAGTATTGAGGAACTAAAAGGTAATTAATTACATAAAGAATACCTTTGGTTTCAGTTCAGCATGAGTCATAAATCCATAAAACATTATGAGTTGCTATTTATTTTACTAGGCGAAGACTGCCTCTACATAGAGTATGCTTTTTCTACATTAAGTGATTCCTTCTTCTAATTGAAATATATAAGTTGTAATGTTATATAAACTTCTGTAATGAGCACTGAGAACTTTTTGTGAAATAAAAGAGCTAAAATTGTGGAGAAGTAATAGAAAGGGGAGAAGAGTTAATGTTAATTGTGTGTCTACTGTATACCAAGACTTTGGTAGTCTCAGCGATTTATTGTATGTAATCTTTTCTCATAAAAACACTGATCAGCTTTGTTATTATGTCTTTGCAGATGAAGCATTCTAGAAGCAAGGAGCTAAAGTGGTTAGTGGTGCACAATAGGTATCATGACAAGATCAGAACCCAGTCATTCAGGCTTGAAAATCAGTGCTATTTTTACTATATCCATTGTTTTCACAGGAGGAAGTGACAAAATGTTTAAAAAAATTATGTAGCACTCTCCCTAGAGCAGAGAGACAAATTATTTTTCTTTTTAATTTGGATAAAACGTGATACTTAGATATATCTAGAAGATTGGGGAAATCACTCATAACAACCAGGAGTTTTTAGAAAATACGGATTTTAGTAATACTACATTAAACAATGTCCTAGGAGGCCTAGATGATATTGGAAAAAAATTCAGAGTGATGACATCACCGTGTACTGTACTTCTTATTTAAAATAAACGTGTTCATATGCTTTGAATTCCAACCACGTCTTATTCATGGTTATATCCCAGATCTAACATATTTCGTGGGATATGGTAAGCACCTAGTAAATATGTGTTGAATGGATGAGAAGTGCTTTTGAATGCTGTTTATATCTTATTAACTTTGGATCCATATAGATAGAAGAATATACAGAGAGGTAGGCATAGAACTAAATTTCTTATATTTTGTGAAGCAACATTTTAATCACCTTTAAAAAAGTCTATGAAAATGCTATATTTTTCTTTTAAATAAGTGGTTCTTAAAAAATTTTTGCAATGATTACATTAAAGTTTTTTTGTAACTGAAATTTAGAAAGCTAAATGAAACAGGAAATTTAAGACTGTTACAGACCTGGCTTTTGCTTTAGGGACGAAATGCTGGAAGGCTGAGGAAAGGTTTGTAGCCTGTTGTGTGCAGGGGCACAGACCCGAGTTCAGGATCTCGGATCCCGTTGGAGTGGTGCAATTATTGTTTATGCCCACCAGATGTCAGCTGTGCTCTGCGCTGCCAGAAGTGCAGGCATCCCAGAAGGAGGCTTGCATGACTAAAGGAAGTGTCTCAAGCACTGGGACAGTCTCTGGGTTGCTTGCTTCTTCTTCAGAGAAAGCTGAGGACCCAATTGTGCAGACATCACCAAGTCTTAAACCCCTAAGGTATAGCAGTGTTAAGAATTAAAGGAAATATACTGTTAGTAGCAAGGAGCTGAAGTTCAAAAGTAGAGAGAATACAAAGAAAAATACTTTTAAGAAGCATTATTGTTGATCCCAAGAAAAGCTGAATTTGGGAAGAATGGGAGCAACCAAAAATCCTAACATAAGTCGAAACTAAGTTAATGAGTCATTGGCTTAGTGGGTAGGAGTGATTTTTACATGAAGCTTTCAGGTATTTTACCTCTTAAACTTTCAATGACACAAAAATACACGTACCATTTCCAAAGTTTAAATTGTACTAAAACTGCTTTCCATGTTCTTAATGCTCATTTTGTTAGTTTCTGTAAAATGGGGCCACCACGTCTCAGTCCTTATGAGAAGCTAGCTTTATAAGAATACTGTGGGAGGTTCACTTGAGAGAACGATTATAAAGCTCTTAGTACAGAACTTGCCTCACAGTGCTGAACATATTTTAGCTATTTTTTTTAAAGTCATCAGTGCTAATGCCTTTGATGTAATTTTTAAAAAGTTGGTGTTTTTAAATCAGGAATTATTTAGCTCTATTGGGTGCTAAGATGTATTAAAAATACAAGATATATTAAAAATATAAATAACATTTATTCATAAAGGTGACTAACATCTTGAGCCTTGCTTGGTGCCAAATATTATGCTAGGTGCTATATATACACTGTCTTAGTCCTCAAGATAAACCTCTCAGATGGGTAATAGTATCTTTACTATAGTTGGAGATGGAGGCTCATGGGAACCAGGAAAGGAGCACTTTTACGTCTATGTCTGTACATGCCTTGTTTTATTGTGCTTTGCAGATACTGCATTATATGCCAGTTAAAAGTCTGCGGCAACCCTGTGTTGAGCCAGTTTGTCAGCGTCATTTTTCCAGCAGGCTCAGATGATGGTTAGCATTTTTTAGTAATAAGGTATTTTTAAATTAATGGGTAAATTGTTTTTATTTTAGACCTTCTATTGCATTTTTAATAGACTACAGTATAGTGTAAACAACTGTTATATGCACTGGGAAACAAAAAAATTTGTGTGACTTGCTTTATTATGATGATTCACTTTATAATGGTAGTCTGGATCCAAACCTGCAATATTGCCAAGGTATCCCTGTATTTCATCTTCACAGATAGCTCTAAGTTTTGTGGCTATGCTGTATGCTGATCTACTTTGAAAACATAGACAAGACTCTGTATTTCTGTTTATTAAGGCTAATGGAGTTCTTTAACTGCCCAGGATAGCATAGTAAATTAAAATTATTTTAATTCAAAGTACTATACTTTTCCATGTAGATATAATATGAACATGTGCCACATATTTTATTTAATTTATTAACTAGGGAACCAGTAACATTACAGTGGGTTCAAAAGATTTAAAGTATCACACAAAAATAGAAAAAGAATGCTGAAATGAATATGGGTCTGTCAGGCCAATAATTAATTGCATTCCATTTGCAATTAATCTATATTTCTATGGATAAGAATAAGTTACATTATTTTTAATTTTTTACAGTTTACTGGATTGTAAGATAATTAAGAAAATGAAAAGCAGAGATAACCCCTGAGACAGCTTAACAAAGCATTCTATTTTTTTGGTCCATTTCAAGGTGTTTCATATTTTTCCATATAAAGGCTTTATTTTCCAATGATTTAAGTGCTAAGTTACTAAGTAAATATTTCCAAGTAGCAAACAGTGTATGACTGGAAAAGCTTTTGAAAACTAAACAACAAAACAACAAGCCCTCTAAGAGGAACGTCTTAGTATACTTGGTGGTTTAGGCAGATCTGTTCACCCTGTTGTTCTGGAACTAAGCAGTAAACAATACTCAGCATAGATTTTAAATGCAATATATAGTGACAGATTTTAACAATTGGAATTCTTCCTAATGGATATATACATTAGTCTTTTTTCTATGTATTCATATTTTTAATACCTTATCAATTTTTATATTCTGAGTCATGCACAGTGATTATCATAACAATAACAGAAAAAGAAAAGCAATAGAAGTTAATGTACTAAAAATCATTTAACTGCTTTCTCTATTGAGAGTAGTTTTTATCTTTTTTAAGACCAATTTTTTCCCTAGCTTTATTGAAATATAAATGATATATAACAGTGTGTATGTTTAAGGTATGCAAGGTGGTCATTTGATACACATATATAATAGGAAATATTTACACAATAAACTTAGTTAATGTATCCTTCACCTCATATAATTACTGTTTTGTTGTTGTTATGATTAGTGCATAACATACTCTTGGAAGTAACTTCAAGTATACAGTATAGTATTGTTAACTATAGTTAACCATGCTGTACATCAGATTTCCTGAAGGTTACTTATAACTGAAAGTTTTACCTTTTGACGTCTCGCCATTTCACCCATTTCTCAGCAACCACCATTCTACTCTTTGTCTCTATGAGTTTGATGTTTTTAGATTCCACCTATAAGTGAGATCATTTGTCTTTATCTATCTGGCTTATTTCACTTAGCTTAATGCCCTCAAGGTCCATCTAAGTTGTCACAAATTGCAAGATTTCCTTTTTTTTTTTTTAATGGCTATTTCATTATATTTATACACACGTACATATCTTTATGTTGATGAACACAGGTTATTTCCATGTCTTAGCTATTGTTAACAATGCTGGACTGAACATAGAAATGCAGATAACTCTTAGAGACAGTGGTCATCACTTGTGCTTATATATATATCCAGAAATATGATTGTTGCATATATGGTAATTCTGTTTTTAATATTTTGAGGAACCTCTATACTGTTTGTCATAGTGGCACTACCAATTTACATTCCCAAAATCATTGCACCAGGGCTCTCTTTTCTCCACATCCTTGCCAGCATTTGCTATCTCTTGTCTTTTTGGTAGTAGCCATTCTAACATCTGTGTGGTGATATCTCGTTGTGGTTTTGATTTGCATTTCTCTGATAATTAGTGATGCTGAGCACCTTTTAAATAACAGTTAGCCATTTCTGTGTCTTTGGAAAAAATGTCTTAAGTGCTCTGCCCATTTTTAAATTTGTTTTTGCAGTTGAGTTTATGAGTTCTTTATGTATTTTGGAAATAAACCCCTTATCAGATATATGGTTTGCCAATATTTTCTCCCATTCTGTAGGTTGCCTTTTCATTTTGTTGATTGTTTCTTTTGTTATGCAAAAGCTTTTTAGTTTGATGAAGTCCTACTTGTTGGTTTTTGCTTTTGCTCCTTGTGCTTTTGGTGTCATATACAAAAAATTATTGCCAAGACCATGTCAAGGAAATTTCCCCCTAGTTTTCTCTGAGGAATTTTATGGTTTTAGGTCTTATGTTTAAGTCCTTAATCCATTTAAAGTTAATTTTTGTGAATGGTATAAGATAGGGGTCCAGTTCCATTGTTTTGCATTTTAATATCCAGTTTCTCAGCACCATCAATTAAAAAGACTATCCTATCTTCATTAAGTATTCTTGACTCCTTTGTCAAATATTAATTGACCATATATGTGTGGGTTAATTTCTGGGTGCTTGATTCTGTTTCATTGGTCTATGTGTCAGTTTTTATGCCAGTACCATACTGCTTTGATTACTATAGCTTTGTAGTAAAGAATGTGTAAGAATGTGTATATATGTACACATACATATAATAGAATGAGGAAGCATGATGCCTCTAGCTTTGTTGTTTCTTAAGATTTCTTTGGTTATTTGGGGTCTTTGGTGTTTCTATATGAATTTTAGGATTGCTCTATTTCTGTGAAAAATATTGGAATTTTGATAGGAATTGCACTGAATCTATAGATGACTTTGTGTAGCATGGACATTTTAACAATATTAACTCTTACTAACTCTTCTAATCCATGTTACCTCGGATTTTTTAAAATTCAATTTATTTATTCAAATTATTTTCTTAAATTCCTTTTATTTGTGTATTATAGCTTTTGGTGTATAGATATTTCATGTCCTTGATTACATTTATTCCTAAGTATTTTATTGTTTCTGGTGCCTTTGTGAATGGGGTTGTATTATTTTTTTTCCAGATACTTCGCTGTTGGAAAATGGAAACTCAACCAATTTTTGTATGTTGTTTTTGTATCTTGCAACTTCACTTTACTAGTTCTAACCATTTTTGGTGGAGACTTTAGAATTTTCTCTGTAGATGATCATATTATCTTCAAACAGAGACAGTTTTGCTTCTTCTTTTCTGGTTTGGCTGCCTTTTATTTTTCTTGCCTAATTGTTCAGGCTAGGACTTTCAGTACTATGTTGAATAGGGGTGGTGATAGTGGTTACTCTTGTCTTGTCCCTGATCTTACAGGGAAAGCTATCAACTTTTGACCATTACGTATATCATTAGCTGTGGGTTTATTATATATGATGTTTATTAAATTGAGGTATGTTTCTTCCATACCCACCTTTGTTGAGAGTTTTGATTATGATATTATGTTGAATTTTGTCATATGCTTTTTTTCTGAATCTGTGGAGATAGTCTTATGATTTTTGTCTTTCATGCTATTAATGTGGTATATCTCATTTATTGATTTGTGTATGTTGAACCATCCTTGCATCTCAGGGATAAATTTTACTTGTTCATGGTGTATGATCCTTTTAATGTGATTTTGAATTTAGTTTGCTAATAGTTTTTTGAGAATTTTTGTATCTATATTCATCAGGGATAATGTCGTGTAGATTTTTATTATTTTTTCTGGTCATGTCCTTAATTGTCTTTGGTATCAGGTTAATGCTGACCCAGTAAAATGAGTTTGGGGATTTTTTCTCCTTTTTAAGTTTTTGAAAAATTTGAAAAGTATTGACATTAAGAATTTGAGAGGTATTGACATATCCTCTCAATGAATTGACCCCTTCCTTTATCATTATGTAATAACCTACTTTGTCTCTTGTGACAGTTTTTGGCTGGAGGTCTGTTGTGTCTAATGTTAGTACAGCTGAATCTGCACTCTTTTGGTTTTCATTTACGTGGAATATCTTTTTTTATATTCTTTCACTTTAAGCCTATGTGTATCTTTAAAGCTGCACTGAGTTTCTTATAGGCATCATATGGTTGGATCTTGTTAATTTTAGCTATTGAGAGACTCTACCTTTTTTAATTGTATTATTTAATCCATTTACATTTATTATAATTATCAATAGCTAGGGACTTACTAATAATATTTTGTCAATTTTGCTCTGGCTATTTTGTAGTTCCTTTCTTCCTCTCTTGCTGTATTCCTTTGTGATTTGATTTTCTGCAGTGATATGCTTTGGTTCTTTTATCTTGTGTGTATTTACTGTAGACTTTCATTTTATGTTACCATGAGGCTTATTTGGAACATGTTATAGCAGTCATTTAAACTAATTACAATTTGATTGCATAAAAACTATTTCTTTTTATTCCCCCACCAATTTATGCTTTTTATATCACATCTTACATCTTTTTATATTGTGTATTCATTAAAAAAATTATTATCGTCACAGCTATATTTAATATATTTAATATTTTTGTTCTTTAACCTTTATAATAGAGTTAAGTGGTTAAAACAGCACCATATTACAACATTAGAGTATTTTGAATCTGACTATATACTTACCTTACCAGTGTGTTATGTATTTTTATGTTTTTATGTTACCATTTAGTGTACTTAAATTTCAGCTTAAAGAACTCTTTAGCGTTTCTTGTAAGGCAGAGTTAGTTGTGATAAACTCTCTCAGCTTTTGTTTTGTTTATCTCACTGTTGTTTCAGAAGGACAAATTTGCTCAGTAAAATATTCTTGGTTCGTAATTTTTTTCTTTCATCACTTTTAATATATCATCTCATTCTCTCCTGGCCTGTAAAGTTTCTATTTGAGAAATCTACTGATAGACTTATGGGGATTCTTTTGTACAAAATAAATATGTATTTTTCCTCTTACTACTTTTAAAATTCTCTCGTTGTCTTTAATTTTAGAGTGTGTTTATATGTATGTTTATAGGAGTTCATTCAGTCTTTTATTAGGATTTAAAATATTATTTATTTTAGTTTCAAGTATATAGTACTTAGTAAAGTACTATATGCTTGATAAAGTACTATATACTAGATAAAGTATTCTTGGTTGTAGATCCTGGGTTTTCATCACGTCGACTATTTTGTGCCAAGTCCTTCTGTCCTGCATAGTTTCTTTTGAGAAATCAGCTGCCGGTCATATGGGTGTACCTTTGTAGGTAACTAACTGCTTTTCTTTTGCTGCTTTTAAGATTCTCTTTTTATTTCACCGTTGGCGTTTTAATTATGAAGTGTCTTGGTGTGGGCCTCTTTGGGTTCCTCTTTCTTGGAACTCTCAGAGCTTCCTGGGGTTGTATGTCTATTTCCTCTACCAGATAAGGGAAGTTTTCCATCATTATTTCTTTAAAACGCTGTTCAATATCTTGTTTTCCTTCAGATACTCTGATCAGATGGATATTTTGACCTTTAATAGTGTCCCATATGCTCCTTAAATTATTTTTATTGTCTTGGCATCTTTTTTCTTGCCATTCTGATTAAATGTCCTTGGCTTTCTCATCTTCTAGATAGGCCATTTCAGCTTCTTCTTTATTCACTTTGTTTATTCCATTTAATATATTTGTCATCTCAGATAATGTGTTCTTCATTTCACACTGGTTTGCTTTTATAATTTCCATTTCCATTTTTATGATTTTTAAAATATCTTTTTATTGAAGTTCTCACTGAATTTATCTACACTTCCCAAAAGTTCATTGACCATCTTTATAACCAGTGTTTTGAACTCTGCATCTGTTAGATTACTTGACTCCATTCTATCTGGATCTCTATTCTGTTCTCTCATATGGTTTCTGCTGCTTTGTCTTCCCATTTTGGCTGCCTATCCGTGTCCCTTTCTATGTACTAAGCAAAGCTCCTAAATCTCCTGGTCTTATTAGTGTGGATTTGTGAAGTAGGTGTCCGGTGGCACAGTCCTGAGAGCGGTTCAACTGCAGGCCAAATTTAGCCCAAGCCTCTGCCCCACTTGGGCCACCTGTTAAGATTCATCAAGCAATCCACAGATGCTGTGCATATAGTTGCCTCAAAAGGCCACACCAGAAACTGAGGCCAGCTGTGTTTGTGCTGCTCAGCAAGGAGCACTTAACTCACTGAGGATACACCTGGGTGTGACTTGACTGGGGCCATGAGTTGGGAGAGGTGGAGTTTCAGGGAATCCTTTGGGCTGAGTGACCTCTGTTATCCAGTATGATGACATCTCCACTGTGTCTGCACACTGGGAGAGAAGAGGGCTCAACAAGGAACAATGGATACTGCCGGCACCTCTGTACAGAGCAAGTATTGCCTCGGTCCTCCCTCCGACATGTCTCCCTGTAAGTCCCAGGTGCCCTCAGAGTGTAGCTCAATTGGCACTGGTGCTCAGAGTGAGCAGGTCCATCACCACGAAAATCTGCTCACAGATGCAGCACCGTTAAGAGGCTTCTGCCACTGCCACAGCTTCCATCTAAGCTGCTCGAGACCTGGTAGCCCCGCGTCCTTGCCCTGTCCTACCTTCTGCCATTGCAGGGTGATTTCTTAGATTTCTCAGATTTCTCCCTAGTTGTATGGCTTGTTCATTAGATCCCATGCAATTTTTCCTTGCTGTTTGTTTCTTGTTTCTGTCACAACTTTGATTTGGTCACCAGAGGGATGACCAGAGCCACTATCATCTACACCATTTTTTTCCCCTCCTTTTGAGTGTTTTATCATGAGATGTTTTGGAGAAGATTGTTTGGGTTGAAATTTGGAGTGACATATTAGTTTCATGAACTTGGATGTCCAGCTCTCTCCCTATTGTTATTTCTCAGTCATTATTTCTTTAAAAACTTCCTAACCCTTTCTGTCTTTTCATTCTAGGACTCTGATGATGCATATATTATATTTATTAATGATATTCTGTGAATTCCATAGGCTTTCTTTATTCCATTTTCTTTTGTTCCTCTGACTAGAGGAGCATAATTTAAAATGGTATGCCTTCGTTCTCAAGCTCACTGGTTCATTTTGCTGCTTCTTCAAGTCTGCTGTTGAAACTCTATTGAATTCTTCAGTTAATTTTGTTCTTCAGCTGCAAAATTTCTGTTTGATTGTTTTTATGTTTTCTATCACTTTGTTGAACTTCTCATTTTGTTGTATTGTTTCTCTGATTTTATTGATTTGTTTATTATCTTGTAGTTTATGAACATCTTTAAAACAATTATTTCGAATTCTTTATCAGACATTTCTTGTATCTTCATTATTTTAGGGTCAGTTACTAGAGGTTTACAGTTTCCTTTGGTGAAGTCATGTTCTTCTGATTTTTCATAATTCCCGTAATCTTGTATAGGTATCTGTGCATTTGAAGAAGCAATCCCCTCTTCCAAACTTTATGGACTGACTTCTTAAAGGAAAAATGTTTATCTGTGGGCAGGGCCATGCTGGAGCATGCTGTGACTTTGGGTTTAGTGATATAGCATGCCAAGTTTTGGGTTGCATTGCGGTTCTGAGTCCAGTGGGACGCGGTGACTTATGGGCTCAGGCCACTGGGGCCCACAGCATTAACAACTGGGTGGTCCTTTGCTAGCATTGCAGGGGTTCTGAAGAAACTGCAAGGTTACCCAGCCGTGCCTCCAGATGCAGCAGCTAGGAATCATGGAATGTAGCAGTGGTGGTCAGAGGTGGTGGTATGCACACATTTACTTGGCTCTAATGGCCAACTGTATTTGCCTGTGTAGTGGCAGAGACTGGTTGCAAACACTCACATAGTGATGATCTCCAAGGGCAATAAATAAGGGTCAGGACCAACTTTGGGTGCACAGAATGCTGGGAGTAGGGGCCATGGCTGTTGGCATGCACCACCATGTCTGCTTGGTCTGATCATGGGTAAATGGCAGTGGAGGCCAGTGTCAGAAGTCAGCCTGGGAACATGCAAGTCTGTAGCTGGGCTGGCTGGCTATAAGTGGTTCAGGACAATGACGGGAGATGGGGCCAGAGTCAGGTCCATAAATAGCAGTGGGGGCCTGTCTGTTGGTGTGTACTCCTGTGGTAGCATTTGGGTGCACAGCTGGTTGGGCTAGCTACAGGTGAGCCCAGTGATTGAAGCCAGTGACTGGAGATAAGGCTGAATTTGGGCCTACAAGCAGTTGTGGGGACTTTGCCTGTCAGTGTGCATTTCAATGACTCTAGGATCTCACCATAAGTGTGTACATGGTGGTAGAGGCTGAAAACAAGTTAGGCTGTTGGAGTAGAAGTACACAGCCGGAGGCATTGGCCTTGACTGCAGGGGTCTGGGCTGGCATCTTGCTCTCATGTAGTGTCAGAGAGCTGGGCACGAGCTGCTGGTATGGATCTCAGCCTCCAGCAGGTGCAGGTGGGAGGGTGTAGG
>NW_011888826.1:2184622-2187341 GCF_000151845.1 Pteropus vampyrus
AATTTTTAAAAAAGTCATGGGGATGAGGAGCACAGCATATGGAATAAAGTTAACATTAATATATTGGCTAGGTGGAAAACCAGAGGAGAGAAGGAGCAATTAAGGGGGTTGTTTTATAAACTATATAAATGTCTAACCAATGTACTGTATACTTGAAACTAAAAAAATAAACAAAAAAATCACTGTTCAGAGTTTTTGTTTTAATTACCACTTGGAACCATGTAAATATTGTTCCTAAGTTGGACCTCTAGTGTATTCTGACTACATTTCCTTTCTTGAGCTACCTTTTGTTTTCCTTGATGTTAAAAATTGACTGTCACTCATTTATTACTAAATCCTTCCCCATGTAAATCTCTATCAGCATAGAAATGCATATCGGTTCTTCTATTGGACCTATTCCTTCCCCCTGCCCCCGGGGACATTAGTTGTCTTGGAGGCATTCTTCAAAAAGCTCCCATCCATCCCGCCCCTCCTTATCCAAAATGGACCTTTTGGGCACATTGTTTGTGGAACTAATTAGATGCTGCTCTGGTGTGGTCTGAATCCAACCACAGGGTGTGTTAGTTCTGGGGCCCCTTGGGAGGTCTGCCAGTGCAGGTCCAGGTCAGCCACTGCCTGTTCTTGGCCTGGGGCAAACTGGTAGGTGCTACACAATGCTCTGCAGTTAGTAGCTGCCTGTACTGGGCTTGGAGGTCCCTGATAGAGGCTATGCTGGGAACAAATCCACTGCCATTAGTGCTAGGTGCTGTTTTGCAAGAAGTACAGGAGATGCTGAGGCTGGCTGCTGTTGTTTGGGGTTTGTGGAACTTTGAGAGATTTTAGAAAAGTCCACAATGTGGGCTGAGGCCAACAGCTTTTGAAGAGCAGCCACTGAAAGAGGTTCAGGCTAGTGTGTGGTTGGGTGAGGTAGGGACTCAGGGGATCACAAAGATGTGGTGAGCAATGTTAGCCAACATGATAGAGACTTAAATTTGTGCCTGAATGCACCTGCTGTCTGTGTGGTGGGAAGGCTCAGCAAAGGAACAGTGGTGCCTGCCAGTGCCTCTTTCTGGGGAGGAACTGCTTCTCCAGTTCTCACCCTGAAGACAGACAATTCACTTCTTCCTCATATGTCCCTGGCACATTTCAAGCCACTGTTTCTTGGTGGGAGCTTAGGGTGAGTGTTCTTGAGTGAGTCTTCATGCAGGCCCGTTAAGAGGATGCCTGAGTCTCCTGCAGCCCTCCATCTTACTTGGAGAGAATCCACTGTTTTTCAGCCAGATATTATGGGGAGTCCTCTTTCCAGCACTAGTGCTCCAGGCTGGAGAGCCCTGTGGGGTGTGGACCCTTTGTTCCTTAGGGGGAACTCTGCAGGCTAGATATCCCTCCTGTTTCTTAACCACTACATGTGGATGTGTCACCATTGATGTCTGTGCTTCTCCTACCAGTCTTGACATGGCTGCTTCTTTATATTCTTGGTTATAGGACTCCTGTTTAGCTAGTCTTCACGTGGTTCTCAGTGGTGCTTGTTCTGTTATTTAGTTGTAATTTTGATCTGCCTTTTCATTTCTCAATGGTGAGACTTTGGTTGAGCAGAAATTTTTAATTTTGGTAAAGTTCAATTTTCTTTTTATGATTTATACCTTTCTGATCCTATGAAGAAATCTCTGCCTAGCTCAATGACAAGATTTTCTCCTATGCTTTCTTTTAGGAGTTTTATAGTTTTAGTTCTTAAATTGGGTCTATTTGACCCATTAAAAGTTATTTTGTGTATATGATAGGAGATAAGGGCTGAGATTCATTTTATTTCATATGGACATCTAATTATTCTATTACTCTTTGTTGAAAAGACTGTTCTTTTCCCACTGGAATATTTTCAATTGAAAAGGATAGTGTTTTGTTAAAAATCAGTGAACCACATATGTGTGGGAGTATTTCTGCACTTTCTATTTTATTTTATTGATCTGTGTGTTTATTTGTATGTCAAATCCCACCATCTTGATTACTGTAGCTTCACAGTAAGCCTTAAAACCAGATAGTATAAAATTTTCCAACTTTGTTCTCTTTCAAAATTGCTTTGGTGAGTCTTATGTTTTTTTTTTGTTTTCTTCTTCTTCAAACTCCAACCAGCAGCTGGACACCATAGCCCCAAGTGCCTAGCTTGGAGTTTTCCCCTATTGCTGAGTACACAGTCTGTAAAGTAGCGTTGGTCCTTCCATTCTTGGGTAAAAATAGAGACCTTAGATAGATGCTGGATTCAAGTCAGCTTAGTGCTGAGAAGCAGCATGCTGAAGAGTGCCACGGACAACCATACACAGTGACCTGCCTATTTGTAAAGCAGTTCATCATTGTATTAGATTCTCACATTGGCATTTTGCTACTTTAGGAGGTAGAAAGCCAAAAGGAAGGCTTTTTTGGAGTGATTAAAGAAACAGTTCTCTTCCATTAGTTCTGTACCTCCTACTACTCAGAAATTATTTTATGGCTACTTCTGATTTCACAGAATCAATCTCCTTCAAACAATAGTAGCTGAGATTAAACATTCTCTGCTTGTTGTCTTCCTTGGAATAAGATTTCCAATGGTTTATTTCCAAGTATTTGTGATTTATATTTGTCTAACACCCACCAATATAAATTTCCTTACAGACACCTCTGTCATCCAATGGCTACCTAAGTATATTTTGGAGACTGGTCTCTTTTATTTCCTCTTTCTTTTTATTGCTGCATATATGAATTGCAG
>NW_011888826.1:2187391-2189432 GCF_000151845.1 Pteropus vampyrus
TGTGTTTACTTTTTCCCTATTCACCCATTAGTATATACCAATGTGCACACTAAACTCTGTCCTGTTTCATAGAACTCATTCTCGCTCTCTCACCCTTCCAGAAGGGCAGTTAGTATTATGGGGATCCTGGCTGGTGCTCTATTCCTTCAGGAGGTTAATATTGACATCAGCCTGATATGCCCTGTTTGGCTGTCCAACAGGCATCATTATAATGTAGACTTTGACTTGGTTCAATAAATTCAGTTACCATGAAGTGTCTGATTGATATGAAGTATTGGAGTGATATTGAACGTCTTGATAGGTCCAACTTAACCCTTGTGTGCTATTGAGTGGGATAGGAATGGGGTCCACAATGACTGCCTAGTTAGCAGACAGCTACAGATATCTGCAGATGGGTGGCCCAATGGTTCCTGTAGGGCATTAAGAGCTAAAACCAGATAATGAGCCCATACTGGCAGATTGTCCAGCTCATACGTTGTATTTTGGATTGTGAATCCTTCCGTTTGCACTTTTATTTCTTATTAAAGTCATATATGATTAATTAGTTTTGAAAAATCAAGTACAAGGCTCAAAATTAAAAAAAAAAGACCACTTTATGACTCTTTAGATACTTACTTCCCATTCCAGAGACATATACCTTAAAAACTTTTAGCTTTTCTGCTATTTATTTTATATTTTTAAAAATAGTGATTTTTTTTCAATTTTAGATTTTGTCTATTTATATCTTTCACCTCCCACACTATACTTCCTGTCCCTATCTTATAATTGTTAAAAAAGTTACAATTTTTAAAAAAGTCATGGGGATGAGGAGCACAGCATATGGAATAAAGTTAACATTAATATATTGGCTAGGTGGAAAACCAGAGGAGAGAAGGAGCAATTAAGGGGGTTGTTTTATAAACTATATAAATGTCTAACCAATGTACTGTATACTTGAAACTAAAAAAATAAACAAAAAAATCACTGTTCAGAGTTTTTGTTTTAATTACCACTTGGAACCATGTAAATATTGTTCCTAAGTTGGACCTCTAGTGTATTCTGACTACATTTCCTTTCTTGAGCTACCTTTTGTTTTCCTTGATGTTAAAAATTGACTGTCACTCATTTATTACTAAATCCTTCCCCATGTAAATCTCTATCAGCATAGAAATGCATATCGGTTCTTCTATTGGACCTATTCCTTCCCCCTGCCCCCGGGGACATTAGTTGTCTTGGAGGCATTCTTCAAAAAGCTCCCATCCATCCCGCCCCTCCTTATCCAAAATGGACCTTTTGGGCACATTGTTTGTGGAACTAATTAGATGCTGCTCTGGTGTGGTCTGAATCCAACCACAGGGTGTGTTAGTTCTGGGGCCCCTTGGGAGGTCTGCCAGTGCAGGTCCAGGTCAGCCACTGCCTGTTCTTGGCCTGGGGCAAACTGGTAGGTGCTACAAAATGCTCTGCAGTTAGTAGCTGCCTGTACTGGGCTTGGAGGTCCCTGATAGAGGCTATGCTGGGAACAAATCCACTGCCATTAGTGCTAGGTGCTGTTTTGCAAGAAGTACAGGAGATGCTGAGGCTGGCTGCTGTTGTTTGGGGTTTGTGGAACTTTGAGAGATTTTAGAAAAGTCCACAATGTGGGCTGAGGCCAACAGCTTTTGAAGAGCAGCCACTGAAAGAGGTTCAGGCTAGTGTGTGGTTGGGTGAGGTAGGGACTCAGGGGATCACAAAGATGTGGTGAGCAATGTTAGCCAACATGATAGAGACTTAAATTTGTGCCTGAATGCACCTGCTGTCTGTGTGGTGGGAAGGCTCAGCAAAGGAACAGTGGTGCCTGCCAGTGCCTCTTTCTGGGGAGGAACTGCTTCTCCAGTTCTCACCCTGAAGACAGACAATTCACTTCTTCCTCATATGTCCCTGGCACATTTCAAGCCACTGTTTCTTGGTGGGAGCTTAGGGTGAGTGTTCTTGAGTGAGTCTTCATGCAGGCCCGTTAAGAGGATGCCTGAGTCTCCTGCAGCCCTCCATCTTACTTGGAGAGAATCCACTGTTTTTCAGCCAG
>NW_011888826.1:2191852-2194153 GCF_000151845.1 Pteropus vampyrus
CATGTATATCTATGGATATGCTTTTTATTTACAAAATTGAGATTACTGTATCCAAATTGTGTCATATTTTGCTTTAGTCATTCTTTTAAAATTGTTGCATTGTATAGTTCATTATGGCTGTTTCATAATTTCTTTGACCCATTTCATATTAAAAGATACATGGTTTTATCCAAATATTTATTATTCGAAGGAGTCTCTTGAAGAATGTCCTTAGTACACATAGTTTGGCATCTTTGTGAGTATATTTGTACAGTAAATTATAGCAGTAAGACTATTAGATCAAAGGGTATGTGCATTGTACATTTTCATAGATGTTGCCAAATTGCCCTTCAAAACGAGTACAGAAAACTACACTAATGCCAGTATAGTTTGAGAAGACCACACTGTAGATTTCAAAGTGTGTGAGAAGACCCACCCTCACAGCACTAGATACTTTAAAACTAAAGATTTTGCCAATCAGATGAAAAATAATGTCTTGTTTTGATTTGCCTTTCTTTAGTTATAAGGGTGGTTGAACATACTTTCTGTTTCTTTGCCAGTTGGGTGTTTTTTAAATGAATTGCTTATTCATATTCTTATCTATTTTTCTATTGTGAAATCCATGTTTAGTTTTGCTTTATAGATTGTATGAGCTGTTTGAAATGAAAGAAATCAGTCCTTTTTTCATTTGTGTGGCTTTTCTTTCACTCAAGTTGACCATTTCAGTATGTCTTTTACAAATTTTCATTTATTTGACATTTAAAACCATCAATTGAGGTTTAATTTTACATAAATAAAATACATTTTAAGTTATAGCGTGATGAGTTTTGATAATTGAGTTCACCTGTATAACTACCACTTTAATCAAGATAGAATAATTCTACCATCCCAAGTAGTTTATTTATGCTCTTTGTAGATATTTCCAGTACCTGTCTCTAGGAAAGAATTCATTTGCTTCTTGTTACTTCAAATAAATTTACTTTTCCCAGAATGTCTTATGTGAAATCATACAGTATATGGTCTTTTGTCACAAATATTTTGGTCAGCGTAAATCTTGATATTTATCCACATTTTTTATGCCAGTAGTTTATGCCTTTTGATAGCTAAGTTGTATTCATTTATGTAGCACAATTTATAAATATAGTTACTTTTTTCTTAGTTTTCTCAGGTATACCATAGACAAGGTTGCTTGGATATAGGAATTTATTCTCTCACAGTTTTGGAGGCTAGAAGTCTGAAATCAAGGTGATGGCAGCATCTTGTTCTTTCTGAAGGCTCAAGAGGAAGAAACTTCCTTGCTTCTTCCTGGCTTCTGGTGGTTGCAGGCAATCATTGGCATTCTTTGGCTTGCAGCTGAATAATTCCAATATATGTCTAGCATCCTTCCCTCTGTCTCTGTATCTCTTTTCCTCTTATTGTAAAGACACCAGTCATCATTGTCCAAGCCCACCCTACTCAAGTGTGACTTCATCTTAATTAATTACATCTGCAATGACCCTGTTTCCAAATAAAGTCACATTCACAGTTACCAGAAATAAGGACTTGAACATATCTTTTTGAGGACACAGTTTAACCCACAATAGTTCTTCTGGCCCTGGAAAATTCTTGTCTTTCATGTGCGAAATGCATTTACCACATCCCAACATTCCCTAAAGTCTTAACCGTCCCAGCTTCAACTTTAAGTCCAAAATATCATCTAAATATCATCATCTGAAAAAATTTGAAATCTTACCTTTGATATCATCTAAATCATGTATGGATGAGACACTGGGTGTAATTTATCCTGGGCCAAAATTCTTCTCCATCCGCAGACTTGCAAAAATCGAAAACATATCTGCTTTTGGAATACAATGGTGGGACAAGCATAGAATAGACATTCCCATTCTGAAAGGGAGAAATTAGAAGGAAAAAAATGTTGCACTTCTCAGCAAGTCTGACACCCAGTAGGGGAAAGTACCATTAGATTTCAAGGCCTGAGAATAATCGTTTATGTCTTACTGATTTGTTCTCTTGGCCCTCCTCGGACAACAGCCCAGTCTTCTTGTCCTCCCAGTGGGTTGCCCTGCTCTATCAGCCCACCAGTGCAGTGGCTCCACCCTCTTTGGTCCTTAGAGTCATCTCTCATTTCATCCCATTACTGTTATTTTTACCTGCTGGATAAAATTTTTGAAAATCTTGTTGGTCTTCTGTGTATGTCATGGGGATCTACATCAATAGACATAAGAGGTCTCTATGGAGCCTTCCTGGATAACTCCATTTCTACCTCTGGCTTCTGCTGAGATGATTGATTAGATCCATAAATCACATGCCTAATCTTTTTAG
>NW_011888826.1:2194203-2196298 GCF_000151845.1 Pteropus vampyrus
CCAACATTCCCTAAAGTCTTAACCGTCCCAGCTTCAACTTTAAGTCCAAAATATCATCTAAATATCATCATCTGAAAAAATTTGAAATCTTACCTTTGATATCATCTAAATCATGTATGGATGAGACACTGGGTATAATTTATCCTGGGCCAAAATTCTTCTCCATCCGCAGACTTGCAAAAATCGAAAACATATCTGCTTTCGGAATACAATGGTGGGACAAGCATAGAATAGACATTCCCATTCTGAAAGGGAGAAATTAGAAGGAAAAAAATGTTGCACTTCTCAGCAAGTCTGACACCCAGTAGGGGAAAGTACCATTAGATTTCAAGGCCTGAGAATAATCGTTTATGTCTTACTGATTTGTTCTCTTGGCCCTCCTCGGACAACAGCCCAGTCTTCTTGTCCTCCCAGTGGGTTGCCCTGCTCTATCAGCCCACCAGTGCAGTGGCTCCACCCTCTTTGGTCCTTAGAGTCATCTCTCATTTCATCCCATTACTGTTCTTTTTACCTGCTGGATAAAATTTTTGAAAATCTTGTTGGTCTTCTGTGTATGTCATGGGGATCTACATCAATAGACATAAGAGGTCTCTATGGAGCCTTCCTGGATAACTCCATTTCTACCTCTGGCTTCTGCTGAGATGATTGATTAGATCCATAAATCACATGCCTAATCTCTTTAGCATAGTTTTCCTGCCATGCCCTTGACTGTTTCCAGAAGATAATATTGGGATAGGTTGAGAATTTTCCAAACCATTAAGTGCTGGTTCCTTTTTGTTTAACAATTTCTTCCAGAATTTCTCTTTCCTCTTAGATTTTACCATAAGCAACAAGGAGAAACCAGGTCTACCTTTCATACTTTTGAAATCTCCTCAGCCGAATATCCAAATTCATCACTTATATGTTCTATTTCCATCTCTGAATAATAGAGCACATTTCAGCCAACTTCTCTGACATTTCATAACAAGAATTGCCTTTACTCCACCTTCCAACAAAATGTTCCTCATTTCCATCATTTCCAATAGTGTGTTTCTATCATGAAAAGGCATTTAATTTTGCCAAATTCTTTTCTTAGAATTTATTGGAATACATTTTCTTCCATTATGTTAGTATGATGATTTACATTGATTTCCAAATGTTAAAAAGGTTTGCATTCCTGGGATGAACCGGAAGGCTGTGGTTGACTTGATTTTTTAATATTTTGTTGAGAATATTTTCATTTATGTCCATGAGGGTTATTGCTCAGTAGTTTTTTTATTCATTTGTCTGGTTTTGGTATAACAGTAATGCTCATCATATATGATGAGCTGGAAACTATTCCACAGGGTTTGTGTAAGATTGGTATATGTTTCCTAAAGACTTGGTAGAAAATTCACCATCTGGGCCTGTAGTTCTTTGTGAAAAAATTTTAGCTATAAATTTATTATTTTTAGAAGATATGAGGGTATTCAAATTTTTCTAGTTATTTTGTATCTATTATGGTAATTTGAGTCTTTCATTAAGCTGTTTGTCTACTCCCTGCATCCTGTTTTTCTCCAGCCCATTTACCCCTTCCACTTACTCTTTTACAGATGGGGGCCTAATGGTGAATGAATATTAAGAAGGTTTTTAGAATTTTATCTACTCTTCTTCTTACTCCTATAATGTTGCTGAGCAAGCTGGATTAAGTATCCTACAAATTTCTGAAATCTTATGTGTCATTTTTTCTTTGAGTTCTGCTTTACAAAGATTATGACACAAGATTTTCTACCTTCTTTATTTAATTTCTACTGATTTTTTTGCTAGTTTTTTTTAAAAATTAAAATTCTTTTTCTTATTTATTTTGTTAATTTTTCTGTTACCTGGCCTTACTACACCATATCTTACATTACGAATGTTCAGCCAATTGACACCGATGGAGAAATCCTCCAGAAAAAAAAATCAACAAGGAAACAATGAACCTAAAAGACACACTAGACCAGATGGATTTAAAAGATATTTTCAGAGCATTTCACCCCAATGCCTCAAAATATACATTCTTCTCAAGTGCACATGGAAAACTTTCCAGGATAGACCACATGTTAATAAGTCTCAATAAATTTAAGAAGATTGAAAT
>NW_011888826.1:2196348-2196770 GCF_000151845.1 Pteropus vampyrus
GCCTCAAAATATACATTCTTCTCAAGTGCACATGGAAAACTTTCCAGGATAGACCACATGTTAATAAGTCTCAATAAATTTAAGAAGATTGAAATCATATCAGCTGCCTTCTCTGATCACTATGGTGTGAAACTAGAAATCAACTACAAGAAAAAAAACTAGAAAATACACAAACACATGGACGTTAAATAACATGCTACTAAACAATGAATGGGTTAACAATGAGAGCAAAGAAGAAATCAAAAGATACCTAGAGACAAATGAAAATGAAAATACAACAACTCAAAATCTATAGGAAACAGCAAAAGCAGTCCTAAGAGGGAAATTCCTAGCAATACAGGCCTACCTCAAGAAACAAGAAAAAGCTCAAATAAATAATCTAATCTTACATTTAAAAGAACTAGAAAAAGAACAGCAAACAA
>NW_011888826.1:2197115-2199744 GCF_000151845.1 Pteropus vampyrus
TGAATACATTCTTAGAAACATACAGTCTCTCAAGACTGAGTCAAAAAGGAACAGAAAGTCTGAACCAACCGATTGCCACCAATGAAATTGAATCAGTAATCAGAAACCTACCAAAAAACCAAAAGTCCTGTACCAGATGGCTTCATGGGTGAATATTACCAAACATTCAAAGAGGAATTAACACCTATTCTTAAACTATTCAAGAAGAGGAAAGGCTCACTAACTCCTTTTATGAGGCCACCATCACATTGATTCCAAAACCATACAAAGACATTACCAAAAAAAGAAGACTATAGGCTAATATCTCTTAGGAACATTGATGCAAAAATACTCAACAAAATACTAGAAAACCAAATTCAGCAATACAGTAAAAATATACATCGTGATCAAGTTGGATTTATTTCCGGGATGCAAGCTTGGTACAATATCCACAAATCAATTAATGTGATACACCACATTAATGAATTAAAAGATAAAAACCATATGATTACATCAACAGAGGCAGAAAAAGGATTCAACAAAATCCAGCATCCATTTATGATAAGAACTCTCAGGAAATTGGGAATAGAGGGAACATACCTCAACATAATAAAGGCCATATATGACAAACCTACAGCTAACATCATACTCAGTGGGGAAAGGCTAAAAGCATTTTCCTTAAGATCAAGAACAAGACAAGGATGCCCACTTTCACCACTCCTCAACACTGTATTGGAAGTCGTAGCCACAGCAATAAGACAAGAAAGAGAAATAAAAGGTATCCGAATTGAAAAAGAAGTAAAATTCTCATTGTTTGCCAATGACTTGATAATTTATATGGAGAACCCTAAAGATTCCACCAAAAATCTGATAGAACTAATCGATGAATTCAGTAAAGATGAAGGTTATGAAATTAATATTCAAAAGTCAGTGGCATTTTTATATACCAATAATGAACTTTTGGAAAGAGAAATTAAGAAAACAATCCCATTTACAATTGCATCAAAAACAATAAAATACCTGGGAATCAAATTAACCAAGGAGATAAAAGACCTGTTCTTAGAAAATTATGTCATTGAAAAAAGGCAGCGAAGAAGTTACAAATAAATGGAAGAATATACCATGCTCATGGGTAGGAAGAATCAACATCATTAAAATGGCTTTACTACTCAAAGCAATCTGTAGATTCAGCGCAATCCTTATGAAGATACTAAGACATTTTTCAAAGAGCTAGAACAAATAATCCTAAAATTTATATGACACCATAAAAAACCTTGAATAGCCACAGAAATCTTGAGAAAGAAGAACAAAATTGAAGGTATTACACTACTTGATATCAAACTATACTACAAGGCCACAGTAATCAAAGCAGCATGGTACTGGCATAAAAACAGATACATTGATCAATAGAACAGAATAGAGAGCCCAGAAATAAACCCATGCCTATACGCTCACTTAATATTTGACAAAGAAGGCAAGAATATATGATAGGGTAAAGACAATCTCTTCAATAAATAGTGCTGGGAAAATTGGACAGATACATGCAAAAAAAGAAAAAAAGAAAAATTGGACCACCTTCTTATACCATATTCAAGGATATACTCAAAATAGGTTAAAAACTTAAACGTAAGACCTGAAACCATAAAACTTCTAGAAGAAAATATAAGCAGTAATCTCACTGATATTGCTACTAATAATTTATTTTCAGACATATCTCTTCAGGTAAGGGAAAGAAAAGAAAAAGTAAACAAATGGGACTACATCAAACTAAAAAGTTTTTGTACAGCAAAGGAAACCATCAACAAAATGAAAAGACAGCCGACTAAATGGGAGAAGATATTTGTTTATGATACATCTGATAAAGGTTAATATCCAAAATATATAAAGCACTCCTACAACTCAACAACAAAAAAATCAAACTGTCCAATTAAAAAATAGGCAGAAGACCTAAACATATTTCTCCAAAGAGGAAATACAGATGGCCAATAGACATATGAAAAGATGCTCAAGGTCACTAATCATCAGAGAAATGCAAATTAAAACCACAACAAGATATCACTTCACACCTGTCAGAATGGCTATCATCAATAAATCAAAGAACAACAAGTGTTGGCAAGGATGAGGAGAAACGGAAACCCTCATACACTATTGGTGAGATTGTAAATTGGTACAGCCACTATGGAAAACAGTCTGGAAGTTTCTCAGAAAATTAAAAATGGATATACCTTTTGACCTAGCAATTACACTTCTGGGTATTTACCCAAAAAAAGAAAAACAAAACAATAATTCATAAAGATCTATGCACCCCTACGTTCTTGGCAGCGCAATTTACAATAGCCAAGGTATGGAAGCAACATAAATGCCCATCAACAGACAATTGGATAAAGAAGTTACAGTTCATATGTACAATGGAATATTACTCATCCATTAAAAAAATGAAATCTTTCCATTTGCAACAACATAGATGGACCTAGAAGTTACTATGCTGAGTGAAATAAGTCAGAGAAAGGTAAATACCATATGATTTCACTTATTTGTGGAATCTGAGGAACAAAAAGGACAATAATCAAAAACAGACTCACAGATATAGAGGACAATCTGGTGATGGCCAAAGGGGAGGAGGATTGTGGAGTTGGTTGAAAGGAGTAAA
>NW_011888826.1:2199794-2202600 GCF_000151845.1 Pteropus vampyrus
CCAAAAAAAGAAAAACAAAACAATAATTCATAAAGATCTATGCACCCCTACGTTCTTGGCAGCGCAATTTACAATAGCCAAGGTATGGAAGCAACATAAATGCCCATCAACAGACAATTGGATAAAGAAGTTACAGTTCATATGTACAATGGAATATTACTCATCCATTAAAAAAATGAAATCTTTCCATTTGCAACAACATAGATGGACCTAGAAGTTACTATGCTGAGTGAAATAAGTCAGAGAAAGGTAAATACCATATGATTTCACTTATTTGTGGAATCTGAGGAACAAAAAGGACAATAATCAAAAACAGACTCACAGATATAGAGGACAATCTGGTGATGGCCAAAGGGGAGGAGGATTGTGGAGTTGGTTGAAAGGAGTAAAGAGTTAAAGAAGTACAGATTAGTAGTTGATAGATAATCATGGGGTTGGGGAATATGGCATAGGGAATGCAGTCAGCATTAATGTAATGGCTAGGTGGAGAGCCAGAGGAGATAAAGAGCAATTAGGTGGATCATTTTATAAATTATATAAATTGTCTGTCTAGCCAATGTACAGGATACTTGAAACTAATAAAATTTTAAAAATAGAATATTCCGATTTTTTTTATTACCTTTTTTGTATGTTGGCCTTACTACCTCACATACATTAGAAGCCAGTGGGGGACAACGACACCATTTTATGTTTTTCATCTACTCCTGCCCATGACACTGGACATATAGTAATGACTCAATGACTTGTTGGCTATCGATTGATTCAAGTATGAATTAGTTATCAACTAGAAGATGAATCTTGGTTCATGATCTTTAGAGTCTACTTCAATTTTTACATTATTCCCTTCCAAAGTTAAGGTTTTAATGATTTAAAGAGGTACAAAATGCCATGATAAACATATCACATTTTATTATTTTCATTTTTATTTCTATTCCTATGCTGTTTATCCTTTTTCATCTTAGTTTTTGAAAAATATAATTTCTTTCCCTATTGATTTGATCCTTGTACATTTAGCAAGTATTGATTCTCCCCTGAACTCTTTTGCTGCATTTCTAAGACAGCAGAAGCTGAAGCTCTTTATTTCATTTTATTCAAAGAAGCACTAATATATCAATTATTTTATAGAAAATAGAATTTTCTAGTTAATAACTGTAATTTAACTGGCCATTGTTAAATATGGCCTATCATTTTCCTTCAATTTGTTATAAGGATGTTTTTATTTACTGTCGATTGTTTACCAAGATGATTTAGTGGCCTAATGCAGCTTTTTACCATGTGTTGGAAAAGTAAAGTAGAATTCCCTGTTTTAAAGTAGATTTTTAAAAACATACATTATTTTAAAATTTATTGTACCATATAAGTAAAATTTAATTCTAGAATTTGATTACTATTAGAAGGATCAAGATGAGAAATACACTGGTTCAAACATGGGCAAGAGGAAGTTACAGTCTAAAGAGTAGAATGTTATTTAAGTCCATAGTTCTGAAATTTTTATTGCCTTATATTCTTGCTTCTATAATCTTGTGTATATTTCCTAATTTTTCATTACTTTAGTTTTCTTATCGATCAGTTATTAATGTTTACACTAAAGAAACCTGGCAAAATTAAACTGAAATCCTTGAAAGTAGTATCATACCACTATCAATGTATTATCATGTTTAGTAACTGCAGTTATATTCATCATGAACCATATATTTTCTAGTACTGTTTTTATTTGTTTCTGGGGGATTTACTAAATTTACTTAACATTTTTTTTGAACTCAGTTACTTCATCTATTAATTAAGGATACTTTAAACAATAAGTGAAAAAATTGTACCAGATGACTCCTCAAATTTCTTCTAACTTATCCGATTCCAATTTTATGCTTATATAAATTATTACATTTTTTATTTTATTTTGAAAAAATTAAATATCTACACTCAAAGTATCTTGAAAGGTATAATTATGAATGTACATATTACATGACAGAACTAAGAATATTGGTGATATTTTGTCAAAATGCTGATAACTCAAGAGAAGTTATATTAGTGACTCTCTTTGAATCAAGGATAACCATGACAGGATAACAGTCTCTCTAACCTTATTTTTAGAGATCTTCTAGGAAATATTCTCACAGTTATATTGTAGGATACAGCGATTTTATTGAATATGTTAAAAGGCAAGTCTAAATCCTGTATTATTATAGGCTTTCCAGAGAAGATGGAGAATAGTGTTTTGTCTAATTTGAACTCACTTAGTTTTATGATGACCTGCTGTTCTGAGTCTTCCATTTTTATAAGTTGCTGTAATGTTGTGTGTTACTTGTGCTTCTGTAGGTGGTAACTGGAAAGTTTCCATAGTCACCAGTGACTTGCCAAATGCTGGGACCAGCTCACAGATTTATATTACACTATATGGACAACATAGAAGTTCAGCCCCCATATATCTGTATGGAACAGATAGAGCTCGATTTCAAGATGGCCATAAAGACATATTTACTGTAAGTAATAAAATTGAGTAAAACCTGATAATATAAGTGATATAGCTAGTAGATAATTTGTAATGAATTCAATCTATTGAGTGCTTCCTATTATATCTATATGTGTCCTGTAGAAGATCAATCAAAAATAATTCATGGCAATTTTGCTCAATCATGCTCAAGTAGATTAAACACAAATAAAACTGTAATACGATAAGAGACAATAGAGAGAACCACTAGATGGCCAATATTTGTTGTTTTTATACTTGTGGCCTGTCAGGAGCAAGGGCTTGCTTTTCTGGCTGAGGCTCTAACAGATAAGGCTCAAAGTCAGGACCAAAAAGGCA
>NW_011888826.1:2203615-2207939 GCF_000151845.1 Pteropus vampyrus
TTTTTTTGTAAGGGTTCTTAAGTAAACTTTTGTTTTCCCTTATCCTTAACTTTTTCTTTACAGTTTCTTTGTATAGATCTTTTATTTTCTTTGTTATTGTGGTAAAATCCACAAAGTAAAATTTACCATTTTAAAGTGTACAATTCAGTGGCATATACTACATTCACAGTATTGTTCAGCCATCACTACTATCTATTTCCAGAACATTCTAGTCACTCCAAAAGGAAACCTCATTAGGTAGTCACTTCCCATTCTCTGTTCCCCAATTTCTAGCTATCACTAGTTGGCTTTCTGTCTTTAAGGGTTTGCCAATTCTGAATATTTTCTCTAAATGAAATCATATAATATATGGCCTTTTGAGTCTGGCTTCTTTCACTTAGCATACTTTCAAAGTTCATCCATGTTATAGCATGCATCGCTAGTTTATTTCTTTTTATGGCTGAATAATATTTTATTGTATGGAAATATCACATTTTGTTTAATATTCGTTTTTGATTGTCATTTGGGTTTTTTTCTACCCTTTGGCTATTGTGAATAGTGCTGCTGTGAGCAATCATGTGCCAGTATTTTTTTTTAATACCTTTTTTGTTTTTATTTTGAATATATACCTAGGAGTGGAATTTCTGGGTCATATGGTAGTTCTTTATCTTTTGGAGGAGCTGCCAACCTGTTTTCCACAGTGGCTGTACCATTTTGTATTCCTAGAGGTAATGTTTGAGGATTCTAGTTTCTCCACATCCTCATCAACACTTGTTATTGTCAATTAAAAAAATTCTAGCCAAATCTTGTGGGTGAGAAATGAGATCACATTGTGATTTTGAATTACATTTTCCTAATGATTAATGATATTGAGTATCTTTTTATGTAATTGATTGTTCTCCATTTGTACATCTTCTTTGGAGAATTATCAATTTAAAACCTTGGCCCATTTTTTTAATTGTGTTGCTTTCTCTTTTTGTTGTTAAGCTGTAAGAGTTCTTCATATATCCTGAATATTAAACCCTTATAAGGTGTATGATTTGCAAATATTTTCTCCTGTTGTCTTTTCACTTCTGATAGTATCATTTGAGGTACAGGAATTTTGAATTTTGATGTCCACTTTATCTATTTTTTCCTTTTGTTGCTTGTGTTTTTGGTGTCATATCTAAGAAAACATTGCCAAACCCAAGGTCACAAAGACTTACCCCTATGTTTTGTTTCTCTTAGTTCTTTGATCCATTTTGAGTTAAAATTTTTTTGTTGTGTGAGGTAAAAGTCCAGCTCTCTTCTTTTGCATGTGCATATCTACTTACCCTAGCACTATTTGTTAAAGATATTCTTCATTCTCCATTAGTCTTATACCCTTGTCAAAATGAAACTGACCATAGATATTAGGGTTTATTTCTGGACTCTCAATTTTGTTCCTTTGATTTATATGTCTATCTTTATGCCTGTATGGCACAGTTTGCATTACCTTGGGTTTGTAGTAAGTTTTAAAATTAGAAACTGTAAGTCCTCCAATCTTGTTCTTATTTTTCAAGATTTCTTTGGCTATTTGTGGCCTTTTGCAATTTCAAATGAATTTTAGGATTAGCTTTTCTATTTCTGCAAAACAGGCCATTGGATTTTGATAGGGATTTCATTGAACATGATGTGTTTACATTTATTTAGGTCTTTTTAAATTTATTTCAGCAATGTTTTGAAATTTTCTTTCTATAAATCTTACACCTCCTTGGTTAAGTTTATTCCTAAGAATTTTATTCTTTACCAAAGTATTGTAAATAGAATTGTTGTATTTCTTTTTCATATTGCTTATTACTAATGTATAGAAATTCAACAGATTTTTGTCTGTTGATCTAGTATCCTGTACCTTTGCTGAGTTCATTTGTTTGCTCTAATAGTTTTTTTTGGTAGAATTTTCAGGATTTTCTGTATATCAGATCATATTACCTGTGAATAGAAATAATTTTATTTCTTTTCAATTTGTATGTTTAAAAAATTGTTTTTCTTGGTTAATTGCTCTGCCTAGAACTTTCAGTATAATGCTGAATAGAAATCATGAAAACTGGCATTCTTGTCTTGTTTTTGAATTAGGAAGAAACTCTTAATCTTTCACCTTTGAATATGATATTACCTGTGGGTTTTTCATAAATTCCCTTTATTATGTTCAGAAAATTCCCTTCTAGTTTGTTGAATATTTTTATCATGAAAGTGTGTGTGCCGTCAAATGCCTTTTTTTTTTTTTCATCAGTTAAGATGACAGTGTTTTTTACCCTCTTCATGCTATTTGTGTGGTATATTACAATGGTATTACATTGAACCACTCTCTATTCCTGGAATAAATCCCATTTGGTCATGGTGTATAATACTTTTACTATGCTTCTGGATTCAGTTTGCTAATTTGTTAAAAGATTTTTGCCTCTATAAATTTTAGGGGTATTTGTCTGTAGGGGTTTTTTTTTTTTTTTTAAAGAGTAATCCTTGTAGAATGAGTTAAGAAGTATTCTCACCTCTTCTATTTTTTTGGAAGAGTTTGAAATGCCAGTAGTAATGTCCCTATTTTTATTTCCGATTTTAGTAATTTGAGTTCTTTTTTCTCCTTTAGGCTAGCTCGATGTTTGTCAATTTTGTTATTCTTTTCAAAGAACCAACTTTTGGTTTCATTGTTTCTATTTTTTGATTCTCTACTTTATCTCCATTTTAAGCTTTATTATTTCCTTTCTTCTAGTAGCTTTGCATCAATTTGCTCTTCTTTTTCTAGTTCCTTAAGTTGTAAAGCTATGTTATTCGTGATTCCCCCTCTCTTTTCTCTTTCCTTCTCTTCCTTCCTCCTCTTCCTCCATTCTTCCTTTCTTCTTTTTGATTAGAGTCTCTGGATTTATTAGATAAGAATCTCCAAAGAAGTTTTCTCTCACAGCAAGCTTGTCAATCTAATCGATGAGCACCCATCTGAAATGATTTCCTCATTTAAGTACATTCAAGTTTTTTGGAATTATATCTAAAATTTCCCTCTCAATTCTGCTTTCATTGTATACTCTATGTTTTGTATGTTGCTTTTAAAAAATTCATCTCACAGTATTTAAAAATTTCCCTCACATTTTCTTTGACTCACTGGTTGCTTAAGAGTATGTTGTTTAATTTACCCATGTGTGGATTTTGCAGTTTTTCTTTTTGTTTTGATTTTGTTTCACTCTAGTGTAGTTATATAGTCTGTATGATTTTCAAAACTTGTTTTGCGAGATAACATATAGTCTATCCTGGAGAATGTGCCATGTGTACTTGAGAAAACTATATTCTGCTGTTATTGAATGGAATGTTCTATAAATTTCTGTTAGCTTAGTTGGTTTATAATGTTGTTCAAGTCCTCTTTTTCTTTCTTGATCTTCTGTCTAGTTGTCCTATCCTTAGACTATTTCTCCATTCAGTTCTGATCATTTTTGCTTCATGCATTTTGATGCTCCATCATTAGATACATACATGTTTATAATTCTTATATCTTCTTGATGGATCAAATCCCTTTATCAACATATAATGTCCTAAGATTAGCTGTTTTTAAATGGATTTTGTGAAGTTACATTGAACAATTGATTCTTTTGGTTCCTTTATAGATCACGGTTGGAGACATCGGAACACTCTTTAAGATTCGTATTGGTCATACAAACTCTGGACTCTCCCCTTCCTGGTGCTGTAAAGAGGTTAAGACATATCAGTACTCCCATCCTTTATAAATACTTTGCAAATGCTATTCAGGAACCCAAACTCAAGGGGTCATTTCATGTCTACTGTGAGCTGAAGGAGTCAAATCTGGATGTTTTCAGTCAGTGTATTCTTTAAGGCAGTAGTATCATATGTTCTTATTAATAATTTAATTACTAATAAATTGAGAGAAGCATCCTCAACTACACCATCTTTTTTAACTTCTTTGCAAAGAAAATAAAATACTTAGGACTCTGTATTAATTCATATCGCTTCTTGATATGGTTGCATTAATGATACCAAGATGACAAAGTGAACATTATTTGCTTTGGAAGGGTTGTAAAAATAGACCATTTGCATTGGTGAAATAACAGTCTACTAGAACTTGAATGCCAGCTCTCAAATTTAGTCTGCTCATGCTAACCAAGATAATACCCTCTGAATACTTTTAGGAGTAACAAAAGGGCTTAAATTTTCTACATTGTTTAGAATTAAAAATTTTACTTATTGCTATGATTAACAATAAATACAGGTTTTCAAAATCAGAAATCATATAGCTTGTCATCTATTTTTGTGTATTTCTGTGTATTTCTGTCTTTTGTCATTTCAAAACATAGTCTTTAACTAAACAAATTCTTAAAATGCAAGG
>NW_011888826.1:2207989-2215870 GCF_000151845.1 Pteropus vampyrus
ACATTATTTGCTTTGGAAGGGTTGTAAAAATAGACCATTTGCATTGGTGAAATAACAGTCTACTAGAACTTGAATGCCAGCTCTCAAATTTAGTCTGCTCATGCTAACCAAGATAATACCCTCTGAATACTTTTAGGAGTAACAAAAGGGCTTAAATTTTCTACATTGTTTAGAATTAAAAATTTTACTTATTGCTATGATTAACAATAAATACAGGTTTTCAAAATCAGAAATCATATAGCTTGTCATCTATTTTTGTGTATTTCTGTGTATTTCTGTCTTTTGTCATTTCAAAACATAGTCTTTAACTAAACAAATTCTTAAAATGCAAGGCACATCTAGTCAAACTCCTGATATTCTTGGAAAATTTGTTCAATAGTTTTATAATGTGAGAAAAATAATGAAAAATTTATGGAAGAGGAACATTTTTTTTTTTCAATGCCATCTTCTTAGTGTTAAAGTCACAAAGTATCCTGAGGCTGAATGAAAAAATAAAACTCACTTTATGAAAATACAGAAGGTAGAGGTTAGATTTCAAAATTCAAATTACTGCCTGGCATCAATATGAAACAATTCTTTTACATTATATAGAGCTTTTACAGTATAATATTTAAATTGATACTTAAGTGGCCAAATATCTTTTACTTTTTTCTCTCCTAGTTAACTAACTTATGAATATTACTGTTAATTCTCCTGACACCTCATCTGATTGATAACCAATAAACAATATTACATTCATTATGAAGCTGGAATGCTGAGGCAGTAGTTAAATGGTCTGAGAAGTTTATATAATATTGCAGAGGAAAGACAACAAATTAGGCTGAAAATTCCTATTGTCTTTCTCTCTATGGCAAGAACTTCCTCACTGCAAGGTAACTTGTTTGCCTGAGGTTTACACCACCTATTTTTGAGTACCAGTGAAGGAGAGAAATATTCTTGACTCAAAGTTTAGTTCTTAGTACACAAAGCCTGTACATAATTTACTCATTTGGCCAAATTAAGATGCTAGGTAATGGGTTGGGAATGTTTTGTTTAATTCTTATGATACAATTTAGAGAGTGAAATTTAGAGTTTTAAGTAAGCCAGTTTGTGCCTGTAACTTGAAGGGATTTGAATGAAAATGTAGTCCATTATACCAATAATCCAACGTTTTCACAGCCCATAAAATGTTCACATTGCTTTTATGAACTTCATCTTGATTCTTTTAAGTTTAGTTAAGGAAGATTACAAAATAAAAAGTTTAAAATGATAATTTATTTTGTATTTCTCAAATGATCTCCTTGGGCTTTAATTAAAATGACCAAATCAAATACTGGTGGCAACAGTAGCAGCCTTGCAAACCAACAGTAATTTTGTGTGGTTCTCAGGGAGTCTTTCTAAAAGTGTGAATGCTAGAATAACCCTTGATGTGAATTTATGAATACAAATCTGGACCTTACCAAGACACACAGAATTAGAAAATTTAGGTATAGAAAATCTACCTTTATAACAACATAATTTCTTCAGTTCATTAACTTGAAAACCTCTGATTTAAGGTATTTTAAAGACAGTAAGATTAATTTAACAGATAAAAATAACACCTCACTGAATTTTTGAGAAGAATAATAGTATTCTACTCACGAAAGACTATTTTAGAAATAAAAGACATAATTTGTACTTTTTGATGATTTTTAACATTCATTTGATTCTACCAGAATGTATTAACATCTTTGTTTAACTTCAGGATAAATTGACTAGGTATAATATGATATGGTATAATAAATATTCAAATAATTATTGCTTGAATTTTGTTCATTGCTAAGGACCCAAAGGAGGAATTTTATCAGTTTGAATCTGTAGTGCATGAAATCTAAGTTTATGTTAATATTTTATAAAATCACTTTAAAATAAAAAATTCATTACTATAGGCTTGGAACAGGGAGGCAATAGATTTTTTTAAAAATTGTAAACATCTCTTCCTAAATAGGAAAATATTGATGACACTTGGAAAATCCGGGAGGAAATTGGCATGTTTAACATTTCAATAGAGAGAAATAAGAAATAGAAAAATTTCAAAATGGAGAAAAGAAATGACATTGTGTTAGAAAGAAATTAGCACTTTTCTGTCAAAGTATACAATAACTTCTTTTATGAAAAGAAAGTAAAATGATCTCTGAGCTAAGTGTCAGGCTTGGACAAAAACTTTTATTTGACTTTTTGATAAAGTATTCTTACCTTTTTTCCTTTTAAACAATACTGTTACTATTGTAGATACAATTGTGGAACATGAATTCAGGAAAACAGTTTTATATACCTGTGCAACGATGGATGGCCCGAGATCAAGAAGATGGAGAAATCTGTCGAGAATTTCCTGTTTTAAACAAAGGACAACCCATTCTTCCAGGTAGAGAAAATCCAACTCTAGGCAGCACAAATAAATCTGTTTTACTAAATGCTAAAAGGCAGGGAACTTGATAAATACATGTTAAGTAAATGAACAAATGAATGAATGAATGAATAGGGACCTGCTCATTTCTTATCAATTATCCCTGCTGGTGTTATAGCTGCATCTCTGTAGTTTTTAGTTGTTTCATATACTGGCATTCAAGAATACATTTTTGTCAACAGTTAACCTTGTAGAAAGTTCAGCTGAAATGCCTCTTAATCAAAACAGGAAATTAATTCTTGAAGGTCATAAGAAAATTGAATGTCTAATGAACTTATTCCATGGTTAAGCAATGCAAGTTAGTGTATGCTTTTCCCAAGAGTCTCTGACTTTCAAAATTTTTTGAAAATTTATCTATTTGATCAGGAAATGAGCAGAACCGCCCAATGGCTTTTTAAGCATTTGGCCAAAAGCAGAGGTATGTTCAAGCCTTGTGTAAATATGGCTGAGAAGTAAGCTCTGCTCAAGGTTAGACTGTCACTGCTCACTGCCATAAGGATTCAGGGTGACTTTTCATAGGAACTATTTGCTCTTGTGTTTGCTTGCCTTTTTTTGAAAGAGAATAGGAAAAGGGCACACGAGACCTATAAAATGGGCAATTAATAAAAATAGGTTTTCTTTAATCCAGGATATTTTCTACAAAAAATGTGATATCTTGGTTTTCTCAAGAAATAAATGGTAATAAATATTATGTGACAATTAGGAAGAGCTACACAATGTCATATAATCGAGCATTAGGCTTAGATACATGATAACTTGGGTAACTTTTAGCATAAGTGGGTTTTTGTGGGACTGATAATTCCTTTGTGGTTTTTAAATAAGGTGTAATAAATTATTTAAGTTTCTGAAGGTAAAATATTTTTGAAGCGATATGAATAGTTCCATTTGCTGAAAAGTGAAGGCTTATATGAGCATTGTTCTTATCAGTCCTAAGTATTCTTTTCAACATTCTTCCTCATCAGCCCATTCTCTTCACCTAGGAAATGTTTGCTGGATTCCCTGTTCTACCCACTCTTAGCAATGATGCCAAGGTCACTTTTTAATTGTATAATTCTGCTCACAGGAGGCATATTGTGAAAATAAATACTGATTTCTTTTGCCTTTCCTGTAGTATTTAGTACTTATGGTTTATTAATAAACATTTTTATTTCCAGTTTCTCCACATGGCTTGGAGAAACCTTTCATGTTATCTTTCATGTGCTAGCTATATCCTCTCATGTGCTATTTATAAACTTGGTAAGACTTTAGTCATATAGGTCAGTGGCAAATATAGCAAATGATGGCTGACACAGCCATATTTTTTCCTATTATTCTAGCGGATTGATGCTGTGTATGAAATGATGTCATTACAGACAAGTAACAGTGCTGACTAGAGATAGAGACATTAGATCAGGTGGTATAATAAGGAAAGGCTGGGTTAGTGGCTTTTTTTTTTTCACTGTACTGTACTTTTGAGTACATAAAGAGTCAGGTCTAAAGGTGTTTGCCTATTCTCTTGTGGTCAAGATGGTAGAGTAGATAAACACGGTGTTTGCCTCCTCCCATGACCACATCAAAATTACACCTAAATTATAGAACAGCCTGGAGAATCATCTGAAGACTAACTGAACAGAAATCCTTAACTAAGGATATAAAAAAGACACATGGAGACTGGTAGGAGGGGCAGAGATGTGAAACAGGTTAGCTGAGAATTGGGAGGGCTATCTCAGTTGCAGAGGTTCCCCCTGGGGAGTGAGTGATCCCAGTCCCACACTGGGTTCCCTAGCCTGGAGCGTCAGTTCCAGGAAGAAAAGCCCCGACATTTGCCTGTGAAAATCAGTGAGGATTCTGCCCTTCTAAGTGAGATGGAAGGCTGCTGGAAAGCCAGGTGTTCTCTTGAAGGGTTCATACAGAGACTCACTTTCTTGTAGGCACTCACCAGGGGCTCTTGTGAAGAGACAGTAGCTTGGTGGGCACCAGAGACATATAGGGAAAAACTGAGTGTGTGACTTCAGGGCAAGGGCTGGAGAGACAAGCTCCAATGTCCCTGTGTTGAGCCATCCTCTCACAGAGCTGGCAGCGGGGTACTGTTATTCTTGTGTCGAGTACTCCCTGACATGAACAAATCTGAATCTCTACTCATCCCGCCCTGAAAAACTCCCTGAGACCCCATCCCACCCAACTTGCCCACCATCAGAGGTTCTTTCAGCAACAGGAAGTCTTTCTTAAAAACTCTCAAAGGTCCACAGGCCCCAGGCAGGCTGGGATGTGCCCTATTCTTTTTGCCTGAGGGGCCGCAGGATCAACACTAGCACCAAAACTGAATCTACATTAACTTGGTGAACACCACTTCCCCAACTCTGGTGACTCCCTGAGACCCCTACTTCACCCAACTCCTGTACTGCCTGAAGCTCCTTCAGTGGCTGAACCTTACAGGCAGCCAGCAAGTGGTGGCAGGCCTCAGGGGGCCCTTTGTCTTATATTGAGCAGCCCCCAGGCCTGATACTGGTGGTAGCCAGTTACCAACTATGGATCACTCTGTAGCTCCTACCGGGCAGCCCCACTCTGGTCATAGACAGAGGCTGACTTTGGCTGGTACAAGAGCCCCTCCAAAAGGCCCTAGAACCAGCACACCCAGTGCCGGTCACTCCAAAGCAGCAGATGTAAAAGTTCTCAACAAAATTTTAGCAATACATAAATAAGATCATATGCCATGATCAAGTTTGATTTGGTATTCACAAATCAATTAATGTGATATGCCACCATAAACATTAGGAAGGATAAAATGATATGATAATATTAATACATGCAGGAAAAGTATTTGACAAAATTTAGCATGCATTAATGATGAAAGAAATCTCAGCATGGTGTGAATAGAGGGAACATACCTCAAAATAATAAAGACCATATGTGACAGACTCATACCTAATATAACAGTGAATGGTGAAAAGCTAAAAGTGTTTTCCTTAAAATCAGGAACAAGACAAGGATGTCCACTTTCACCACTTTTATTCAACACAGTATTGGAGCTTTTAGCTGTAGCAATCAGACAAGAAAAAGAAAAGGCATCCAAATTAAAAAGAAGTAAAAGTGTTATTTGCAGATGACATAATACTATATATACATAGAGAAACCTAAAGAATCTACCAAAAAATTTTAGAACTGATAAATGAATTCCTTAAAGTAGCAGGATACAAAACTGATAATCAGAAACCAATTGAAGTTTTAGTCACCAATAACAAGATCAGAAAAAGAAGTTAAGAAAACAATGTCATTTACAATTTTATAAAAAAATAAAATAAAATACCTAGGAATAAATTTAACCAAGGAGGTAAAAGACTTGTTGTATTCAGAAAACGATAAGACATTGAAGAAGAGAAGTGAAAAACAAAACAAAACAAACAAACAAACAAACAAAAAAACAAATAAATGGAAGCATATACCATTCTCATGGATTGGAAGAATTAAAATCTTTAAAATGTTCATACTACTAAAAGCAATCTATAGACTTAATGCAATCCCTGTCAAAATACCAGTGAAAATTTTCAGAACTAGAACAAATAATTCTAAAATTTAGTTAGAACCATAAAAGACCCCCAATAGTCACAACAATCTTGTGAAAGAACAAAGTTGGAAGTATCACACTACCTGATATCAGACTAGAAGCCTATAGTAATCAAAACAGCATGATACTGGCATGAAAATAGATACATAGATCAATGGAACAGAATAGAGTCTGAAAATAAACCCATTCCTATATAATCAATTAGTCTATGACAAAGGAGACAAGAATATGCAATGAGGCAAAAATAGTTTATTCAATAAATGGTGTTGGGGAAATCTGGACAGATAAATGCAAAAAAAAAAAAAAAGAAGAAGAAACTAGACCACCTTTATACCATATATAAGAATTAATTTAAAATGGATTAAATGTAAGCCCCCAAACCATAAAACTTATAGAAGAAAACATATAATAAACTCCCTGACATTGCTCTTAGTAATACCTTTTCTGATATAACTCTTTGGATAAAGGAAACAAAAGAAAAATAAAAAATTAGACTACATCATACTAAAAAATTTTTGTACAGCAAAGGAAACCATCCACAAAATAAAGGACAATCCACTGATTGAAAGAAAAGATGTGCAATGATATATCTGATAAGGTGTTAATTTCCAAAAAATATATATAAAGAACTCATAGAACTTAATACCCCCAAAAAACAATCTAATTAAAAAATGGACAGAGGACCTGAGTCGACATTTCTCTAAAGAGAATATACACATGGCCAATAGACATGAAAATATGCTCAATGTCGCTAATCATCAGAGAGATACAAATGAAAACCATAATGAGATATCACTTCACACCTGTCTCAATGACTAGCATCGATAAATCAACAAAAAAGAAGCGTTGATGAGGTTATGGAGAAAAGAGAACCCTTGTGCATTGTTGGTGGGATCGCAAATTGGTGCAGCCACTATGGAAAACAGTATGGAGGTTCCTCAAAACTTAAAAATAGTACTACCTTATGACCCAGCTATTTCACTTCTGGGTATTTATCTAAAGAAATCCAAAACAATAATTTGAAAAGATATATGCACCCTATGTTCACCACAGCGCTATTTACAATAGCTAAGACACAGAAGCAACCTATGTACCCATCAATACACAATTGGATATAGAAGAGGTGGTGTATATACACAATAGAATATTCCTCGACCATAAAAAAGAATGAGATCTTAACATTTGGAACAGCATGGACTGACATACAGTGTACTACAATAAATGAAATAAGTCAGAGAAAGGCAAATACCATATGATTTCACTTATGTGTCAAATCTAAAAAAAATGAATAAACAAAACAAAAAGACACATAGATACAGAGAACAAATTGATGTTTGCCAGATGAGAGGAGGTTTGGGGGGCTGTGTGAAAATGGTGAGGGTATTAGGATGTAAAAATTGGTAGTTGGAAAATAGTCACAGGGATATAAAATACATCATAGGAAATATAGTCAATAATATTGTTAAAGACATCTGTTTTGTAAAAAAATTATAATAACTATGTATAATGCTAGATAGATCCTAGACTTAAATGGGGATCACTTCGTAAATTATATAAATGTCTTACCACTATGATGTAAAAAATTGTTAATGTAAGTAAGCATACCTCTTTTAACGAATTTAAAAAATAGTGTTTGCCTGGTTAACTAGTAAACTATTATGTGTACCTGAAAAATATGTTTTATAATTATGGAATTATTTTCCTGGAGAGGATAAAGGTTGCTAAGAAAATCAGAGCAAAAGTGCGCTCTCAGAGTGACGTCAGAAACAAGGTGAGAGACGTCTCCAAATCTCTCCCCTTGAAACAACAATAAGCTGAACATCTAAAACTCAACAGAAAACACCCAAACTGTACACCAGCACATCTCAGCATGGGATCTGCACATAGGAGCTACCACAGGTCAGAACCCTGG
>NW_011888826.1:2215920-2218090 GCF_000151845.1 Pteropus vampyrus
GATCCTAGACTTAAATGGGGATCACTTCGTAAATTATATAAATGTCTTACCACTATGATGTAAAAAATTGTTAATGTAAGTAAGCATACCTCTTTTAACGAATTTAAAAAATAGTGTTTGCCTGGTTAACTAGTAAACTATTATGTGTACCTGAAAAATATGTTTTATAATTATGGAATTATTTTCCTGGAGAGGATAAAGGTTGCTAAGAAAATCAGAGCAAAAGTGCGCTCTCAGAGTGACGTCAGAAACAAGGTGAGAGACGTCTCCAAATCTCTCCCCTTGAAACAACAATAAGCTGAACATCTAAAACTCAACAGAAAACACCCAAACTGTACACCAGCACATCTCAGCATGGGATCTGCACATAGGAGCTACCACAGGTCAGAACCCTGGATGCTGGGTGGTGAACTGGGAGACATAAAGAAGCTGCCTGAGCTCCCTGTAGGAGGAGGGAGGAGGGGAGAAAGTGTGGCGAGTTCCCTGAACAGCCCTGTCTGGGGGTGCTGTGAGCTCCACGCAGCTGATGGCAGGGCCCAGTCAACAGGGCAGAAAGCAGAAGGTGGAGACAGCAGAGAAGCAGGGACGGCAGAGAAACAAGAGTTGATTTTTAACAGCCGTGGTTGCAAAGTCGAGGCTGAGCTGCAGTCCCCATTTCTCAACCCAGAGGGTCCCTCCCTGCATACTCACCAAGACCGAACACCGCGGAGCTCCAGAGGAATCTGAGCAAACACTACTAAAACTGTCGCTAACACAGACAGGGACTGAGACTGAGGGTAGCGAGAGTGATTAAACAACTAAAAGAAAAAAAAAAGCATCATTAAGGCTTTATATAAAGGAAGAATCTAAGAGGCTTAGGCACTGCCTACTGGAAACCAAAAGAAAAACACCTTCTTTGCAACAGGGTAGAGAGAAATTTATATAATCTTTCTGGGAAAAAAGCAGAATACATTTCCATTAATGCCCAGGCAGAGAAATAGTTCATTAAACACCATGAACAATCAGGGTGACAAGAAAGCTCAGAAAGAAACAGAAAAATCTCTAGAAAATAAGCTTATAGACATAGAAATATGTGAGTTAAATGACAGAGAATTCAGGATGGTACTTCTGCAAAAACTTGAGATTCGAAATGAATCATATCAACAATTTCAGGAATTGAAAAAACAACTAGATGAGCAGAATGAGTTCTTTAGCAAGGACATTTAAACCCTCAGAAAGAACTGAATGGAAATTCTGGATATAAAGAACACACTAAAGAGTTTAAAAATGAAAAAGCAAGCTTGGGAAATAGAGTCAATAAATGGAGGAAAGGAGCAGTGACATCGAAGACAGAAATCTAGAAATAAATTGGAAAGAAGAAGAGAGAAATCGAAGAATGAAAAATAATGAAAGAAAAATACAAGAACTAGCTGATATTATCAGGAGAGAAAACAAGAATAATGGGCATTCTCGAAGGGGAGGAGAAGGAGCAGGGATTAGAAAGCATTTTCAGACAAATAATGGATCAGAATTTCCCAAATCTAAGGAATGAGCTGGAGCTTGGAATTCAAGAGTTAACAGAACACCCAATTATCTCAACCCAAAAAGGCCTTCATCAAGACACATTGTATTAAAGTTATCAAAAATCAATAACAAAGACAAAATTCTCAGGGCAGCCAGGGAGAAGAAAATGGTAACTTATAAAGGAAAACCCATTAGATTATCTTCGGACTTCTCAGCACAAACCTTACAATATAGAAAGGAGCAGAATCAAATATTCAAACTATTAAGTGAAGGGAACTACCAGCTAAAAATAATGTATCCAATTAAGCTCTCTTTTAGATATGAAGGAGAAATAAAGAAATTTCCAGATATATGAAAATTGAGAGAATTCTCCACTATGAGGCCTGTACTACAGGAAACACTGAAGGGGGTCAGCTCACCTAAAGAAAAATAACAAAAAGAAACAAAACAAAGCAAAACAACCGCCCCCCCCAAATTCCATAATTAAGAGTAAGGTGACTAGTAGGTTGATAAAAGCAGAGGAGTGCAACCCTTACTAGGAACAAGATATTATAAACTTAAATAATAAGAAGAGATCTGCTATAGTAAGATAGTAATGAATGTTCAGCATATAGGGACAAATTGAGACAACAGTGACTGAAAAGGGGAGGATTCAAAGATCCAAATT
>NW_011888826.1:2218140-2221414 GCF_000151845.1 Pteropus vampyrus
GTTCAGCATATAGGGACAAATTGAGACAACAGTGACTGAAAAGGGGAGGATTCAAAGATCCAAATTCGCAAAGGGGAATGGAGATAAGGCATGCACAGAAGAAAATGGATGACTGTATATATATAAAACTATTCTTTACATACTTGTAATGGTAATCACACACCAAAGAATCAGAACCGAAGTATATAACATAAAACATGAAGGACCAGAGGCAAAACCCACAACACCCAAACAAAATAAAGAAAACAGAACGCAAGGACAAGGAAGCAATGGAAACACTAAGCTACCAGAAACAAAAGATAAAATGACTATAAGAAGACCTCATTTTTCAATAATCACCCTAAATGTAAATGGACTGAACTCACTAATGAAAAGGCACAGAGTTGCAGAATCGATCAAAAAACAAAACCCAACCATATGCTGTCTCTAGGAAACGCATCTCAGCACCAAAGACAAATATAGACTCAAAATGAAAGGGTGGAAAATGATATTTCAAGCAAATGGCATTCAGAGATAAGCGGGAGTAGCAGTACAAATATCGGATAAAATAGACTTCAGAATAAAAAAAGTAAAGAACGATACCAAGGGACACTTTATAATGATAAAAGGAATCATGCACTGAGAAGACATAACATTTATTAATATCTATGCTCCCAATCAGGGAGCCCCAAAATATATAAAGCAGTTACTAACAGAACTAAAGCAAGAAATAGACCAAAATACTATCATAGTAAGGGACCTAAATACCACACTGTTGGATATGGACAGATCATCTAAACAGAAAATCAATAAAGAAATATCATACTTAAATGACACATTAGACCAACTGGACATAATTGATATTTACGGAGCCTTTCAACCTAAAACAGTTGTTTATACATTCTTCTGTAGTCCACATGGAACATTCTCAAGGGTTGACCACATACTGGGACACAGAAATACCCTCAACAAATATAAGAAGGTTGAAATCATACTAACCATATTCTCTGATAATAATGCTTTGAAACTAGAAATCAGCAGTAAAAAGAAAGTAGGAAATCCACAAATACATGGAGAATAAACAACATACTATTGAAGAATAACTGATTCAGAGAAGAAATAAAAAGAGGTATCAAGAGATACACAGAAATGAAAGATAATGACAGTACAACATAAACATTTTTTGGGACACGGGAATAGCGTTCATAAGAGGAAAGTTTGTATCATTACAGGCCTAAATCCAAAAACAAGAATGAGCCCAAATAAACAAGCTAATGCTTCCTCTTAAAAAACTAGAAAAGGAAGAACAAATGAAGCCTAAAGTCAGCAGAAGGAAAGAAATAATAAAAATTAGAGCAGAAATAAAGACATTGAAAACAAACAAAAATATATATAAAAAATAGATGCAACAAAGAGCTGGCTCTTTGAGAAGGTTAATAAAATTGACAAACCCTTGGCTAGACTCACTAAAGAAAAAGAGAAAGGACACAAACAAAATCAGGGATGAAAGAGGGGAAATTATGAAAGACACTGCAGAAATACAAAGGATCATAAAAGAATACTATGAAAAAGTATATAATATCAAATTTAATAACCTAGAAGAAATGGACCAGTACTTAGAAAAAGACAACCTTACTAGACTGAATCAAGAAGATCTGGAAAATCTAAAGAGACAGATCAGCAGTATGGAAATTGAAACAATCATCAAAAACCTACCAAAAAGTAAAAGTCTAGGACCAAATGGCTTATCCAGTGAATTCTGCTGAACATTCAAAGAAGATTTAATACCTATTCTCCTCAAACTTTTCCAAAAAATCAAAGAGAACTCATTTTATGAGGCCACTATTACTCTGATACCAAAACCTAGAAAAGATAACACAAAAAAAGAAAACTACAGACCAATATCTGTCATGAACATAGATGTAAAAATCCTAAATAAGATACTATCAAACCAAATACAGCAATATATCAAACAGATTATACACCACGATCAAGTGGGCTTCATCTCTGGGGCTCAGGAATGGTTCAGCACACACAAATCGATTAATGTAATACATTACATAAACATATTAAAAAATAGGAATCATACGATCATATCAAATAGATGCAGAAAAAGCCTTTGACAAGATACAGCATCCATCTATGATCAAAACACTTCACAAAATTGGTATAGAAGGAAAGTACCTTAACATAATAAAGGCTATGTATGACAAAACCTTAGTCAACATTAAACTTAATGGTGAAAAACTAAAACCTTCCCTCTAAGATCAGGAACAAGGCAAGGCCATCCACTATCACCACTGTTATTCAATGTAACATTGGGGGTCCTAGCAAGTGCAATCAGGCAAGAGAAAGATATAAAAAGCATCTAAGTAGGAAATGAAGTCAGACTCTCACTATTTGCAGATGACATGATTCTCTATAGAAAACCCTAAAGACTCCACAAGAACACTACTAGAAACAATAAGGAATTATAGTAAAGTTTCTGGATACAAAATCAGCGTTAAAAAATCCATAGCTTTCCTATACTCTAATAATGAAGTGTCAGAAAAAGAAATGGAAAAGATAATTTCTTTTGCAATTGCAACAAAAATAATAAAATACCTAGGAATAAATTTAACAAAACATGTGAAGAACCTATGTAATGAAAACTATGAGACCTTATTAAAAGATATTGAAGAAGATAAAAGAAATGGAAAGATATTCCATGTTCTTAGATTGGAAGAATCAACATAGTTAAAATGAACTTATTATGTAAAGCATACATATTTAATGCAATCCTCATCAAAATCCCATTGGCACTTTCTAAAGAAATAGAACAAAAGATCATCAGATTTGTATGGAAGCACAAAAGACCTCGAATTGCCAAAGCCATCCTGAGGAAAAAGAATGAGGCTGGAGGCATTACTCTGTCTGACTTCAAATTATACTACAAAGCGACAATAATCAAAATGACATGGTATTGACAGAAAAATAGACACATGGAACAGTGGAACAGAGTTAAGAGTCCAGAAGTAGACCCATATTTATATGGGCAAATAATTTTTGACAAAAAAGCCAAAAACATGCAGTGGAAAAAGGAAAGCCTCTTCAATAAATGGTGGTGGGAAAACTGGAAAGCTACTTGCAAAAGAATGAAACTAGACTGTCGTCTATCACCACACACCAAAATTAACTCAAAATGGATTAAGAACCTGAATATAAGACCTGAAACAATAAAATGTGTAGAAGAAAACATAGAGACTAATCTCATGGACCTTGGACTTAAAGAGGATTTTATGAATTTGACCTCAAA
>NW_011888826.1:2221464-2224991 GCF_000151845.1 Pteropus vampyrus
AACAAAAATAATAAAATACCTAGGAATAAATTTAACAAAACATGTGAAGAACCTATGTAATGAAAACTATGAGACCTTATTAAAAGATATTGAAGAAGATAAAAGAAATGGAAAGATATTCCATGTTCTTAGATTGGAAGAATCAACATAGTTAAAATGAACTTATTACGTAAAGCATACATATTTAATGCAATCCTCATCAAAATCCCATTGGCACTTTCTAAAGAAATAGAACAAAAGATCATCAGATTTGTATGGAAGCACAAAAGACCTCGAATTGCCAAAGCCATCCTGAGGAAAAAGAATGAGGCTGGAGGCATTACTCTGTCTGACTTCAAATTATACTACAAAGCGACAATAATCAAAATGACATGGTATTGACAGAAAAATAGACACATGGAACAGTGGAACAGAGTTAAGAGTCCAGAAGTAGACCCATATTTATATGGGCAAATAATTTTTGACAAAAAAGCCAAAAACATGCAGTGGAAAAAGGAAAGCCTCTTCAATAAATGGTGGTGGGAAAACTGGAAAGCTACTTGCAAAAGAATGAAACTAGACTGTCGTCTATCACCACACACCAAAATTAACTCAAAATGGATTAAGAACCTGAATATAAGACCTGAAACAATAAAATGTGTAGAAGAAAACATAGAGACTAATCTCATGGACCTTGGACTTAAAGAGGATTTTATGAATTTGACCTCAAAAGCAAGAGAAGTAAAAGCTAAAATAAATGAATGGGAATACATCAAACTAAAAAGCTTCTGCACAGCAAAAGAACCCATTAACAAGATAAAGAGAAAACCATCTGAATGGGAAAATATATTTACAAGCAACGCCTCCAATAAGGGCCTAATATGCAAAATATACAAAGAACTCATGCAACTCAATAACAACAAAAAAGAAAATGATCCAATCAATAAATGGGAAGAGGACCTGAACAGACACTTCTCCCTAGAGGACATACAAATGTCCAACAAATATATGACAAGATGCTCACCATCACTAGTTATTAGGGAAATACAAATCAAAACCACAATGAGATACCATCTCACACCTGTTAGAATAGCTATAATCAACAGAACAAGTAAGAACAAATGCTGGAGAGGATGCAGAGAAAAAGGAACCCTCATCCACTGCTGGTGGGATGGCAAATCGGTGCAGCCACTATGGAAAACAGTATGGAGGTTCTTCAGAAAACTACGAATTGATCTACCATATGATCCAGCAATCCCTCTATTGAGTATTTACCCCAAAGACTTGAAAACCCGTATCCGAAAAGATCTTTGCACACCGATGTTCATAGCAGCATTATTCATGGTGGCCAGGGCACGGAAGCAACCAAAGTGTCCTACAATAGATTATTGGGTAAAGAAGCTGTAGTACATATTATACAGTGGAATATTACTCAGCCATAAGAAGAGATGAAATGCTGCTATTTGTGACAACATGGATAGACCTTGAGATATTCATACTAAGGGAAATAAGCCAGACAGAAAAAGTTGAAAATCACATGATATCACATAATATGTGGGATATAAACCCAAAAGTAACAAGTGAACAGGACAAACAAATAGAGACTTATGGATATGGACAATAGACTAGTAGTTACTAGAGCGGAGCAATGAGAGGGGAGGGGAAAGGTAGACAGGGTAAAGGGTGTCAAATATGTGTGATAGAAAGAATTCTAACTATAGGAGGTGAGCACACATTGTAAATATATAAATAAATAAATAAATATAAGTGTGTGTGTGTGTGTGTGTGTATGCCTTACTGTTAAAATGTAAAGCTGAAACATTGGATTTTGTTAACCAGTGTCACCATAAAAAAAAGTTTCCTAAAAGCCTGATCATCACCTCATATTTGTAATTAAAACAAGATTTGTTATATGAAAAAAAAAAAAAAGTGGTCTCTCTCAGGCTGTGTGACTGTGACGTATCTTTTTTTAATTTTAATTTTTAATTGTTGTAATGAACACATAACATTTATTGTCTTAAACGTATTTAAGTGTACATTTTGAGAGTATTAAATTTATTCACATGCAACAGATATCTAGACTTTTTTTCATTTTACAAAGCTGAAGTTCTTGTTTGAGTTTTGGCAGATTATGTTTTTCAAGGAATTGGTTCACTTTATCTAGGTTATCAGATTTGTGGGCATAGATTTGCCCATAGTATTCCTTTATTATTTTAATTTTCCATGTGATCTATAGCGATATTTTCTCTTTCATTTCTGATAGTAGTAATTTGTGTCCTCTCTCTTTTTTCTTAGTTAGCCTGGCTAGAGTCTTATCCATTTTATAGATATTTCCAAAGAACCAGCTTCTGGTGTCATTGATTTTCTCTATCGATTTTCTGTTTTCGGTTTCACTGGTTTCTGCTCTTAGTCTTATTTCTTTTCTTCTTTCTTACTTAGGATTTAATTTTTCTTCTTTTTCTAGTTTCCTAAGATGGAAACTTAGATGTTTGTAGGTCATTCTTCTTTTCTAATGTATGCATTCAATGCTATAAAACCCTCTAAGCATTGTTTTTTGCTGCATCCCACAAATTTTAATCAGTTGTGTTTTCTTTTTCGTTTATTTCAATTATTTTATTTTATTTTTTTCATGAAATTTATCCTTTGACCCATGTGTTATTTAGAGGTGTGTTATTTACTTTCCATGTATTATGGGATTTTCCAATTACCTTTTTGCTACTGATTTCTAGTTTAATTTCACTGTGGTCTGAGAGCAGACATTGTATGATTTCTATTCTTTTACGTGTGTTAATGTGGGTTTTATGGCCCAGACTTTGGTCTGTTTGGTGAATATCTCATGTGAACTTAGGAAGAATGTATATTCTGCTGTTGTTGAATAAAGTATCTATAGATGTGAATTATAAACATTTGAACCTTGGTGTTATCGAGTTCCCCTATGTCTTTACTGATTTTCTGCCTGCTGGACCTATTTCTGAGAGAGGAATGTTGAAGTCTCCCACTATGGTAGTGGATTCAACTATTTATTTTTGTAATTCTATCAGTTTTTGCTATATGTAGTTGGACACTCTCTTATTAGGCATAGACACATGAAGGATTGTCATGTCTTCTTGGAGAATTGACCCTTTTGTCATAGTGTAATGCCTTCTTTATCCATGATAACTTTTTTTACTTTGACATCTGCTCTGTCTGAAATTAATGTAGCTACTCATGCTTTCTTTTGATTTGTATTAGAATGGTATATTTTTCTTCATCTATTACTTTTAATTTATGCATGTCTTTATATTTAAAATGTGTTCCTTATAGATGACACATAGTTTGTCTTATTTTTTGATCCACTCAGATGATCTCTGTCTTTTAATTGGTTCATTTAGACCATTGATGTTCAAAGTGATTATTGATATAATTAGATTAATACCTAACATATTTGGTACTGTTTTCTATTTGTTGCCCTTATTCCTTTTTCCCATTTTTGTCTTTCACTCTTTTTCTACCTTTTGTGGTTTTAATTGAGAAAATCATTCTATTTTCTCTCTTTTCTTAGCATATTA
>NW_011888826.1:2225041-2228096 GCF_000151845.1 Pteropus vampyrus
TTTTAATTGGTTCATTTAGACCATTGATGTTCAAAGTGATTATTGATATAATTAGATTAATACCTAACATATTTGGTACTGTTTTCTATTCGTTGCCCTTATTCCTTTTTCCCATTTTTGTCTTTCACTCTTTTTCTACCTTTTGTGGTTTTAATTGAGAAAATCATTCTATTTTCTCTCTTTTCTTAGCATATTAGTTATACTTAAAAAAAAAAAAACCAAACTATTTAGGCCTTGCCCAAGTTAAAAATACATTTACAACTAATCCAAGTCCACTTTCAAATAACACTATACCTCTTCATGGGTAGTGTGAGTACCTTGTAATAAAATTATTTCCTTCCTATTCTTTATATCATTGCTATAATTCATGTCTCTTATAAATAAGCATTACATAATGATATGTTCTATATATACATAACATACATAATAAAATATATTGTTATTTTGAATGAACTGTTATTATCTCTTAGATCAATTAAGAATAGAAAAATAGAAGTTTTGTTTTATCTTCACTTACTGCTTTTTTGATGCTCTTCCATTCTTTATGTAGATGTGAGTTTCCAACCTATATTATTTTCTTTTTCTCTAAAGGACTTTTAACATTTCCTGTAAGGCAGGTCTACTGGTAACAAATTCCTTCAATTTTTGTTTGTTTGAGAAAGTATTTCTCCTTCACTCTTGATGGATAATTTCACAGGGTACAGAATTCTCGGTGGCAGATTTTAATTTTTTTCTTAATACTTTAAATATTCTATTGTACTCTCTTCTTACTTGCATGGTTTCTATAAATCAGATATAATTACCTTTTTTTTTCTTTATAATTAAAGTGTTTTTTTCCTGTGTTCTTTCAGGATTTTATCTTTAATATTCCATAGTTTAAAAATGATATGCTAATATAGTTTTCCCCCATTTTGATGGGGCTTTTATTTTGCTTGAGGTTCTCTGAGCTTCTTGGATCTGTGGTTTGGTGTCGGACATTAATTTGAGAAAATTTTTAGTTATTATTGTTTCAAACATTTTTTTGCTCTATTCTTTTTTTTTTTCTCCTGGTGTTCCCATTACATGTGTGTTACACTCTTTGTAGTCCCACAGTCCTTGTTTTTCAGTCTATATCCTCTTTGCTTTTCAGTTTTGGAGGGTTCATTTGATATATCTTCATAGCTCAGAGATTCTTTCGTCAGCAGTGTAGTGTGTACTAATGAGCCCATCAAAGGCATTCTTTGTCTGTTACAATAGTTTTTATATCTGACATTTATTTTTGGTTCTTTCTTAGGATTTCCATTTCTGCTTACATTGCCCATTTGTTCTTCCATGTTGTCTATGTAATATATTAGAACCCTTAGCCTATTAATCATTTTAAGTTTCCATTCTGATAAATCCAATAGCCTTGCCATGTCTAATTCTGATGCTTGCTCCGTCTCTTCAAATTGTGGATTTCGTATTTTAGTATGCATTGTAATTTTGTTTTGATAGCTGGACATGATGTGTCAGCTAAAAGGAAGTGTGTGCTCAATAGTCCGTTGTGGTAGAGAACTGAGTAGAGGTGGGTTTTATTAAATTTCAGTCTTTTAGTGAGCCTGTACACCTGGATTGTGAACTTCACAACTGTTTGTCATTTTTTTCTTTCCTCTTAGGTGGGACAGGATGGCTAGAGTGGGCTTGAGTTGGGTATTTCCTTTTTCCCATGTGGAATGCTAGAATGGGCTGGAGTTGGATGTTTCCCTTCTCACAAGTCAGAGGCTAGAGCTGGCTAGAGTTGGGTATTTCCCTTCTCCATGTTCAGTTAGGCTCCAATAATACCCTAGTAAGTTAGTATCTGGTTAACTCATTTCTTTAGTGGACAGGGCTTTATATTAAGAACAGTGTTCTGGTATATTTCAAAATGTTCCCCTTTCCTCTCATCCTGTTAGAAGCAGGAGGAAATTTTTCTCTGACATTTACTGTGAGAATCTAGTTGAGTTCTTGTAGGCAAAAATCATAAAAGTAAGGGGGCCCCAATGGCTGGACATTCACCTGAGACTGGGTGCTCCTGGAGTTTTAACACTCAAAATGATCTGCAGTGAGCTTCCAACAGTTGTTAATGACAGTTCTGATTTTTCTACCCTGGTAGTAGTTCCTGTGACAGTTTCTATTGATAAGTCTCTGCTACCATAAACTATAACTCCCTATGTTCTCCAATCTTGGGGGCGGTAGTTTTCTCTGTGTCATTACTTCTTTTACAAATCCAAGAAGAGTTGTTGATTTTTCCATTTGTTCAGCTTTTTACTTGTGGAACTGGAACCAAAGCTGAAACTCTATACCCATTAAACACTAATTCTCTCTTCTATTCCCCCAGCACTTGACAACAAAACTTCTATTTTGTTTCTATGATTTTGACTACTTTAGAGTCAAAAGAATAGAATCATACAATATTTGCCCTTTTGTAATTGGCTTATTGCACTTAGCATAATGCCTTTGAGGTTCATTCATGTTGTAGTATGTAAGAAAATTTCCTTCTTTTTAAAGACTACATTATGTTCCCTTTGCTCCTCTGGATAATTTCAAATCACCTGTTTGTCTTCAAGTTCACTGATTCTTCTGTTCATCAAGTTTAAAATTAATGGATTTCTGTCTAAGAATTTTTCTGAAAATTCAGTTATTGTATTCAGTGGCTTTAGAATTTCTTTAGGTTCTTCTTCATAGTTTCTATATCTTTTTTGATACTCTCATTTTGTTTGTGCATAGTGTTTTTGGTATTTAGTTGTCTATGTTCTCTCTTAGCTCATTGTTCATCTTTAAGATGAACACATTATTTGAACACATTGTCAGGTTTTCATATATCTCCATTGCTTTATGGTTGGTTTCTTAAGATTTAATTTGTTCTTTTTATTGGGCCATATTTCTCAGCTTTGTTTGCTATGCCTGTGATGTCACATTACAGTTTGGGCATTTGAAAAAAACAGCCACTTGTCTAGTCTTTGTGGACTGGCTTCATGTACAGGAAGACCTTCACTAAGTAGCCCTACTAGAAATTCTGAAACTCCTCTATCTTTTTCTAGCTTTGCTTCTTCTTTGC
>NW_011888826.1:2228146-2251391 GCF_000151845.1 Pteropus vampyrus
AAGTCAGAGGCTAGAGCTGGCTAGAGTTGGGTATTTCCCTTCTCCATGTTCAGTTAGGCTCCAATAATACCCTAGTAAGTTAGTATCTGGTTAACTCATTTCTTTAGTGGACAGGGATTTATATTAAGAACAGTGTTCTGGTATATTTCAAAATGTTCCCCTTTCCTCTCATCCTGTTAGAAGCAGGAGGAAATTTTTCTCTGACATTTACTGTGAGAATCTAGTTGAGTTCTTGTAGGCAAAAATCATAAAAGTAAGGGGGCCCCAATGGCTGGACATTCACCTGAGACTGGGTGCTCCTGGAGTTTTAACACTCAAAATGATCTGCAGTGAGCTTCCAACAGTTGTTAATGACAGTTCTGATTTTTCTACCCTGGTAGTAGTTCCTGTGACAGTTTCTATTGATAAGTCTCTGCTACCATAAACTATAACTCCCTATGTTCTCCAATCTTGGGGGCGGTAGTTTTCTCTGTGTCATTACTTCTTTTACAAATCCAAGAAGAGTTGTTGATTTTTCCATTTGTTCAGCTTTTTACTTGTGGAACTGGAACCAAAGCTGAAACTCTATACCCATTAAACACTAATTCTCTCTTCTATTCCCCCAGCACTTGACAACAAAACTTCTATTTTGTTTCTATGATTTTGACTACTTTAGAGTCAAAAGAATAGAATCATACAATATTTGCCCTTTTGTAATTGGCTTATTGCACTTAGCATAATGCCTTTGAGGTTCATTCATGTTGTAGTATGTAAGAAAATTTCCTTCTTTTTAAAGACTACATTATGTTCCCTTTGCTCCTCTGGATAATTTCAAATCACCTGTTTGTCTTCAAGTTCACTGATTCTTCTGTTCATCAAGTTTAAAATTAATGGATTTCTGTCTAAGAATTTTTCTGAAAATTCAGTTATTGTATTCAGTGGCTTTAGAATTTCTTTAGGTTCTTCTTCATAGTTTCTATATCTTTTTTGATACTCTCATTTTGTTTGTGCATAGTGTTTTTGGTATTTAGTTGTCTATGTTCTCTCTTAGCTCATTGTTCATCTTTAAGATGAACACATTATTTGAACACATTGTCAGGTTTTCATATATCTCCATTGCTTTATGGTTGGTTTCTTAAGATTTAATTTGTTCTTTTTATTGGGCCATATTTCTCAGCTTTGTTTGCTATGCCTGTGATGTCACATTACAGTTTGGGCATTTGAAAAAAACAGCCACTTGTCTAGTCTTTGTGGACTGGCTTCATGTACAGGAAGACCTTCACTAAGTAGCCCTACTAGAAATTCTGAAACTCCTCTATCTTTTTCTAGCTTTGCTTCTTCTTTGCGTGTATGATCTCTGACTCAAAAGGTTTGTGTGTTTTTACTTAGGAGCTTTCCCTGGTGTATATCTGCAGTTCTGCAATCTCTCTGATGCTGGACAAAGCAGTGGTTCTTGCCTTTGTTCTCAGCAGCCTGCCATCCTGTGCCTATTCCTATCAATATTTTCATGCAAGCAAGAAAGAAAGGTAAGGCTTGAAAAGCCAGAACATTGGACATATGTTTCACTTTTCTCTTTACTGCCCCAAGGAGAAACCAGGTATTGGGAATTTTCTCCCATTTGTATTGTGCTGTGCTGGGGAAGAAGGGTTTAGGTGCATCTAATGTCATGAATTTTCCTAGTGGCTTTGATGTGGTTTTTCTTGGCTTTGGGCTTGCTTGGGTACAAGAACCTTTTATGGTTTCTGGAGTTTTCACAAAGGCAATTGGTCCATGTATTTTTAAGTTTGTATTTGAGAAAACAAGACTGGGGCTTCTTACTCCAGTATATTGCTGATGTCCTGTGCAAGCTATTTTCATAAAACAACTATTTTGCATTTTAATTTGCACAATTGACCCTGGGTGAATAAGTCAATTAGGAAGATTCCAGTTCACTTTTTTCTTTTGGTTTTATTGAGGCATAATTGGCGTATAAGACTGTGTATGTTTAAGGTCTACATCATAATGACTTGACTTAACAGTGAAATGATTATTACAAGTTTAGTTAACATTCATCATCTCAGATAGGTAAAAAAAGAAATAATGTGTTTTTCCTTGTGATGAGAACTTTTAGAATTTACTCTCTTAGCAACTTTCAAATATACCATATAACTACAGTCATTGTGTTGTTCATTCCATCCCCAGGACTTATATATCTTATAACTGGAAGTTTGTACCTTTTGACTACCTTCATCCAATTCCCCCACCTCTCTAGTAACCACAAATCCGATCTCTTTCTCTATGAGTTTTACTTTAAAAAAATATATTTCACATATGAGATCATACAGTATTTGTTTTTCTCTGTCTGACTTACTTCACTTAGCATAATGTCCTTAAGGCCCACCATACAAGTTGTCACCAATGGCAGAATTGAGGAGACTCAGGATCCAGGAGATACAGTCCTACCCTCAAGTTTTACACATTGTATCTGATTGCCGAGAATGTCTCAGGAACCCCTTCCAGAACATTATGGGATGTAAGCATTAGGTGCCCTAGGATTTGGGGTAGACTGAATGGCTGGAGTTATTGTGGAGGAGTAAGGGGATAGTAAAGATTAACTTCTTGAAGCAGACAGGACTTGACTCAGCCCTTGAAGAATATGGCAGTGGTTAGAAGCAGAGGGTGGGTAGAATAGTTTCAGGAGAATTGGGAAGCGTCTTCCTGCAAATGCAGGTCAGTTTCTTTTTTTCTGCACAGAGGCTCTTGGCATGTTTGATAGCCTGAGTGATGGGTTCATCTGATTAATATTTTAGTTCCTGTTTAATTGACCACTACTGAAACAGATGCTGGAGGAAGTGCTTTAAACATTTTATTTTATTTAATTGATACCACAACCTTTTGAAGGTGGGCATTGTTATAACTTCCATTTATAGATGAGGATACTAAGGCACAAAGAGATTTCCATAATCTACTCAAAGTTCCACAGCTGGACTTTCCTTTCTTCCCCTACTTCTCCTTATTGTCTTCTTCAGTAATCTTAAAATCAAAAAAATGGAGATTTAGAGAATTTGTGACTATTATGAAGTAGAATATTTTCTCACTGTCTGCTCTTGAGAAGAGAAGTGTCGATAAAGTGGGGCCTCTGAATATAGATGGTGGTGATGGAGATGAGATCAAAGCAAGTGGGAGGGTGGAGGGTAAGGCTTTAGGATTATAGTTTTTTGGAGGAGAGAGGTGGCTTCCATCTAGCAGATGATAGGCTTTTTGTGGCTATTTTAAGTTCTTTTGTGTCTGTATACCTTTCCTGGGTTTCCCCACCTCCTATCCTTTAGAGTCTAATGAAACATGAGAAATTCTCATTTCAAAGACTGAACTTCTTATGTTTGCTTTGTTTGGCCCTGGGGTTCTCTTGTACCAGTCTAATGTGGAATCATCCCAAGACATAATACTCTTTGGTGAAATCATGTGCTTGACCTCTGAGCCTGCCTTTTTGATTTCAAAAGGTGACCAGGATTTAGTAAGGTGACCTTTCTGACACTCTCTGGAAAGTTGAGGGAAATAGAGATATGTGATGTTAACACCAGTTCTAATAATTGGCTTTGCAGAGAATTTGTATTGGAGTTTAAAAATAGGGATTATTTTTTTTTAACACGGAATGTTACAAATAGGATTTTGAATAAACTTAGGGGAACTAAGGGTAGTTTGCTGACATCATTCCTTCTTCTTTAGCATATCTATGCCCCTTGAAATGGTTGACCTCATGATCTCAGTTTTATGTTTATTCCATTTGTTTCTCTGCAGATTCATTTTTGTTGCTCTTCATTCTTCATGTTCCAGGTTTCCTTCTGGTATCATTTACCTTCTCTCTGAAGAATTTCCTTTGAAATTCTTTTAGAGCAGGTCTTCTGGAAAGGAATTCTCTTAGTTTTCATTCATCTGAGAATGTCTTTATGTCACCTTCATTCCTGAAGGATATTTTTGATGGATATAGAATTTTGTGTTTACATTTCTTTGTTTTCAGACCTTTAAAAATGGTTTGCCACTTCCTTTGGGCCTCTGGGGTTTCTGATGAGAAAACTACAGTCCTTAGAATCATTATTCCTTTATAGTAATGTACATTTTCTCTGGCTGTCCTAAAAATTTTTTCTTTGTCTTTTGTTTTCAGCAGTTTGATTATGATGTTTGTGGACATGGGTTGATTTGGATTCATTGTGTTTAGGGTTTACTGAGCTTCTTGAATCTATGGGTATATGTTTTTGCCAAATTTGGGAAATTTTTAGCCATTATTTCTTCAAAAATTTTTTGAGTTTCACACTTCTTCTCATACATATTCAGGTATAACATGAATATTAGATTCTTTATTATTTTTTCCATAAGTTCTTGAGGCTCTATTTAATTTTAAAAAATATTTTCTCTATTGTTAGACAAGAAAATTTCTATTTGTCAAGTTCACTGTTGCTTTCTTCTGTTCTCTTTATTATGCTCTTGACCCTATTCATGTGAGTTTTAAAATTTGCTTATGATGTTTTTAGGTCTTAACTTTCCATTTATCATTTATTTCTTTGTTTTCTTTTTCTTTCTTTTCTTTTCTTTTTTTTTTTTTTGCAGAGACTACTTTTTTCCCTTCCCATTGGTTTAGAAAGTATTCATGATGGTTTATAGTAGCATTGTATCATAGTTGCTCTAATGTTATCTCAAATTTGATGTCTTTTCATTTGCCTATGTGAATTGAGATTTTTCTTCATATGCTGAATAATTTAGAATAATATCCTGAATATTTTGCTTATTATTAAATAGCAATTATTCATGTCACGGATTCTAACCTGTGTTCTGTAAGCTGTGGTTTCAATGTCAGTTCAGTTTTAAAAGCCTCGTGGTGCTAATTAGATTATTCTCACATGTGTACTATTCAATAACAAATCTGTGGCCTGAGTGGAAGTTTATCTGTTGATTTAGATCTTTGGCATACTGAATAGAATCAAATTCATGCATCTCCAGCTTAGGAGTGAGCCCAGGAGTTCATAAACAACTTTATGGGCTTCCTTTTCTTTCTCTCCATGACCTCTTTGGTACTTTCCAGTTCCCTGGCCCCTTTCTTTGGTCTTTGGCTGTTTAGCTGGTGCTTTAGTTTTTCTGTTTTTCTGTGTACTTTTGCAGTCTTCCTGTGTCCAGGGCTAAGCAGTGATAAGACAGAGAGAGAAAAGAAAGCAATGGATATTAACCTCACTCTCTGTTGAAGCCAAGCTTCTATGAACAGAAGTGAAAGTTCTTTTCCCTCAGAGGGTTGGCTTTTATGTGCTTCTCTGTCCAGACAATAGATGTGAGAGAATGGTGAAATGAAAGAGAAAATAATGGTAAAATATCTGCACCTATTCTATGTGTTAGATGTTCCCTTTTCTACTTCTTGAACCAGAGCAAGAGGGCTTCTCCTGAGCTTCCTGTGTCTGAGCTCCAGTGCCTACTTCCAGATTTTGGAACACCGAGTCTCAGCTGGGAGACCATAAAGGGTACAAATGAAAAATGTTAAGATTCCTGCCTCTTGTTGATACTTTTATTTCTGGTCTTCTTTGCTAATCCTCTTGTTGCTCTTTATTTTTCAGATTTTTCACAGCTACATAGCTGCTCCATGCATTCTGTCAAGAGTTTATTCAGGGGGGAGAGACTGTGTGGAGTGTGTGATCCATCTTACGTGAAACTGGAACTCTTAACTATATATATGTAATTTTTCTATCATATAAATAATGCTTGGCATATAAAGCTTATTTTTCTTTTGTTGTCAGTGACAATATATGAAGTGCATGTGGCAACGGGTGAGCTTTGGAATGCTGGGACAGTAGCAAATGTTTACATTTCTATCTATGGAGAAAAGGGAGATACAGGATCCAGACAACTATTCCGATCAAAGAATTCCTTCAGTTTTTTAAGAGGACAAGTAAGTGATGAAAAGTCCTTTGTCTGATTTAAAAAAATTATGGTAAAAAGACATAAAACAAAATTTACCATCTTAAATATTATTAAATACACAGTTCATTAGTATTAAGTATATTTACATTTACAACAGATATACAGAAATTTTTTATTTTTTAAAAGTGAAAATCTATAATCATTAAACAACTCATTTCCCCCTGTTCCAGTCCTTGGTAACCACATTCTACTTTCTGTTTCTATAAATTTGACCTTTAGATATCCCATATAATTGGACTCATAATGTAACTTTTTGTGACTGGTTTATTTCAGTTAGCATAATGTCTTTAAGGTTCATTCATGTTATAGAATGTGTGTGACAGGATTTCCTTCCTTTGTAAGGTTGAATAATATTCTTTTGTATGTATATATCACATTTTCTTTATTCATTCATCCATTGATGGACATTTTTATTGTTTCAAGCTTTTGGCTATTGTAGATAATGCAGTGGGTGTGCAAATATCTTTTTGGTACCCACCATTTAATTCTTTTGTATGTATACTCAGAAGTGGGAAGGCTAAATCATATGGAAGTTCAATTTTTAGTTTTTTGAGGAACCAACATATTGTTTTCCATAGTGATCACACCATTTTACAATTCTGCCAACAATGCACAAAGATTCCAGTTTATTCACATGCTCACCAATACTTGTTACTTTCTGTTTTTGACAGAAACCATCCTGATGGGTATGAGGTGATATCTTATTGTGGTTTTGACTTGCATTTCTCTAATGTTAAATGATGTTAACATCTTTTCATATGCTTCTTGACCATTTGTATATCATCTTTGGAAAAATGTTTATTCAAGTCCTTTGCCATTTTAAAATCAAGTTATTTATTTGTTGTTGAGTTGTAAGTATTCTTTATATATTTTGAATATTTACTCTTCATCACATACATGATTTACTAATTTATCTAATTCTTTAAGTTGCCTTTTCACTTTGTAAATTCCTGTGATGCACAGAAGTTTTTCTTAAGTTTGAAATAGTCCCATTTGTGTGTTGCTTTTTTTTTTTTTTGCCTATATTTTTGGTGCATATCCAAGAAATCATTGCCAAATCCAATGTTCTCAAGCTTTTCCCATATGTTTCTTCTAGATTTTAGTTTTGGTTATTATGTTTAGATGTTGAATCCACTTTGGGTTAACTTTTGTATATGGTATAAGGTCCAACTTCATTCTTTTGTATGTGGATATCTAATTTTCCCAATGCTATTTGGAAGAGACTTTCCTATTATCATTAAGTGATTTTGGAGCCTTGTTGAAGATTATTTGACCATGCATATAAGGATTTATTTCTGGGTTTCCTATTCTGTGCTATGGCCTGTATCTGTATTTATGTCAGTACCAAACTGTTTTGATTACTGTAGCTTTATAGTATGTTTTAAAATCAGGAAGTGCAAACCCTTGAAGTTTATTCTTTTTTTTTTTTTTAAGATCATTTTGACTGTTCATCATCCCTTGACATTCAATATGGATTTTAGGATGGATTTTTCTGCTTATGCAAAAATGCCATTGCCATTTTGATAGAGATTATGTTGAATCTGCAGATTGCTTTAGCAATATTGACTTCTTAATAATATTAAGTCTACCAATCCATAAATGCAGGATGTCTTCCTGTTTATTTTTGTGTGCTTTCATTTCTTTTTTCAGAAGTGTTTTGAATGTACAGGTATTTCAAGTCCTTGGTTAGCTTTATTTCTAATTTTTTATTATTTTTGATGCTATTATAAATAGAATTGATTTCTTAATTTCCTTTGATATTTGCTGTTGTTAATGTACAGAAGCACAACTGTTTTTTAAGTAAATAAACACACTCCACCCACCCCCCCCAGTTTTGCCTTCACAGATAGCAATTTGCAGCAAGATTCTGTTTAGTCTCTAGTGTTGTGCATTCAGGAGAACCCAGCACATCAATGGAGATGTTCTCTTAGTAACAGCATCAATTTGGAGGCCTAAACTCATATTGAAGATAGTTTGTAATTGAAGGGCGAACACCTATTTTTGTGTGTCGATTTTGTATCCTGGAATTCTGCTGAATTTATTAGTTTTAATAGTTTTTTTTTCGGGGGGGGAGGAGGGTGAAATCTTTAGGGTTTTCTACAGAGATCATGTTATCCGTGAATAGAGATAATTTTACTTCTTCCTTTCCACTTTGAAAGACTTATTTCTTTCTTACCTAAGTTCTCTGGCTAGAACTTCTGGTACAATATTGAATAGAAAAGATAAGGGTGAGCATTTTTGTCTCGTTCATGATCTTATAAAAAAACTTTCAGTCTTTCAGCATTGAGTCAGTTCTGGACTTTTTAGATGAGCTCTATTATATTAAAATAGTTACTTCTCATCCTAATTTTTTTAAGTGTGTTTTTTCATGAAAGGGTGCTTAAACTTGTGAAATATTTTTTTCTGCATCAATTGAGACAATATTCTGAATTTTGTACTTCATTCGTTATAATGGTTTATTACATTGAGTTTTCACATGTTGAATCATCCTTTCATTCCAGAAATTAATTGTGCTTGGTCATAGTAAAATTGAGGATATTTGTATCAGTGTTTTTCAAGGATATTGGTCTGTAGCTTTTCATTATATCTGTCTGGCTTTGGTATCAGAGTAATGCCAGCTTCATAGAATGAGCTTGGAAGTGTTCCCTTTTCTTTTATGTTTTGGATAAGTTTGAGGACCATTGGCATTAATTCTTTTTTAAATATTTGGTATAATTCTCTAGTGAAGTTATGTGGTAATGATATTTATTTGTTGGGAGGTTTTTGCTTACTGCTCTGGTTTCCTTACTGCTAATAAAACTCTTCAGATTTTCTATTTCTTCATATTTTTTTCTTTGTAGGTTTTGTGGGTTTTCAGTAAAACAACTTAGTTGCCTTAATTTTCATCTTGTTTTCTATTCTCTATTTTCTTTATCTTTGTTTAATCTTTATATATCCTTTCTTCTGTTAGCTTTCGGTTTAGTTTATTCTTTTTCTGGTTCCTTGATTTGTGAATTTAGTGTGTTGATTTGAGATCTTCCTTCTTTTTTAATGTAAATATTCATAGATATAAGCTTCCCTCTTAGAACTGCTTTTGCTGCATCCTATAAGTTTAATATGTTGTGTTTTCATTTTTATTTTCATTTGTCCCCAGGTATATTATAATTTTCCTTATGATTGTTTTTCAACGCATTGTTTGTTTAAGAGTGCGTTGTTTAATTTCCACATATTTGTGGATTTTCCAATTTTCCTTTTGCTATTGATTTCTAGTTTTATTTTATTGTTGTTATAAAAGATACTCGAGTGATTTTAGTGTTTGTAAATTTGTTGTTGATTTGTTTCATAACATGATCTGTGATTGATCCGGAGAATATTCCATGTGTGCTTGAGAGAATGTATATTTGCTGTTGCTGGGTGGAGAGTTCGTATATATCTGTTAGGTTTAGTTGTTCTATAGTGTTGTTCAAGTTCTCTGTTTTCTTCTTGATCTTCTGTCTGGTTCTTGTATCCATTATTGGAAGTGGGACATTAACATATCCTACTATTATTGTGTTATTAATTCTCTCTTGAATTCTGTTAATGCTTGCTTCATGTTATTTGAGAGGTCCTTTCCTCTTGCATATATTCCGTAGATATTTCTTTGTGGTTACTATTGTGATTGTGTATCAGCTCCAGAATTTTTGTTTGGAGCTTTTTTATTGCTTTTGTTTGTTTGTTTGTTTGTTTTTGATATTTTCATTTTGGTCATGCATCAGTTTCCTGATTTTGTTTAATTGAACGTCTGTGTTATCTTTTAGCTTATTGAACATATTTAAGATGATTCTTTTAAATTTTTTCTGAAGAAGCTCAGAGATCTACATTTCTTTAAGATTCGTTTCTGGAATTTTATTTTGTTCCTTTGATTGGACTACATTCTCCTCTTTATTAATATACTTTGTGATCTTTTGCTGAGATTTAGGCATTTGAAAAAAATAATAATCTCATCCAGTTTTAAAGGAATGCTTTGTCCTGTGGAAGACTTTCATCAATGAACTTGGTTAGAGTTTCTAGGACCTCTCAAAATTTTTCTGACTCTGTGTCTTCTCTGGATTTTTAACTGTCATAATTACCCTAAGCTGCTTGCTGCTTTTTCTTCTCCAGTGCTCATAATCTGTTGCACACCTTGGCGCCCCCATGTCTGCCTACTGTACTGCAGGTTCTTTGTAGCTCTAACATACCATAGTACTCTTTTCTGTTCTCATTATCTTCCAGACTATTCTGCCATTACTAGTAGTATTCTAAGTTAAATGAGAGATAAATCAGTTCCTTGGTATCAGAGTAATGCCAGCTTTACTCTGGTGCTGGGTGGAGAGCCCCAGAAAGGCCAGAATTTTATATGCATGGGTTACTCCTCTGTTTCTGTCTCAAGAGAAGATCTGGGGTTGGAAGGTTTCCTCTCAGTTGTTCTGCACTATGACAAATGGGAGAGGATCATGGGGCCCTGAAAAGTCACAGACATTTCTACCTCTTTTATTGAAGTCGCTTCTTCATTCTGTAGTGGATCAGGTGCTGCAGCTTCTCATCTGGTATCCAGACTTTTCACAGAAGTATTCAATCCGTTTATTGTTAAAACGATGTCTCCATGGAGGAGTGAGGGCTTAGTTCTGCCTAGTTCACCATGTTGCTTACGTCATTTCCCATTGTCTAGTTTTTAAACCTACCTTTATATTGTTAAATGAGGATTATTATATATAACAACTTATATTACATTATTTTTACTATTAATAATAATATGCAAGTAATACTTATTTTTTTTAACTGAGTATGGCATAGAGGACCCATTATATTTTAGTTATCTCAGCTTTTTTGATGACCTGTTTAAAATTTAAGTGAGTATATCATTACGTTCTTTTCATTACATTTCCTTTATTTTCCTTAGCATTCTTTACATCAATTATCATAAATACTATAACTCATAATTTTCCCTGCTAGTATTTTCTGTTATTGCATAGAAATTTTTTCTTTCCTAGCAGATATGTTTCATAGATAAAAAGATGACAGTATGACTCATTAACCTGCAGCAGGCACAGACAGTACTTTTTTTGTAAATGAATGCTAATGGCTTTGTCTAGTTACATTATTTATATGCCACTTATGCAAGGCAGAGTGGTTGTAAAGAAAAGTAGTAGTATTTCATATCAAAGGAACTGAGCTCTAATCCTTTTGTTCTCTTCTTATCTATAGAATGGGTATATATTTTTCTCACTGAGGATAAAATAAAAAGTATGTGAAAATACTTCAAAATGTATAAGACACTATACAAATGCAAAGGTTGTTTTGTTTCTGGATTATTTTCCAATTTATATGCTACATCATGTATTTTTGTTGCATTTTAACATGTATCATTATTTTAATTTTTATCAAAAGAAATTTAGGCTTCTCCCTTTTACACATATTTTGAATACATAAACCACTAGAGCTCAAACATGAATATTAATATTATTCATGTTTAATATTATTGTTCTACCTTTACTTACTTAATTTGGACAGATTTGAATATTTATTGAGTGAAACTAATTATTTTTATAATTTTTACTGTGTCTAAATTTATATTCTTGTTAGAAATCTAATTCAGAGTCTAGATATAACTATGCTTTTTGATTTGTTACAGACTGACACTTTCTTCCTTGAAGCAGTGAACCTTGGGGATTTGTATAAGATTATCATAGGACATGATGGGCTTGGTCCAGGTAAGAGTCTTCCATAGGTAGATATTCAAGGTCTGATTCCATTCTACTCATGTGAAATCCTGAATAAATTAGAAGATAATTGTGTAAAACTTGTAATCAGTGGATCTTTAGGTACTGAATATCTGAAATTAAATTATTATCCCCAACTATTCTTTACATTTAAGTAGATGTAATTTTCATTAAAACGAAATAGGTCTTGTCCAAGTGAATGCTCTGCCTAAAATGCTAGAAAAATTGATGCATAAATACTGGGAGAATTTTGGATTTATATGCTGTGGCATGTGGCAACATTCCAACATGCAATCAGTGGATACAGCAGCAGTGTCTACTGGCAGTGATAGTCCATGAAGTACTAGCAATAGTGCCAAGAGTACCATGTTAAGGAGACTGTCTGCCTGTTGTACTGCAGAAGGTCCCAGCTGTATTTTCTGTTGCCATTTTGTTCATGTTTCTTCCTCAGTTTTTTACATCAGTTCTGTGAGATGACTCACATTTCCCCAATAAATTCATTTTCTGTTAGTGTACAAACACCTATAAGATAAACAAAATCCTTTAACAAAAGACAAGAGTACTAAAGTGCGTGTACCACCAAAAAGCATCAGATAAAACAATGAACTCTTTTACTAAAAAGAATCAATATATAATTTTCAAAACGTTAAGAATAAAGTTCTCATACCAATATATAATGAACATGTATTTAAATAAGTAGTGAGGTAATCAGCAGGGTAACAAAGCTGGTTCAAAGAGGTTATACAATACTGAAAAATATATACTTGCAATCAGTGAAAGCAAGAAGAATGATGAATAAGATTGATAAATTAAATAAAAAGTATGGCTTATACCCTAAGATAATAAAATATAACTTTCAAGTTGTTTTCTTTCTTGGACAAAATTTATTTATATTTTGACTAGACTGAAATCTTTTGCATCTTATTTTTCTGTCAGTTGACAGGTAATTTTACAGAGCCTGGGCCCTAATCCATGGTAAATACTAAGTCAAATAGCAGTACACTCTGCAGGGAGTCATTGTTTCTCAGGCAAGTACGTTCGATAGCACTCTAGAACAACATTAAAAGGACATGCTAACATGCCCAAACTAACACTTACAAACCAATTTGGTGGTTCTATAATGTACAAAGTGCTGTACTGTTTTCTATAGTAAATACAAAAATGACCTAGATGGAATGCCTGCCCTTGAGTTCACCAAGAGCTAGCAAGATGATTCTAAAGTTAGGATCAGCATTTTGTTCTTCATTCTGGTTGACAGTTTATGTTTTTTTTCCCCTCCAAATTCTGATTTACCAAGTTTATCTTCTAAATGGAATTTCAGTAACTGAGATATTGCTTTGGTATAGTGAAGAGAATTTTAGAACACATTCCAGCTACACAGATTTGAATCAAGGCCCTATCACTTGTTGACTTTTTGATCTTAAGCAAATCATTTAACCTCTCTGACCTTCAGTTCATGCTCGGTAAAATGAGAGTAATACCTCATGTGGTTGTTGTGAGGATTACATGAGATTGTTTATAAATGGAAAAGCAGCATACATTTGACAGTAAATTATCAATATATAATCATTGGAATTTTTCTTTAATTACATTTCTTAATATCAGTTGAATATGTTATTTTGTAAAATTCATCTATTTTCTTCCATTTCTACATTTTCTTTTCAGATATTTTAAGAAGGAAACTTAAAACAAATTCTCTTATAATCATGATTTCTTTAACTTCTCTCCATCTTTTTATTTTTAAAATCAGCAGATATATCTAAGAACACTTTTGGGAGTTCTTGGTGTTAGAAATGTCCAGGGCAAGCAGAATTAAATTTCAGGTTATGTTTACAACTAGCTAAAATAGGAAAAAGGTAGAAGTAGCTAGAATTCATTCCATTACCTTATCCTGCTACTTCCCTTGGATTCATTCAACCAACATTAATTGAACTCTACTATATGTAACTTACTATCTTTGTTTTAGCATTGGAAAAGTGTCTCCTCCATATGTCCATCTTTCTTCTACCACTCAGAGTATTTGGCTTCATAGTGTAGTTCCTATTCTGCAGGAAAATGGAATTAGGCTATTTCACAGAAATAGAACAAACAGTTCTAAAATTTGTATGGAACTACAAAAGACCCCACATAGCCAAAGTAATCTTGAGAAGAACAAAGCTGGAAGCACCACACTTCCTTACTTCCAACTATATTTATTACAAAGCAATAGTAACCAAAGCAATATAATATTGGCATATAAATGGACATACAGATCAATGAAACAGAATAGAAAGCACAGAAATAAACTCATGCATATGTGGTCAATTAATTTACAACAAAGAAGCCAAGAATATTCAATGAGGAAAGGACATTCTCTTCAATAAATGGTGTTGAGAAAACTGGGCAGTCATGTGCAAAAGAATGAAACTGGGCTACTATGTTATACCATACACAAAAATGAATTCAAAATAGATTAAATGCTATAATGTAAGATCTGAAACTGTAAAACTTATAGAAGAAAATATAAACAGTAGACTCCTTGACATCATTCTTGGTGATTTTTTTTTTTTTTGACAAATCAAAGGCAAAAAAAAAGGGAAAAATAAACAAGTGGGACTACATCAAACTACAAAGTTTCTGCCCAGCAAAGTAAACCATCAGCAAATGAAGAAACATGCTACTGAGTGGGAGAAAATATTTGCAAATCATATATCTGATAAATGGTCAATATCCAAAATATATGTAGAATTCATACAACTCAACAGCAAAAAACCCCCCAAACAATCTAATTAAAAAATGGGCAGAAGCTCTGAGTAGATGTCTTTCCAAAGAAGACATACAGGTAGTAAACAAGTGCATGAAGAGTGTTCAGCATCACTAATCATCAGAGAAATGAAAATCAAAACTACACTTAGATGTAACCTCACGCTTGTTAGAATAGCTATCATGAAAAAGGCAAGAGATAATGAATGTTGGAAAGAATGTTTAGGAAACCCTCATGTATTGTTTGTGAGAATGTAATTCGGTACATTTGCTATAGAAAACAGTATGACGGTTCCTCACAAAATAAAAATACAACCATATATGATCCAGCAATCCCACTTCTGACTGTATATCCAAAGGATATGAATTCACTCTCTCATAAGCATAGATACACTCCTATGTTCATTGCAGCATTATTCTCACTAGCTAATACATGGAAACTAACTAAGTGTCCATGAACAAATGAATGGGTAAAGAAATGTGGTCTATATATAGAATGGATATTATTTAGTCATAAAAAGGAAGGGAATCCTGCCATCTATGACAACTTGGATGAACCTGAGGGCATTATGCTAAATGAAAAAAGTCAGGCAGAGAAATACATATACTATATGATCTCACTTATATATGGAATATAAAAAAACCAAAATCACAGAAAGAGTAGATTGGTGGTTGCAAGGAGTTGGGCAGTGGGGAAGGTGAGATGTTGGTCAAAGCGTATTAACTTCCAGTTATAAGAGAAATACGTTCTGAGATCTAATGTACAGCATGGTGACTCTAGTTAACAATACTATTGTATAATTGAAAGTTTCTATAAGAGTACATTTTAAATGTTTTCTTCAAAACAACAACAACAAAAGGTAATTAGGTGATGTTAAGGATGTATTAACTTATTATGGTAATTATTTAATAATATATACATGCTTTAAATTAATAAGTTGTACGCCTTAAAATTGCACAATGTTACATGTCAATTATATCTCAACAAAGTTGGAGGAAAAGTTATCTAAGAAGAAAAGAAAAATTGAGAAAAATGTGATAAAGGAAATAATAAAGATGAAAATAGAAAATAAAAATGCTGAAAATAGAAAAACAGAGAATTGACATTACTTATACGGATCAGTTCTTAAGGACAGAACATAGCCCCACACACAGTAAACCAAACATGAAAAGTCTAATAAAAAAGAGGAAGAAAATAAATGCCAAAATAAGATAAAGTGTAATTTACAAATACATACTAGATTAAAAATTTGAGACTACTGTATACAGTTTTGAGCTAATAAGTTTGAAGTTTTGCATGAAAGAGATGATTATCTAAGAAAAATTGACCCAAGAAATTTGGCCCAAGAAATTAAGAATGACCTAAAGGAAGAAAATTTGACTCAATATCGATCCAAGAAAAGTAGAAAATAAGAATAGTCAATGACAATAAATTTTTTAGAAGGCTAATCTTTCAAAACCTATGGTTTTTTCTCTGAAATGTCCATGAAGCAGACGTTTCCAGTGCTGTACAGACCATTTCAGATTATGGAACTGGAAAGCTTTTGAATAGACTTAATGATATCAAAACTTGAAAATATACAAAATATAGGACTATGATTTGGTTCTTCTTACACTCTCCTCTAATATGTTCCTATAGTGATCAGGAACTCCTATGGATCTCAGAGGATCTATCTTTTGTTTAGCATATTCATTGTTTATAATAAAAATTCAAACAAATAATTTTATTTGATAATTTTTTCACATTTGTTTAAAAATATTTGTGATGGTCTGAATGTTTGCATCTCCTTAAAATTTATGTGTTGAAATCGTAATGCCTGGTATGCGATAGTATTAGTAGGTGGAGCTTTCGGAAGGTGCTTATTGGGATTAGTGCTCTTATAAAAGAGACTCCAGAGATATTTCTGACCCCTTCCACCTTGGGAGGACACAGTGAGAATGCACTGGCTATGAACCAGGAAGAGAGCTCTCATCAGAAGGTGACCACGCTGGTGCTTTGATCTTGGACTACCTAGCCTCCAGAACTATGAGAAAAAAATTTCTGTTGTTTATAAGCTACCCACTCTGTGGTATTTTGTTTTAGCAGTCCAAGCAGACTAGGGCAACATTTTAATTTGACAGTTAAATTTCTCATTTCACCTACCCACATATTCACATGAGATTGATGTTGTGTTATTTTGGAAGATTTTCACAGTTGCTGGGACAATGCCATGTATTCCATAGAGTATGTTCTTTAAAAAAGCAGTTGTAAATCAGCCTCACTGAAAATGCATGTGCAGATATCCTAAGTTAAATGTGTACAGAGTGAATCCAGAAGTGTAATTAAGGAATAATTCATAACAACTAAATAGGGTTTATACCAAGAAGTTTAAGGGTGATTTGATATTAGGAAATCTATTAATAGAATACATTGCTCAGAAAGTTGAAGCAGAAAAATTTTTTGTTAACAGTCGAATAATACTATTATTAAAAATTCTTTGAAAATTTGGAACAGAAAAATAATTTAAAATAATTTAACTCGACTACTTAACCAGTGAAATTTATTAAAATTAGAACTACAACAAGGATTTTCTTATTATGATGTAGTCAATCTTTGGAAGGCAATGTAATACGTTTTTTTAAAACAGTTGTAATTTTGGAAAGAAGAAGGTAAAATATTGCTTACATGTGATAGAAATATCTATTAAAATGCAAAGAGTATCAACTGACAAATGAATAAAAGAAATGAGTATAAAGTGACTAGAAATTAAATCACTATAAAATAACTGGAAAATATGATATATAAAAGATCTTATTCAGAGAATAGCAAAAATATGTAGACATGTGTGTGTGTATATATACATATATATACATATACATGTATAAAATAATAATAATAATAATAATAATAATAATAATAATAATAATTAGCATCGACCATAAATAAAACATGCCCATCTGAATAATTAGACTGGCCTTGTCTGAAATACATATTGAGAAGTTATAGGAAGCTCAAGAAAGTTTGACTTAAAAGTTCTGTCTCTTTTTCAGATTAAGTGAACCTATTTTTTCTTAATGATTTATTTACCAATAATCTCAGCTGACAGTGTAAGCCATTTCTTGTTCATGGTACTCCAATAGCACTATTTTTATGGTTTTGTTTGTGGTGAGAGAGGTGAAGGTTTTGTGATTCCACATATATAGTTTAGGCCCCAGCTGCCTGTGTCTGTGGTGCACTGGCAGTAAAAGGACTTTAGAATTTTGGTAACCAAATTGCACCTAGGTCTGTTCATTTGGTTGGGCAAAACAATCTGCAAGATTCATTTTACGTAAGATTTCAGATTACTGTGGAGAGAATCGGCTCTCGTGGTTCCTTTATAGAAAGAAGATTGGCTACTCCTAAATCAAGTGGAGGATCAAAAGTGAGGAGTTTATAAGAGAATTGGAAAGAGGTGGGATAATAATACATAGATATTCCTACTAATTTTGATCAAGAGACATCACAGACTCAGAGGAGAGAAAATCTTAAATACAGGCAATACAGTTAATCTAAAGGAAGATTCCAAGACAGAAAGCTAACTTCCTTTTTCTACCCCTAAGTGAAATAAGCTAGTCATAAGAGACTACATGTTTATGATTTCATTTGTGTGAAATCTCCAGATGAGGCAAATCTATCAGAGTTGGAAAGTAGATAAGTGGTTTCCTAAGCCTAGGAGAGGGGAGGATGGCTGTGGTTGGGAGTAACTGTGAATTAGGTATAAACTTTATTTTGGGGATAAGGAAAATGTACTGAATTTGGGATATAATGATGGTCGCACAACTCCAAGTATATTACAAATGACTGAACCTATTTAAACAGGTGAACTTTATATTTTATAGTATGTATTTTTCAACAAAGCTATTAAAATTTTGTTATTTGGAAAAATTAAAAGGACATAATAGACTATAATATTTTGAAAAGATTAACAAGAAAGGCTCTCATTAAAATACATTAAAGATGACAATTTTTAAATATAGTTTAGTGAACATCATACTGATAGGAAGACAGATAAATTAGTGACAGGAGAATAAAACCTGAACTAGATTTTAAGTGGGTTTAATAGAAAAATGAGCAATGGATATTAAAAAAGCAATTCAAAATGGCCCAAAATACATTTTTATTATTAAAAGAAATAAAATTTTAAAAACTTAATTATAAACTACATTTTTAATTTAACTTTTTATTTTCAGATAATTGCAAGTTATACAAAATAAAGATATTCTCTGTAATTTTAAGCCACTTGTCCTCACTGGTAGCATCTTGCAAAGGTGTAGCACAACATCACTACCAGGATACTGACATAGAAGAAAATCATCACTACAATTATCTGTCATGTCTCCCTTTTATAACCACATGCACCTCCTTTTCTCTATTTATTCCTCGAAACCCCTGTTCTTAATTTCTGGTAACTAGTAATCTATACTACATACTTATAATTTCTTTTCATTTTAAGAATATATAAATGAAATCACACATTATGTAATCTCTTGAGATTGAATTTCTTTACTCTGTATAATTTTCTAGAGATTCATTCAAATTTTTTGTGTGTGACAGTAGTTTGTTCCTTTTTATTGTTGAATAGTATTCCATGACATGAATTTCTCTCACTTTTTTTGTCTTTATTGAAATATAATAGACAATTAGTTGCTTATATTTACCATATACAATTCAGTGAGTTTTTAAAAAAATTAAATTGGCATACAGTAATATACCGGTTTCAGTTGTATAGCATAGTGATCAGAGATCCACATAACTCGAAAAGTGATCACTCCACTAAATCTAGTACCCCCTTCCCCCTTACATATTTATTATAACATTATTAACCATCTTCTCCATGATATACTGTACATCTCCATTTCTATTCTGCAACTATTTGTACTTCTTAATTCCTTTGGCTTTTTTTTTTTGTCCCCCCAACCTCCCTCCCATCTAGTATCCCTCTAAATATTCTCTGTATCTGTGAGTTTATTTCTGCTTTTGTTGTTGATTTTGTTCTTTAGATTCCACATGTGTGTTCAATCTTGCAATATTTGTCTTTCTCTGACCTATTTAATTCAGCGTAATACCCTCTAGGTCCTTCAAGGCAATATCTTTTTTCCGTCCCCTTCCTTTTAGTCTATGTGTGTCTTTTAATCTGAAATGAGTCTCTTGTAGGCAGCATGTAGGGGTCTTGTTTTCTTGTCCATTCAGCCACTCTATCTTTTGGTTGGAGCACTTAATTCTTTTCCATTTGAGGTACTTGTTGATAGGGATGTAGTTATTACCAATCTTTATTCCTTAGATCCTGGATTTTCATCACATCAAATATTTTGTGCCAAGCTCTTCTATCCTGCATAGTCTTTTGAGAAATCAGCTGCCAGTCTTATGGGTGCTCCCTTGTAGGCAACTAACTGCTTTTCTCTTGCTGCTTTTAAGATTCTTTCTTTGTATTTAATCTTTGGCATTTTAATTATGAAGTGTCTTGGTGTGGGCCTCTTTGGGTTCCTGGTTTTTTGGACTCTCTGAGCTTCCTGAGGTCTTATGTCTATTTTCTTCACCAAATTAGGGAAGTTTTCCATCATTATTTCTTCAACTAGCTCTTCAACATTTTGTTTCCCTTCAGGTACCCCTATGACATGGATATTTTACCTTTTTTAGTGTCCCATAGGCTCCTTAAATTATTATTATAGTTTTGGCTTCTTTTTTCTTGCCATTCTGATTGAGTGTCCTTGGCTTTTCCATCCTCTGTCTGGGTCATTTGATCCTTTTCTTAATTCACTTTGTTTATTCCACTTAATATACTTCTCATCTCAGATAATGTGTTCTTCATTTCTGACTGGTTCTCTTTTATAATTTCCATTTCCATTTTTATGTTCTTTATCTCTGTGCTGAAGTTCTCACTGAATTCATCTACACTGGTGGCAGCTGTGCTTATAGTTGCTTCAAAAGGCCACACCAGAAACTGAGGCCAGCTGCCACCAGTGTGAATTTAGGCACTGCTCAGCAAGGAGCACCTGACTCACCGAGGATACACCTGGATGTAGCTTGGGTGGAGGCGCGAACTGGAAGAAGTAGAGTTTCAGGGACTCCTCTGGGCAGAGTGACCTCTGTTATCCAGTTTGATGACGTCTCTTCTATGGTGGTGCTAAGTCTGTGCACTGGGAGCAGGGAGGGCTCAACAGAGGAACAATGGATACTGTTGGCACTTTTGTACAGAGTGAGTCTCCAACAGCTCAGTGTCTTGCTGTAAGTTCCTGGTTCCACTTGTCCAGCTGGTGCTCAGAGCCAAAGTCCTTTTGTGGACCTGACCCCTTTAAGAGGCATCTGCAGCTGTTGCTGCTGCAGCCTCTGTCTCAGTCAGCTGCTCAGGATGGGGCAGCCTTGTGTCCTTGGCCTGTCCTACCGTCTGCCGTTGCAGTGTGATTTCTTAGATTTCTCCCTAGTTGTATGGCTTGTTTATCTAGATCCCAGGCAATTTTTCTTTGCTGTTTGCTCCTTGTTTCTGTCACAACTTTGATTTGGTTGCCAGAGGTTATGAACAGAACCTCTATCATCTATGCCATTTTTTCCCCACTTTCTCTCACTTTGTTTAACCATTCACCCATTGAAAGACATTTTGATTTTTTTCCAGTTTTGGGCTATGATGAATAAAGTTGCCATGAACATTTATGTACAGATTTTTATATGAACATAAGCTTTCATTTGCCTGGGATCAATGCCTAAGAATGCAATTGATGAGTATTATGGTAGTTGAATGTTTAGTTTTGTAAGAAATTGCCAAATCTTTTCACAGTGGCAATTACATTTTAGATGAACACCAGCAATATATGTGTGATCTATTTTCTCAGTATCCTTGTTAGCCTTTGATCTTTTACAGCTCTTTTTTTTTTTTTAGCAATTATGATAGGTGTGTAGAGATTTATCATTTTGACTTTAATTTATATTTCTATAAAGATAATGATGTTGAACACACTTTCATGTGCTTATTTGCCATCTATATATCCTCTTCAGTGAAATATCTATGTTCTTTGCCTTTTTGTAATGGAATTTTGTGTGTGTGTATGTTTGTGTGTTAAGATTTAAGAGTTCTTTATATATTGTAGATACTAGTCTTTTGTTGGAAATATGGTTTGCAGATATTTTCTCCCAGTCTGTAGCTTGTCAAATTTTTAGTTTTGATGAGTTCCAGTTTATTAGTTTTTTTTTTTAATGGAATGTGTTTTTGGGGTTAACTCTAAGAACTCTTTGCCTAACCCTAGATTACAAAAATTAAAATTTTTTTTCTAAAACTTTTATAGTTTTACATGTTACATTTAATTCTGTGATTAATTCTGAGATAGTTTGTGTATAATGTGTTGAACTTAGGTTGAAGTAAAATTTTTAGCTGTGAATGTTCAGTTACTTCAATACCATTTGTTGAAAAGTATACCTTTCCTCCACCGAATTCTTTTTATACCTTTGTCAGAAATCAGTTTGGCATACTTGCATTATTTCTGAGTTCTCTATTCTGTTCCATTCATCTATGTGTCCATCTTGGCATACTGCTCTGACTTGATAGCTATATCGTAGACCTTAACATCAGATACACTGGTTCCTTCTATTTTAACATTTTCAAGAGTGTTTTAGCTACTTTAAGGCTTGTTATTTTCTATATAAATTTTTGAAAAGATTGTCTATATTTACAGTAAATCTTCCTGGGATTTTGATGGGAATTATGTCAGACTGAGAAATTAATTTGGGGAGAATAGATGCCTTTACTATTTGGGACTTCCAGTACATGAACACAGTATGGGTATGTTGTTTTTGTTTAGATCTTTTCTGGTGTCTTTCCTCAGCATTTTGTAATTTTCAGCATATAGATTCTGTACATGTTAAGTTTATATCTAAATATTTAATCTCTATTTGATTATAAATAGCACTGTGGTCTAAATTTTAGTTTTTAGGTGTTCACTGTCAGCACATAGAAATGTGATTTATTTTTGTGTGGTGATTTATCTTGTATCTGAGATCTTAGTCAACTCACATTTTAGGTCTGGAAGGTTTTTTGATAGATTTTTTAAGATTTTTTCCATAGACAATCATGTCATTTACAAATAGGAGCAGTTTTATCTTTTAACTTTCCTATCTTTATGCCTTTTATTTATTTTTCTTCCTTTATCACAGTGGCTGAAACTTCTAGTTGTAGAGAATAAAAATGGTGAGAAAGGACATCTTTATATTGTTCCTTATTATAGAGAAAAGCTGACAGTTTTCACTGTTAAGTATAAAACTAGCTGTAGATTTTTTTGTAACTGCTTTTTAGAAGTTTTCCTCTGTGGTAGGCTAGAAATTGACCTCCTCAAAAGATATTCATATCCTAATCCCCGGGATTGTGAATGTTATCTGGTTTGGAAGACTGACTTTGTGAATATGATTCAGTTAAGGATCTTGAGATGGGGAGATTATCTCAAATTATGTAGGTGAGTTCAATGTACTCAGGAGGATCATTATAAGAGGGAAGCCAGAGGCTCAAAGTCAGACAAGAGAATATGATGATGGAAACAAAGATAAAAGAGAGATTTGAAGATGCTACTTCCTGGTTTTGAAGAAGAGACCACAAGTCATTAGAAGCTGGAAAAGCAAGGACCCACTAGGCTTCACTTCCCCCCATTTATGTCTGCAAGGTCTAGTGAGCAGCTGAGTATCTCTCACCATCTGGCATCAAGAAAAATGAATGAAGCAGAGCAAGCTGGGGCTAGTCAGCACTCCACTGTTCTCCATCCCTGCTGTCAGTGAATTCCAGTGGGGGCCTAGTGTCCTCCCCTACCTAGCATTATGAGATGGAAGGAGGTAGGACAAGATGGAGTAGTTGACATTCTACTTCCCCTAC
>NW_011888826.1:2253037-2270044 GCF_000151845.1 Pteropus vampyrus
CCTCTTAAAGGGCCTGCACATAGACTCTATTGCTCCTAGACACTCATCATGGGCTCTGACACTCTATTGCTCCTAGACACTCATCATGGGCTCTGACACATACACATAGCCAATAGACATATAAAAAGATGCTCAATGTCACTAATCATCAGAGAAATGCAAATGAAAACCACAATGAGATATCACCCTATACCTGGGAGAATATCTGTAATCAATAAATCAATAGACAACAGGTGAGGATGTGCAGAAAAGGGAAGCTTTGTGCATTGTTCATGGCATTGCAAATTGGTGCAGCCATTGTGGAAAACAGTATGGAGGTTCCTCAAAAACTTAAAAATAGAACTACCTTATGACCCAGCAATTGCATATCAGAGTATTTATCTGAAGAAATCCAAAAGAGTAGTTTGAAACAATACATGTACCCCCTATGTTCATTACAGCATTATTTACAATAGCCAAGATATGGAAGCAACCAAAGTGCCCATTAACAGACAATTAGATAAAGGAATATTACTTGGCCATAAAAAAGAATGAAATCTTATCATTTGTGACAACATGGATGGACCTAGAGGATATTATGCCAAGTGAAATAAAACAGAGAAAGACAAATACCATATAATATCACTTATATGTGGAATGTAATGAACAAAATAAATGAACAAGTAAAACAGAATTATACTCATATACAGAGAACAAACTGATATTTGCCAGATGGGAGGGGGGGTCAGGAGGGTGGGTGAAAAGGGTGTAGGGGTTAAGAAATACAAGTTGATAGTTAGAAAATAGTCACAGGAATGTAAAGTACAGCATAGGGAATATAGTCAATAATATTGTAATAACTATGTATAGTGGCATGTAGGTACTAGGCTAATTGTGGTGATCACTACTTAGATTATATAAATGTCTAACCACTATGCTGTCACCTGAAACTAATATAAAATTGTGTTTAATGTCAACTGTGATTAAATTAAAAAATACAAAAATTAGGAAAATTTTATGTGTTTAAAACTAGGAAAAATAGGGAAATATTTATGTATAATGTCTACGTATATGTTTTGTGTAATTAATACTCACTAGCTTCTGATGTGAGTTAGAAAAGTCTTCTAACCAGGCATAGGAAAAGACTGAAAATAAATAAACCAAGCTAATTGATTTTATTTTTATTTTTGTCAGGTACTGGAATTATTCATAATTTCAGTACCTTTTTTGTCCATTTTCTTAAATATAGTCCAATACAAAATAAATGCTATATTAAGTGGTGAATAATGTTTTGAATAATATAAACTGCTTATTATATGCATTATATAAGAAAGTAGCACATTTTAATAGATCTTTATATAACTCCTAGTCTTTCTGTCTTATTCCCCCAGGGACAACCTGGCTTTTGTCAGAACCTCATCTTTTCTAGTTCTATATTCAGTCTTGGGTCTTTCTTATATATTCAAACCAATGTTTAAAAAGGGTAGATAATATATTTTTATGTAAATACTTTAAAATTAATTACTAATGAAACCTTTAAAGAATTTTTAAAGTTGATACTTCATTATCTCTGAGAGTTTTCTTTATATGAGCCTTACTAGCTCATCTTGTTAAAAATTCAACTCTGGGACCTTTTCTCTGATGATCAACTATTGATTTGCCTGGGGCTGCCCTGGTTTTAGCACTGAAAATCCTGCATCCCGGGAAACACCTCTGTCCAGGGCAATGTGGGACAGCAGTTAGTCATGTTAGGTTGCCTTTCCTGGGGCTACAGGGTCAGGAATTTGGTATGAGGCCCAGCAGTCTCTGTTTTTATAATCCCTCTTGGTGATTCTGATGCATGCTAATGTTGGAGAACCACTGATCCAGGGAACTATAAGGAATTTGGCATTGCTTAATGATGGGAGTATGTGATGAGGGATGAAGTTGAAGAGTAAGCAGAGACCAGGAAACGAAGACCCGTGCATGCTTTGTTAAAGAGTTTTATTCTATAGCAGATAAGTATTAACTCATGAAGTCAAGGATTTTTATTAGAGGAAATATATTTTGAGCTGGCTCTTTGTATAAATAAAACTACCAAAACTAGTTAAAATGTTCCATTTTATCTATAAGTAAAATTAAATTGTATTTTAACCAATTCTAGTTTGAAAATTAATTTAAAATTAAATGTTTAAAAAGATATTATCTTCATGTGTACTAGGTCAGACTGTGTGGTTGGGCAGAGTCTCTGAATACTGTTCCTTTTCTAGCTTCTCAAAACATGTATATGAACTTTCTGGCTCTCTATGTGTATGTTTTGGAAATAGAAAGTATTGTAATTCATCAGGTACATATTCTTTGGAAGATTTTAGGTTCAGGATTATAAATGAAGTTTATGAAATCAAGAATAATTATAGAATTGTTCTATTTTCTACTGTTTGGAAAATCATACTGAAGTAGATATCATAAAACATGAGGCCTTGAAATATACTGTGCCTTTGTTACATGTATAAGATATATTTTAAATGCTTCTTACAGCTTCTCTTATATCTTGCTTTATTTGAAGTATTAAAGCTTAAAGGTGCACAAGGCCTTTACATGTGTTTGGAAGGTAGAACCTCTTTTTCAAAGCTTCAAGTAATACCTGGACCATACATATTCATACCCATTTTTCTTTCTTTAATTTGTGTTTAGGAAATGGCTGGTTTCTTGAGGATATTGTAATCAGGGATCCCACAACAAACCGTGAATATGCCTTCTTCTGTCACAGGTTTGTAGGTATGCTTTTACAGTGAACAAACTCATTTTACATTAGTCAGTTTCAAGTCCATGTAGCCTGGAGTCGCAGATAGCTTATTCAAATATTCCTGCTTATTAATGTTTTGTTAGGTAACTTTTTTGAACATTAATTTTAGGTGCTGCTTCTTCTATTTAGAAAGATATCCATTACATTTATCATTATTCTTGATAATACATAATTAAGTCTTTCTTGGGAAATTAAGATTTTTAAAATATAGTTTCTCTTTACGTATTAGTAAGGAGAATGAAAGTCTTTGTTAAGAAGATTTACTCCTATCGAACTAGGTCCCAAATTAGGTTAAAAAATAATAAATGTACAGAATAAATGTTGCATGTGGATTTTTATACAACAGTGACATTGCTGATCCACTGTCACCAGGCCTGAATTTTCAGGTTATTTTCCCAATAATAGTGATAAATTTGCTCTTTCTTTCAATACTTTCCTGCCTCTTTCCTCAGGTGACCAATAGACATTTATGAAATAACTGACTATAGTTTGAACTCTAATTGGTACACAAAGAATAAGATAAAGTAATTGGTACAATGGGTGTAAAATCTATGACATAGGCAGGCTGATTGAATAATTCAACTGTGGATTAGGGAAAAACATATTTCAGTCTTATCTGCTAGCAGCTCTTTCTACCTCCCCTGCACTCGCATAGTCACTTTAAGCATTTCCTTTTCCATTTTCTATTTTCCTTTTACCAAATGGATACCTATGGCTTTTTTCAATTCCTATTATCCATTATTTCTGGCTTGGCTAGATAATTGCCCATGATTAATGTAAATATAAAGCCAGGATATACTTAGTATACTTTTCTTTCCACAGGTGGCTGGATCAAGAGGAAGATGATGGTAAAATTGTCAGAGAACTGTATGCCAGAGATAACACTATCATCTTTGCAAGTGAGTGTCATGTACACACATTTCTTGAAAAACTATTTTATGATGATTGAGGAAAGCATGACACTGCTGAAATTAATGATCTTTACTTTCCTTTATATCCTCAGGGCAAAAGCTAGAACATAATAGAAAAGAAACGGTGAGATTTTACTTTTGGCCTTAAATTATTTGGTACAGTGTTCAAATAGCTGTTTGATTCATTAAAACAAAACAGTTTATAAAATTTACTATGGGGTGTTTGTAATTTTCTTCTCTTTGTCTTATATTGGCTTTTTTTTTTTCTATTTAGTGGGCTGCAGAAAGCTGGAAGTTTATGAAAGGAAATACTCTTCAATTCTACAACAGGCTCACTGGAGGGTTTGTCCGTCTGCATCCAGATGGCACAATTGATGCAATTGGAGAAAAGACAGACAAATATGGTAAAATCACTGGGCAAAGCTTGTGGTGTTGTGGCAATTTTGGGAGCTGAAGGAGGGCAGACCCAGTTTAATTTATAGTGTTGTGTCTTCTTTTTCAGATGGCTTTACACCAATATTAGGCCATTTAAATAATTCACTATCTGCATTAATACAAATGATCAATAGATGACATGCTTTATATCTGGGTAGACAGTGTCATCATGTGGAACATTACATCATGAAAAACTTATATTTGATATTCTTAATTGCAGAATAAAATGTAGGCAATTAACATTAACTATTCATAAAAAGCAGCATTTGTAGCTCTTACATTGTATAGCCATTTAAGGAATTAACTTGATCTACTAAATATTGAATGCCTATTCTGTTCAAAACACCACATTAAATAATTTGAGGGCCACCGAAATAACTAAGACATTATTCTGAATTCTAGACATTCATAATATAACGAGGAAGACAAATACAAACAGCAATTCTAATAATGGTTGTTTATAACTAAGGTCATAATAAAGGTACAGAGGAAAACTAGGCAAAGAAAAACTAGATTTGATGTTTAAAATCAGCGTGTCATAAATCCATGACCTTAAAAGTTAATGAAGAAGGAGCAAACTGATAATGGTAGGCCTTTGACTATAAACCCAAACCTCCAAATCACCTTGAAATTTAGACCTTCACTATTTAAACAGAATTTGCCTACTATATCTGTGACTATAACTTTGCTGTACAGTAGTATCCTTTTATGTGATTTCACTTTCTGCAGTTTCAGTTACCTGTGGTCAACTGTGGTCTGAAAATATTAAATAGAAACTTCCAGAAATAAATAATTCATAAGTTTTAAATTGTGCACCATTCTGAGTAGCATGATGAAATCTCTCATCTTTCAGATGTGTCCTGCTTGGGATGTGAATCATCCCTTTGTCCAGCATATCCACGCTGTGTGTGCTATCTGCCCATTAGTCACTTAGCAGCCCTCTCAGTTATCAAATTGACTGTCACGTTATCACAGTACTTTTGTTCAAGTAATCCTTATTTTACTTACTAAAGGCCCGAAAGTCATTTACATAACTTTTATTACAGTATATTGTTATAATTGTTTTATTTCATTATTAGTTGTTGTTATTAATCTCTTATTGTACCTAATTGGATATACAGGAATAAACCTAGTATTTATAGGGTTTGGTACTATCTGTGATTTCAGGCATTCACTGGGGTCTCTGAATGTATCCCTATGGATAAGGGAGGAGAACTACTGTATTTTGTCAGAAACAGTTTTGTTCAGACAGCCTCCAGGATGTATTGGATGGAGATGCTAACCTATATAGCATTTCTTCAAAATGTAGCCTTCTTCATCTCATATTAGAGATCTCAGAGAATAATCCAACTTTTTTCTCTGTGAAAATATGTGGGAGTCTAAGAATACTTCCTCATAGCTTCTCTTTCTAAAATTAATATATTCCTTAGACATTTTCCTTACCTATTGGTTCCTACTTGGGATCACTTAGATTAGTCAAAATGGCCCTTCTCATCCTGTTCCCCAGGGTTCCTGCTACCAACGCTGATGCTCTTTTTCCTTATTCAGTATCATGGATTGTATTTCCAAATGTGGTTATAAAACTATTTCCCATTGTTAGGGGGAGGATGAAGTGGATAAAGGGGATCAAATATATGGTAGCTGAAGGAAACTAGACTTTGGTGGCAAATACACAAAATATACAGATGTCAAATGATAATGTACACCTGAAAATTGTATAATTGTATTAACCAATGTTACCCCAACAAGCTTAATTAAAAATTTAAAAAATGAATAAATGGAGACAATGATTTAAAAAAAAAAAACTATTTCCCATTGTTAAGTCAGAAACTGTGAAAGACAAGTTTTACCCTATTTGCAGAAAACACAAGAACAGTGAATCATAGATGAAGACCATTTATTTCTCACAGTTGTTGGTTCCCCAAGGCCCAATCCCATAATATCATGAGGTGAGGACCTGATGGTACCTAAATGTGTGGGTGGGTGCATTAAAGGAGAGGAAACTCTTATCTTATATAGGGTCGTCCATTCTTCCTTTCAGAGAAAGAGAAAGAGCAAGACAGAGAGAGAGAGAGGAGACAGTGAGAACTGTCTTTATTCTGGAATATAAGAAAATCTTCTCCACAGAAGGGAAAGGAAGGTCTTTACTTTTACTCCCCTGCGGCGGAGGGAGGGAAGGTGGGAGAGAGAGAGAATCATTCCTGACCTGCAGCCAGCACCAACTGCCAGGCATGTGAGTCCCTATGTAGACCAAACTAACTGGCAGATAATGAAAATAGAGAAATGTTTACCCTTAAGTGTTTCTTGCATCTTAATATATTAGTCCTATAATATATAAAGTAGAATGAGCAGTACTGAAAAAGGCATAGGATGATATGAGTAATTTTCTTCTATTTAGCTGACATTTTTGCAACAGGAGATCTTTTATGTGTGACAATTACTTGCAACATTATTTCCTGAAGTTAGACTCAGTGCCCCATAAATTTACATTCATGAATCAGTTTTCCCTGCCTAGAAAGTGTTGTGATGAACAATGCTGACCCATGGACATTTTTCCAGGAAAATATTTTAAGAACGTGTCTCTGAGATACATTGGCTTACAATTTTCACTCCACAAAACAATGTTGTTTTTATCACCATGCACCAGCCCTTCTATTTAGTTATCAAGCTAGTTGTGAATTTAGTTATTTCAATACTCACAGAGTTAGAATGTTCATTTCTCTGACAGCTGCTGAACCACATCTTGGCAATACTAAATGTAAAGGCATACACACAGTGTAAGGAGATCTTTGAAATACCACAGAGAGTTTCATTTTATGATTATAAGCTCTTAGGTATTAAAAATGATACTGAACCAATGTTGACAATGACAATTGACTCCAGTGTGGGATCCTAGAAATAAAGGAAGGACCAAGCAACCAACGCAATTCAGTTTTTAACTCTTAAACCTAGGTGGCTACTTTATGTCAAGGCTAGCTTTATAAATTTCCCATCTCCTCAAATCTTAGATTTACTATAAAATATAGATTCATATAGTTTTCTCATTTTATAGTAGTATTCTTTCTAGAAAAAAATTATAATCTAAATTCAGATTTATTTGACTTATATTACTAAAAGGATTAAGCATGCATTTTAAAAATGTACAGTATACCATATCAGTGGAGGCTTCTAATATGTCACATTGTCCTCTGTTTTGTCTGTAAGGATCTATGTAAATAGTTTACCAGGTTTTGTTAGTGGCTTTTTGCTTTTTGTTTTTTGGCATGTTTATTTGTTGCCATGTCAGACTAGGATATATGGAAGAAGTGACTGCATTCTTCAATGTGGAAGTTTTAAAATATTCCCATAAATTACTTCACACTGCCCTTTTCAAAAGATGGGGCCAGTTCCTCTCCCCACAAGTATGGGCTGCATTAAATGACTTTATTTTAACATATAGAATATAGTGGAAGTGTCAGCATTAAGCTGATCAAGAAGGGAAGGTTTTGGTGGTGAGATGCCCAGTTGAAAGAACGCATGAGGAGCCGACATGAGAACAAAACGGCAGGCACCGTTTATTGTGGGGAGTGCTCTTACACACTGGGGGACTGCGTGGGCTTTATATATGTCCGAGAACAATAGTAGCATTCTGCCACACATGCGTCATACAACAAGCTGAATCATGCTTACATAAGCTAGGTGCAGGTGCCCTACTACATTAATGTAACATACTAAATCCTGGGTCCTATTCCTAGCTGCAAGCCTGGATCATAGCCAGACTTGGGACCAGCCAGGCCTGGGGCCCACAGGAAGTGACTGTGCGTGACTTTTGAGACTAGGTCATAATAAGACATAGATTTCTCCTGGTGCTCTCTCTTGGATCACTCACTCTGGGGGAAGACAACTGCCGTATCATAAGGACATTCAAACAACCCAATGCAGAGTGCAGAGGCCAACTCAGCAACGGACAGAAGCCTCTTGCCAACAACCATGTGAATGAGTCATCTTGTGAGCGAATCCTCCAGTCCCAGTCAAGCCTTTTGATGGCAAGATCCTCAACCAACAACTTGAGTGTAGCCTCACGAGACAGACCCTGACCCAGAGTGACCTAGATAAGTTGCTCCTAAATTCCTGAACAACAGAAATTGTAAAGCAATAGATATTTGTTTTAAGCTGCAAAAGTTTTGGAGTAATATTTTATACAACAATAGATCACTGAAATACCAGTTTAGATACTGTTCTGTAAGAAGCTGCTCACAGTATTTTCTCACTCTGAGTACTACGATGGGCTCCACCTTCACTTCATACTGAATTATAGCCAGGAACAGAAAGGGCAGTATCTCTCCTATCTCTAATCTGAATTTTCATCTTCTTTTTTTGTTGCTGTCACTTTCATATTCTGCACAGGTGCACTGAGCAGTCCTAAATATTTAGTGCAGTTTTTCTACTGAAAAGTATAAAACATTTTTGAAACAAATTAAAGAAGACCTAAATAAATGGAAAGATATCTGTGTTCATGGATTGGAAGACTTAATATCATTAAGATGGCAATATCCTCCAAAGTAATCTATAGATGCAATACAATCCCTATCAAAACCTCACAGCCATTTCTGCAGAAATGGAAAAACTAATCCTAAATTTTATATGGAATTGCAAGGTACCCCAAATAATCAAAACAATATTGAAAAAGAAGAACAAAGTTAGAAGATTTACATTTTTTAATTTTAAGATTACTACAGAGCTTCAGTAATCAAAACAGTATGGTGCTGGCATAAAGAGATATAGATCAATGGAATGGTATTTCATACATAGATTTTTTTGAGATAGTCAGTCAAATAAAGCTATAAGAGGACACATAGAAGACGCTCAGAGAAATAAGGTTTATTATACTCACAGGTCCTAGAGATAGGAGGAATAGCTCAGGAATCCCTGTCCTGCTGGGGATGGCGTACACTGACCCTCCGGTGAGACGTGAGGCTCTCGCGCATCCTCCACACTTCTGAGACAGTTTCCTTAATGAATTGGAAGCTCCCACCTTCCCCTAAATAGCCTTTGTGCTAATCACAGGAGCACATAGCAGAATACCAAGGTGGTCAGGAGACAAGATAGGAGGGAAGGAAGACTTAGGCCATGGCCTTTATTGTGGCTTCTACAAGAAAGGTAAGGCAGGTAGGGATAGGGAGTGATTAGGATTGGCTAATTTGAATAATTTCAGTGAGTTTTGGGCTACAGAGGTGATCTCTAGTTGCTTGGTACTTGGTCCTGGATGATTAAGGCAGGAGAATATTCCCTCGTACAGGCCAGAAAGAGCAGGTATGGCTCTGGATTGGTTAATTTGCAGATCAAAGGTATGCTGTTGTCTAGGTCTCTAAGTATTGACTAGCCCAGGGAAGGCAGTCTCTCTTCTAGCCAGAAAGATTTTTAAAATGTCAAATCAATAATATACAGAAATTTTAATTGTATACAGTACAAATAGAATTGGAAGTCTAGAAATAAATGTGCATATTTATGGTCAATTGATTTTTGACAGGGGTGCCAAGGCTATTCAACTGGGGAAAGAACAGTCTCTTTAGCAAATGGTACTGGGGTACCTGGTTATCCAAATGCAAAAAAATAAAGCTATATCCTTACTTCACAACATATACAAAATTTAACTCAAAATGGACCAAAGACCTAAGTTTAAGAGCTAAAACTGTAAAACTCTTAGTAGAAAACTTAGGTATAAATCTGCACAATCTTGAAATAGTCGATGATTTCTAAGATATGACATTAAAAGCACAAGCAACAAAGAAAAATTAGATAAATTAGATATCATCAAATTAAAAACTCTTTTGCATCAAAGAATACTATCAAGAAATGACAAATTACCCTACACAATGGATGAAAATATTTGCAAATCATATATATGATAAGAACTTAGTATCCAGAATATATAAAAAACTCTTAAAATTCAACAACAAAAAGTCAACCCAACTTGTAAATGGGCAAAAAATTGAATAAATGTTTATCGAAAGAAGATAACTAGTCAACAAATACATAAAAGATATCCAGTGTCTAAGGAAAATGCAAATCAACACCACAATAAAATATCACTTCTCACCTACTAGGATGGCTATAATAAAAATAACAAAATAACAAGTGTTGGTGAGAATGTGAAGAAATTGGAACCTTCATACATTGCTAGTGGAAATATGAAATGGTTCAACTTATTTGGAAATCAGTTTAATAATTCATCAAGTTAAACATAGAATTATCATGTGACCTAGTAATTCCACTTCTAGGTATATGCCCAAGAGAATGAAAATAAAAACTTTTATATGAATGTCTGTCACTATTTATCATAGCCAAAAGATAGAAACAACCCAAATGTGCATCAGCTGATGAATGGGGAAACAAATGTGATAAATTTGTACAATGGAATATAATTCAGCCGTAAAAAGAAATGGAGTACTGATACAGCTACAACATGGATGGGCTGTGAAACATTGAGCTCTGTGAAAGAAGCCAGACACGAAAGACCACATATTGTGTGATTTCATTTATGTGAAATATTCAGAACAGGCAAATTCTAGAGTCAGGAAGTAGACTAGTGGTTGCTGGCAGGGAGGGGAGCAAGGGATAGGGATCATCTGCTTAATGGGCACAGGGTTTCTTATAGAATGGTCAAAATATTCTGAAACTAGATAGTGGTAATGGTTCCACAGCATTGTGAATGCACTACATATTAGTGAATTATATACTTTAAATGGTTAAAATAGTGAATTTTATGTTATATTATTTTACCATGATTTTTAAAAAAGAAATAATGAACCATCATCCACCATATAACAGTAGGGGTACAATTCACATTTATAATTGTTATGGATTTATAATCTATAATCTATTTTGTTTTCTAACAAAAAGGCAAAGTATTTTGAGGAAGGGACAGTCCTTTCCAATTCTCACAAAGGTAGTTATTTCACTTTGTAGTCTGGTTGAATGGTGCTTATGACAAACCAACGGACCAATTAACTGAGTGAGCTAGCAAGCAAGCAAGCAAGCAAGCAAGCAAGCAAGTAACCAACTAGCCAACCAACCAACCAACCAACCAACCAACCAACCAACCAACCAACCAACCAACATATATGCATACATAATAGGAAGATGTAAAGTGATAAACTGAGCTTTTCCTGCCAGGAATCCACAATTCACATCATGACTTGAACTAATTTTACATAAAGAGAATTAGGACTGGTGTAGGTTTTATGGAAAGTTGAGCTCTAGTGCCTTGTCCTAGTACTTTGTCCTCCCTTTTTCCTACAGGAGTGGAAGATAGGACATTCCTCTTTAAGTTCTAAGGTATTTATATGAAGAGAACACTTTGGGAGACAGTCCTCCTTGAAGACCTTTAGGGATAGTAAAGTCTCCCTCCTCTCCCCAAAGAATATTTGTTTTCTCTTTAAGGTAATAAAGATAATGCCTCCCTGTGGGCAAAGGTTGGGCAGTTTCATTAGCAACCCTTAACATGATTGAGAGTTTCCAAAACTTAGAATTTCTCAGCTGTCACCCAGAGCTACTGCGTATGTAGCATTTATCTAGTCCTACTCTTCATTGTCCTATGGGTCTTGGGATCAGAGGAACTGATACAAACCTGCAGCTTCTGCTACCTGATGTGCTAGGTCTAATACACTAAGTTCATTTGGGCTTGCTGTGTCCTTACTGACTGAATTTATAGAAATATGTCTAGATGACTTATCAGCTGCCTGCTGCTTAGAGACTGATGTCTCATGTCTTCTTCTAAGCTAGCTGTTTGTTGAATGGCTATAGAAGAGAGTTGATCATAGGACCACTGGATCATAGAGAAGGACTATAGGAAGAAAGAGTAGGAATAGTCAGAGATTGACTTGAGCTGCTAATTTCTGAGGCATGGATTCCTGGGTTTCCAGTGATTTTAGACCAGGCCCAAATGGAAGATGTAAGCAGGTGCCACCTGGCCACCCCAAATGGCTGCCCAGTGCAAAAAGGCCTTTCTCTGATAGGATTCCCCAATAGCAGGAGGCTGCTGATGGCATTACATGAATGCTAACCTAGTGTGACACAAGCACGAGCCACTATTTTGCCTTCTGCGTTGTTGGATGGAAAGATGGTGATGGTCAGCAGAGGAGGGCCTGCAGTTTTGCCTTCATGGTAATTCACATGGCACTTTACCACTGGCAATAAATTACCTACTAATCTTACCTGCCATGTGAAAATGAAAGCGACAGAGGAACTAGAAGAGATAAAACAGACCATGCTTTTGTCCCTTCTGAGTAGCTTTTAGCAGCTTTATCTGAATTGAGGATGAGAGGAGCTTTGAGATTTCAGACAATGACCGTCTTAATACTCAAACCTTAGCACAAAATATTTATCAGAGAGGTAGGATTCATGGTTTTTCTTTTAAATTGACTTCAAATAATTTTATTGTTCCAAAAGAAATGCTGAAGAAAATTTTGTTAAAATTACATTAAATCTATATATTACCTTGGAAGAAATGGATATATATTTTTTTTTACAGTATTCAGTCTTTTAGGGATCTGTCCTTATCTATTCATTCAGGACTTCATTTATATAAATTTTTCTCTCCACATAGGTAATACATTGTCTTGTTAGTATTATTCCAAGCCTTTTGATTGCTATTGTAAATAAACCCATTTTCTATTATAAATCTAACATATATAAATATATAGAAATCTATAGTTTTTATATTTTTCAGTATTTATTAAGTGCCTACTGTATGTCAGGTGCTGATCTAGATACATATTTAGCTTGAATCTTACCACTTTACTAATTAATTTAAAGAGTTTTTTCAGGTTTTACAAATAAAATTTATCTACTAATTCCTAATAGTTTTATCTATTGTTTTGATTTCAAGCACTTTTCCACTGGCAAGACCATCCTTAAGAAAGTGAAGTAATATTGGTAATATTGGCATTCTTATTGTGTAATTAATTTTAATAGGATGTATTTATTGTTTATTGAGAGTTGAGTATTTGAAGAAGTCCTGTATATAGAATCAATTAAGAAATAAGATACAGAATACATACAAATAGAAATCAAAATCTCAACTTTATTCTTGATGGAGTCAAGTGGGATACTGTCTCTATATCTGAGCTCACGGGCGTTCTAACTCTTCTCAGAATGAGACAAGGTTATCTCCCCAAGCACAGGCAGCATTAAATAATCACAGGCTTCCCTGTGGGGACTGCCTCTTACAGTGACAGAGAGCACAACAGAAAAGACCTCCTGGAAAAGTCACCTCTCTGAGAATAGAAGGGACCTAAGCTGGAATACCTAACTCCTTTCGATGTCATCAAATGGTTGTGCCCTATTTCCTCCTATGCAGTAGAAGGGAGTATGAGAGTCAGCACAGAGAAACTAGGTTCCTACTTAAGTACTTTTCCTTTAGAGTGATAAGAAAGTAATTTATATCTAATTTTACTAAGAACCATATTAAAAATATTTAAAAATGAAAAAATGAGTTAAATTATACTACATTTCTCTTTGGCATCTATTGGATTCATAATATACTTTCTCATATTGGACTTAGAGTTAATTTATGTTACTTGAATAAATATATTTTCTTAAACTAATCTTTCCATTCTTATACTAAACTCTGCTTACTTATGATGGATAGCTCTTTAACTGTAATTTAAATGAGATTTATAATTTTTTTCTTTTTTCAGAAATTATAAATCTTGTTCACATGAGAGATTTATTAAATGCATATGTGCAGATGCACACACATGCACAGTCACATACACTTAAGTATTATTATGTGCTAGATGCTGGTCTAGATTTTGTGCCTGCTTAGTGTTTACATTCTTATGAGATTGGTCTATTTTAGGAGCAGTGGGGAGCCTTTGCAATTTTTGGTTTTACTTATTCTTTTACTTCTTAGATTTATTGAGATGTAATGGCCATTAACATTGTATAACTTTAGGTATATGATGTGATACTTCGATAAATGTATATATTGCAAAATAATTACCAGAATAAGGTTAGTTAAACATCTATCACTTTATAGAATTACAATTTTTTTTATGAGAACATTTAATATCTACTCTCTTAGCATCTTTCAAGTATATAATGTGGTATTGTTAATTATAATCTCTATGATGTGTATTGGATCCTCAGAACTCATTCATCTTAAAATTGAAAGAGCCTATTTTTCAATTGGAAGTCAACATCTCCTCATCATCCCCCCCACCATTTCTCAGCCCTAGCAACCACTATTCTACTCTCTGTTTCCATGAGCTTGGGTTTTTTGATTGATTAACTCTTTGATTGATTGATTGATTCCACATATAAGCGAGATCATATAGTATTTGACTTTCTCTGCCGACTTTCTTTACTAGCATAATTCCCTTGAAGTCCATCCACGTCACAAATGGCAGAATTTTTTTTTTAGCTGAATAATATTCATCTTTCTCTCTCTCTCTCCCCTCCCCCTTCCTCCCTCTCTTTCTCTCTCTCTTTCATATATATATATACACACACATATGCACACACACATATATATACATATATATAAACCTATATCTTTATTACATTTCTTTATCCATTCATTCATCGATGGACACTAAGTTATTTCTATTTCCTGGGTTTTGTGAATAATGCTTCAGTCAACACAAGAGTGCAGATATCTTTTCGAGATAATGATTTCATATCCTTTGGGTATATACCCAGATGTAGGAATGCTAGATCACATGATAGTTCTATTTTTGATTTTTTAAGGAACCTCCATAGTGTTTGCCTTAGTAGTTGTACCAGTTTACTTTTCCACCAACAGTATACCAGGCTTCTCTCTCCTCCACAAGCTTGCCAGCATTTATTGCTTCTCTTTTTGATAATAGTTATTCTACAGCTGTGAGGTGATATCTCATTGTGGTTTTGATTTGCATTTCCCTAATGATTAGTGACATTGAACACCTTTTAAATAACCATTGGCCATTCGTATGTCTTCAGAAAAATATTTATTGAAGTGCTCTGCACATTTTTAAATTGGATTTTTATGCCTCTTTATTTTATTTTATTTTTTTGCTATTGAGTTGTATGAGTTCCTTGTATAATTTGGAGATAAACCCCTTATCAGACATATGGTTTGAAAATATTTTCTCCCATTCAGTACGTTGCCTTTTCATTTTGTGGATTGTTTCCTTTGTTGTGCAGAAGCTTTTTAATTTGATGTAGTCCCACTTGTTGATTTTTGCTTTTTGTTGCTTGTTCTTTTGGTGTCATATCCAAAAAATCATTGCCAAGACGCATGTCAAGGAGCTATTTCCCTAGTGTTCTTTGAGGAGTTTTATGGTTTCAGGTCATATGTTTAATTTTAATTTCTTAATCCATTTAAAGTTAATTTTTATAAGTTGTGTAAGATAAGTGTCCAATTTCTTTCTTTTGCATGTGGATATCCAGTTTCTCAACATTATTTGTAGAAATAGAAGAGACTGTTCTTTCTCCATTTGATATTCTTGACTCCCTTGTCAAATATTAGTTGACTATGTTTGTGTGGGTTTATTTCTAAACTATGTTTTGTTCCATGGGTTTATATGTTATTATGCCAATACCATACTGTTTTGATTACTATAGTTTTGTAGTATAGTTTAAAATCAGGAAGTATGATGTTCTTTCTCAAGATTACTTTGGCTATTCAGGGTCTTTTGTGGTTCCAGACACATTTTAGGATTTTTTTTTCTGTAAAAAATGCCTTTCAAATTTTGATAGGGATTATATTGACTCCATAATGGCTTTGGGAAGTATGGACATTTTAATAATATTAACTCTTCTGATTCATGTTCATGGGATAACTTTCCATTTATTTGTGTCTTCTTTAATTTCCTTCATCAATGTCTTATAGTTTTTGGTGTGTAGATCTTTCACTTTCTTGGTTAAATTTATTCCTAGGTATTTTATTGTTTTTGATGCTATTATAAATGGAATGTTCTTTATTTCTCTTAGATACTTTACTGTTACTATATAGAAACTCAAGTTATTTTTGTATGTTGTTTATATATCCTGCAACTTTACTGAATTCTTTTATTAGTTCTAACAAATTTTTATGGAGACTTTAGGATTTTCTATGTAGAAAATAATATCTTAAAACAGAGATAGTTTTACTTCTTTCTTTTTGGTTTTGATGCCTTTTTATTTCTTGCCTAATTGCTCAGGCTAGGACTTCCAGTACTATGTCGAATAGGAGAGGTGATAGTTGGTACCCTTGCCTTTATCCTGATCTTAGAAGGAAAGCTTTCAATCTTTCACCATTGGGTATGATGTTACCTGAAGGCTTGTCTTATATGGCCTTTATTATGTTGTTGTATGTTCCTTCTATACCCACTTCGTCGAGAGTTTATATCATGAAAGTATGTTGAATTTTGTCACATGCTTTTTCTGCATCTATTGAGATGATCATATGATTTTTGTCTTTCATTCTATTAATGTAGTGTATCACATTTCTTGATTTGCATATTTTTAACCATCCTTGAATATTAAAGATAGATTCCACTTGATCATGGTGTATAATCTTTTTAATGTGCTTTCGAATTTGGTTTGCTAGTATTTTATTGAGGATTTTTGTATCTATATTCATTAGGGATATTGGCCTGTAGTTTTGTTTTCTCGTCACTTCCTTATCTGGCTTTGGTATCAGAGTAATCCTGGCCTAGTAAAATGAGTTTTGGAGTTTTTTTCTTCAATTTTTTTGGAAAAGTTTGAGAAAGATTGATATTAATTCTTTAAATGTTTGGTAGATTTTACCTGTGAAGGCATCTGGTCCTGAGTTTTGTTGTTGCTACTGCTGCTGTGGGAGTTTTTTAATTACTAATTTAATCTGTTTACTTGTTATTGGTCTGTTTAGATTTTCTATTTTTTCATGATTCAGTCTTGGTAGAGTGTATGTTT
>NW_011888826.1:2271439-2290225 GCF_000151845.1 Pteropus vampyrus
GTTGCACACTTTTATTTTGCTATAACAAACACATCTATATCATTTTGTATGTTATAGTTACTGTTGTGAGTTACTAATATTAGTTCATTTAATCTTTAAAGTAATTTTGATGAGTTAGATACCATTATCCTCATTTTATGTATGAAGAAACTGAGGCAGAAAGAAATTAGTTCCCCCAGTTTTAAGTGGTGGAGCCAGGATTAAAATGCCAACAGGCTAGCTCCAGAGTACAGAACCTTACCAACTGTCTTAGCTTAACCGCTCTGTACTCATTCATTTTTATTCTGTCTGAATAGAGTTCTGTGTTAAAATTTTTTATTAATATTTGATGTATGTCTTTATTAATGGCTTTGCTTTATGCAATTGATGTTGTAATCTGGTGCACAAATTTTCATAAATATTATTACTTCACTTATTTTCTCAGTGTAAAAACTTTCAGTGTCTCATTAATACAATGTTCCTTCAGGTATACATAACTAATATTAATATTGCCAGTCTTATTTTCCTATTGGCTATTTGTATGAGTCTGGTGCATCTATATGCATTATTAGTTCTGAGTGCTCTTTTTTTTTTTTAAAGTGTAATATGATTAGATTATTTTAAAAAGTTAATTAGATAATTTTGAATATTTTTTGCTTTAGTGGGGGAGTTTATATTTATTTACAGTCAAAGATCATATACTTGATCTTACTTCTGACATTTTATATTATGCTTTTCTTTTGCTTTCTGTCTTCTGCTACGAGGATCTGTTTCTTATATGGGCTTTTATTTCTCTTCTTGACAGTTTGATATTATTCATCTCTTTAAAAAATCTTCTAGAAAATTTTATTTATTTGGTAGTATAAAAGTGTGCAACTAAAATTTATTTATTTATACCACTTTGGTGGTATAACTTCTAGAAAATTTTATTTATTTGGTAGTATAAAAGTGTGCAATTATTTTCTCTGTCTTCTTCTCTGATGTTAGGTCCTGCTAAAGGATCTGAAAAAAATTCATTATTTAGACGGTATACCAATGGCTGGCTGTATATTGACCACTTTGTTTTCTGCCCCAGCTCTCATACCATATCCTACCTACACTTCTCAAAAAGCACAGAACCATTGGTTTTGCCCCTCTATTTCATGAGACTACTTTGAAGAACTTACTTGGTTTTAGATTGAAAAAGAATGTGCTTTAGATTGGGTATTGTCTTATTCAGCCCACTTTACAGTTAACTTCACTATCTAAATTCTAAAAGTTTGGGAAAAGGAGACATAAAGAAAGATGAGGACTCTGGATGTCTTGAAAAAACACCTTCATTGTAGGGATATGACTGCTCATTTTTCTCTGTGACACCATGTAAATCTCTCTTAAGTTTGTAGATAGTGGGAAGTTTAACACTTTTACCAATTTTCACCAAATTAGAACTACTTCATATCATGAATTGCTAAATTTCTCAACTCAGAATCTAGCAATAGATCTAACATTAGTTAGTGTGTGGTTGCAACATACATTAGATCTAACATTAGTTAGTGTGTGGTTGCAACATACAGTGTTTAGTCTGATGTTTTACTCTTAAGATCATAAAACATGTTTTAAACACTTTATTCCACCACTACATCCATATTATCTTGTGTTAAAAGTAGTCTGTTAATAACCAAAAGCTATCTACTTAATTTGATAAGTTAAACCTTAACTCTTCCATGACTATTCTGTTGCCCCTACTAAAGGATCTGGGAGAGAAGGACCAGTGTATGTCTGAAGGCAACTTTTTAATTACCTCCTATAGGTGAGAAATAGCCTTTAATGGATTTCGAATAGAGTAGAAACACTTTGGCAGCTACATCGAGGCCAGATGTGAGAGATGTGCAGGAAGATTAAAGGAAGGAGGTTCCTGTAATACATCAAACAGAAGATGACGAGGACCTATAGTACTTTAGTGAGAGTATTAACAGAGAAGAGAGGCCAATTTGAAAAATTTCTAGGAAGTAAAATTGGCAAGACATAGATTTATTCATAAAGGAATATTAAGGGAAAGGGTTACTCTCAAGTTTCTGGCTTGGGGGATGAAGTTGTTGAGGGGGTCATCAACTGAGGTAGGAAATGCAGAATGATTTAGAAGGACTAGATTTGTAAGCTAGGACTATATGGAAAATTGTGAGCTCTAGGTTGTCTAAGCTGAGATTGAAGTGCCTATGAGATACACAGTTATTTATGTTTAATAATAAATTATGTATATGAGCTGATGTTGATTTGAGATTTCTCATCTTGATTTGAGATTATTGATTTGAGATTTCTCATCTTATGGATTATAAAATAAACTTCCTAGGGAGCCTATGCACAATGAGGTTAATCACCTGAGGGCAGAATCCTGAGTCCCCCATATGTAAAGAGAACAGCAGAGACTAAAGTAGGAAATTGAGAAAGAAGTTAGTGAGGTGAGATATTGTGGAGTTTCAAAGGTTCAAATGTAGTACAGAGGCCAAGAGAAAAGGACTGAAATGCTTCTGATGGATTTGAACAATTTGAATTTCTTTTGGTGAAATTAGTATGACTAGATCCAATAGATCTTCTCATTAGCTAAGAACTTGAAGATCATGTGGACTTGCCTCTAGTTTTTAAAGATGAGACTATTTTAGAGCTAAGAACATTGAGAGTTTTTATCTAGATTAGAACTGAAAATATTCCTTGCATGTAGCAGGTTTTCAATAACAGTAGTTGAATGCATGATTGAACTCTTTACTAGCAGAGCCAGTAGCAAACATATGGAGGCATCCTGGGTGTCTATCAATGGATGAATGGATAAAGAAGAAGTGGTATATATATACATACATATACATGCGTATATATATATATACATATATATATACACAACACACACACACACACACACACACACACAATATAATATTACCCAGCCATAAAAAAAGAATGAGATCTTGCCATCTGCAACAACATGGATAGACCTAGAGGGTATTGTGCTGAGTGGAATAAGTCTGACAGAGAAAGACAAGTGTCATATGTGGAGTCTAGAGAACAGGATAAACAACGGAAACAAGATCATAGATACAGAGAGCATTTTGATGGTTGTCAGATTAGGGGGTGGAGAGATGGTGAAGAGGGTAGGGGATTAAGGGGTACAAATTGTTAATTACAAAATAGTCATAGAAATGTAGAATACAGCATGGGATATACAGTCAGTAGTATTGTAATAACTATATATGGTGTCATATGGGTACTGTATCAGGGTGATAACTATAGGTTATATAAATGTCTATTCATTGTGTTATATCCCTGAAAATAATATAATATTGTATGTCAACTATAATTGAAAAAAATATAAAAATTAAAAAAATATATTTCTGCTTTTTTAATTGATGAGGACATTGAGACAGGTTGATGAAAAATTAGTTGCCCACGCTCATCTAATGAATCAAGATTATGTATAAATACTCATTAACATGGTTTAATCTTGTGAAGATCCTTAATTTTTAGCCATTAAGATGATTTTATTAGGTAGACAAAATAAATTAGAACTTAATTAGGCAGAATTTTCATTTGGAGTTGTCTGTTGAACTAACACAAGTCTTTCACTTTTAGAAATCACACTTTAGATGAATATAAGATCATTTCAATATACAATGAAATCCTTTTAAAATTTGGAATAGTGAAGTTAATCTCTGCATAAGAACTTGTTCTTAACTAAAGCATTTGACTATCTAGTTAATTGAAATAAAAATATGAAGGTAGAATTCATTAATTTCATTTGTTAACTCTAGATGATTATGTATGTACAATAAGGTGGATAATTAAAGCAAATATATGAATAATTCCATGTTAAAAAATTAGAATTTAGAGAACCTAATTTACTCCTTCATCTGGCATATATTGACTAGGTTCAAAGTTTTGAGTTAATATAAAATGGGCTATATTGACAATGGTGAGAGAGGAGAGTTTGGTTCATTTTAGGAACTCTAACTTTGTTAGTGTGAAATCATTTTATAGACATTATATAATGTACATTACATATTTTGTATTATACAAATATTTGTTTTATATTATGTATATGGACTTATATACACATACACAGGCAAACTTCAACATCTTATTAGGAAATGAAGTAAGTCACGGCTCAAGGAATCTCCTATTTTAATAATCATGTTATTCAAATATATTGGAGAGGAGTAATAGAAAACCTTTTTCCTTTACCTGTTTAGATCTTCCAGCTTGCGCCCTGTGAATTAGACTGCCATAAAAAAAGATTAACAAGAGAAAAAAACAAGTTTATTAGTGTGTTCATTGTACTTACACATGGGATAGAACTCAGTGGTAAACGCAAAGGGGTGGTTGAAACTTGGGGCTTAAATAGTATTTTAACAAAGAACAATGATTTTGTAGAGAAGTGACAAGACAAAAGAAAAGACATTGAGCTTCTAGGGGTGACAAATTGTGGGAAGGACATATATGGGGAAACTAATGCTAAGTAAGGGCTAATTAGTGAGATTTGTTTGTGTAGATTCTTTCCAGTGCCATCTTGTCTCCAGTGATAAGATTGTTATCCCTTTCTTGCTGGGGAAGTGAGGTTGGAAGATATCTTCACAAAATAATTTTTTGTTCTACTTTCAGGCAGATAGGGGGAGGGCAAAGAGTTCATACTGTGTCTGTTTTTTCTCAGTTGCTTTGAGCTCAAAATTATCTTTATGCCATAGTAGCATATTTTAGGGTGACATACTGTGAACCCCTTCTAAGTGCTAGTGTATAACTGAACACAGAGTAGACAAAAATTTATGCCCTTGATAAGCTTACATTGTAGGATAAAAAGGTATGTAAAAGTATATTGAGAACTAAGAACAATCAAATATAAAATGACAGAATTTTCATCATTATAATCATACAAACCAGTCACTAAGGCCCAAATCATATGTATTTATTTTTATAATGCATTATTTTGGTTTACCCCAAACTTCTGAGATTTATGGAATGGAAATAGGTTTTTATACTAAGATAATTTATCTTCTTGGAAACAGTCCCATCAGATGTTATGTCTTGGCATATCTCAGGGTCTTACTGATTAGCATGGAAAGGAATTAGAGATTTCCCATGGAAATCCACTAAATTGCCAAACAACATGTAGATAACCAAACGCTACTGGCATTCTATCTTTTGCCTAATTAAAAACTTAACTGAGAGCTATCATAAAATATATTATTAGGAAGTTTCAGTGTATAATTGAATAAGAAAAAAATCTTCAAAGACATGAATTAACTGATACTTAAAATGTTTTCCAGGTTTCTTTGATGTTATTGTCAGCAAAGGAAATATATGCATATTCCAAAGTCATGAAATTAGGCATCTTTCTCTTGCTCTTGACAATGGCTGTGTCACAGGAATGGTAGGCAGTAATTTTTCTTTTTGCTATATATCAGTAGTGTTGTATCCATATATAATATATTTTTTGCATAAGGTACTTTTATAAGATCATCAAAGTGTATTTTCCTTTGGATTTTCCTTTCACTTTCTTCATTATTCTGTTTTGTCTCACTAATTTTTGAGATTCTGATGCATAAGTGGACCTAAATTTCCACAATTAGAATTTAGGCAAGAAAGAGTAGACCACTTCTCTAATAACAGTCAAAGTTTTAATGAGTCTCCCAAAAGACAATCCAACTTCTCAAAGGCTGCTTTAGGGACCATAAAAAAAAAAAACCCAATAATTTCACCTAATTATGCTTTGTTTTACTTAGTTTAGGTTTGAAAAGTAGCTTTTAATATGTAAAGCTGTATTATTAATAAAATTCATGTATAGTACATATTTTGAAAAGTGAATCAGTATAGGATGACTGTCATACACTGTCCTAAGTTCTTCATATGTGTTATAAATGTTTAGTCTTTACATCTACCTTATGAGAGAATTCATTATTATCCCTGTTTAACAGAAGAAGAACCTGAAGTATAGAAGGATAAAGTGAGCTGCCCCAGGTCACATAGCTAGTTGAACACAGGAAATCTAACTCTACCTCTCATGCTACAGATTCCTCATATAATGTTATATAATATTATATATCTTTATATCATTTAAAAAAATTGTTCTAATTTATATTTATATTTTATGAGCACATAATGTTATATAATATTATATAATAATTTTAAACTCATAGCATGTTATTTAACATAAGGGAAAAAATAACAGTTATTGAGAAAAAACATAATTTTTCAGACTGAAATTCAGGTTAAGTGATTAATTAGTCAAACTTCCTCCTTGAAGACTTTTTTCTTCTGCTCCAGGGTTAACAACATGCTATACTTTATAGCACATTCTTCTCAGTACGAGTCATAGTCATAGTAAGTGTTTAATATATATGAATGTAGTAGATATGAAATCTACTCAATTAAGAGTTTAGGAAATGTCTCACTGCTTTATTTTTCTAAAATTAAATTAACTCTATCTCCAATCCCCTATTCCATGAACTGGTGAGAGATTCCATCTTAGTTATTATGAGGCTCATCCTGTTACATACAAAATCTTATCTGGTATGGAGTCTCAAAATGTCTGGTGACAGCCCTCTTAGCTTCAGTCCACACTGGTTACTGCTGATACACTCATCAAACATCAGATGGTTTCTTGCAGGTGAATAACTGTTGCTTACCTACCATAGTTACACAAGGGGGCTTTGTGGAAGATGGTTGCCTTAGTGTCAGGGGTCAAGCCATTGAAGAGGCACCAAAGAGTTCTTTCTTTTCAGGCCCAAAAGACTCTCTGGGGCACTGAGGAAAGTAGGTTAAGACCTCAAACAATACCATGAACCAAGAATGTCTCCCTGTAGCATAACTTCCTCAATTTGTTTAGTTTTTTGAAAGCAAAACCTAGTAATACACATCTATTAATTTCAGCTTTTGGTCCCAAGTAGTCTTGAGTTAGGAAGTCACAAATGAAGAAGTAAAAAATAAACAATAATAAAATATATAGTAACATCCAATTAAATTATCCTGCCACTGGAGTTATTTTTATTGTTACTCAACACTCTACCATGGGTTCTAAGAAATCCGGAGAAGAAGGAAGTTCTTCAAGACATTGGAAATTAGGCTAGGGAATCTAAACAATTGGATTACAAAAACATCAGATTATGTAGGCAGTTCAAGGGTTCTATAGAGTGGAGGAGACCTTTACATGGAATATCAAAACCTTTTTATCATTTAATTATTTTCTATTGCTAATTCACAGGGTCCCCCCGCTTTTTTTCAGGCTAGTGGTAGAGCCTCCACTGAGCTCCGGGTGCTTTATCAGCCCAACCGCTGCGCACTTCTTGAGTCTGCACTAGTTCCTGGTCACACAGTTATTTTTGATCGCCGTGGCAAAATCGCTTCTGAATCATCAGCAGGCTACGCAGACCTTTCAAAAGAATTTGTGGTTTTTGTCAAGGTAAAATAAAGGAAAGTCGTTAAAGTGCATATTCCTAAATGCTTACTCTTTTGCTCTGTTAAGGAAAACTTTCAAATTGAGTCATAAAGAAGTAATCAGATCTCTTCCCACTAAGTGGCATTGATGCCTATTGTCATTTTATTTACCTAGACTGAAAGGCAATAGGGATCTTAACATCAGCAGCAATGAAACAGATGGAGCAACATCCAAAATTGGAGGTTAAAACTATGGATGTGGAGATTCTTAATAAAAAGTTAGAAAATCTTACATTTGGGAATCAAACAAATGTAAATATTTAATTTTTCTAACAATTAGAATATTTACACCCTTTGAGTGTTGAATACATGTGATCATTTCATAATGCTTATGCTTCTTTCATTATATTATGTGTCTGTGAACTTGCCTTAAAAATAATGTTGTTCCCATATTAATATAATATCTTTCATTTATGAGACTGCCTATTTTGTGCCAGGCACTTTACTGAGAGCTTCATAACATACAAGACTAAATTTAATCATCATAGAAATATTGACAGATATTGTTATTTGTATTTTAAAAGTGAAGAAAAGACTTTCGGAGAATTTTGAATAGTATAGCATAGCTAGTCAGTGATGGTTCATGAATCAAATCGAAATCAATTTGTCTTCAAAAGTTTTTATACTTATAAAATAAAGACTTTATCACATTACTCTTTTTCCCCAAACAACATGATTTTTGATGGTCGTATAATATTTAAACATAAGGAATATATATATCTGTTTTTCATTGTACATTAATCTTAATTTCTTTATTTTACCATCTCTTCATATGTTACTATAACATATACTTTGACATGTCTTTGACCACATATTTTATTATTTTTCAAAATAATTTGAAATTGAATTTAAGGACCATAATATGAAATCTTTAAGACTCTAGGAACATTTTTTCCAGAAATATACCAATTTTTAATCCTGGGAAATTTAAGTCGACTGTGAAGTTAGAGGAAACAGTTCACCTGACCACTTTCACTGCTGACACAAACTTTAGAATTCGGGGGTCCTTGAGACCACTAGAATGACTTAGAACTCACTGAACTCTGTTATACTCATGGTTACTGTTTATTCCAGAGAAAGGATACAGATTAACACCAGCTAAAGGAAGAGACACACAGAGCAGAGTCTAGGAAAAGTTCTGAACATTGTCTTTTTTCCATGGAGTCAAGTCAGTGTTACTTTCTCAGCATTAACATATGACAATATGCATGGAGTATTGCCAGTCAGGGATCAAGCTCACCAGAGCCTTGGTGCTCAGAGTCTTTACTGGGGTTCCATTATGTAGGGAGTCCATGTGGCTGATCTCAGTCTCTAGCCTCTCAGGAGATCAACTGACACTTTGTGGCTCCAAGTTCCCACCTTAAATCACATTTTTACTATAAGGCTAGCCTAAGGCCCTCAGGCAAACAAAGATACTGCTATCAGGCATAACATTTAAAAAAAAAATTTATGTTATTATTAGTTTCAAATATATAGCACATTGGTTAGACATTTATATAGTTTATAAAATGATTCCCCTAATTGCTCTTTCTCTCTTCTGGCTCTCCACTTAGCCATTACATTAATGCTAATTGCATTCCCTATGCTGTGCTCCCCATCCCTGTGACCATCTATCAACTACTAATTTGTACTTCTTTTACCCTTCACCCCATTCTCTCAGACCCCCAAACCCTCTCCCCTCTGACCATCACCAGATTTTCCTCTATAGTTGTAAGTCTGTTTTTGATTAGTTTGTTCTTTTTGTTCCTTAGATTCCGCATATAAATGAAATCATATGATATTTATCTTTCTCTATCTGACTTATTTCATTCAGCATAATAACAGCATGGTATTGGCATAAAACACATACATTGATCAAAGGAACAGAATAGAGAGCCCAGAAATAAATCTATACCTATACACTCATTTAATATATGACAAAGGAGGCAAGAATATACAATGGGGCAAAGACAGTCTCTTCAATAAATGGTGCTGGGAAAATCGGACAGATACATGTCAAAAAAAATGACCACCTTCTTACACTATATACAAGAATAGACACAAAATGGATTAAAGACTTAAATGTAAGACCTGAAACCATAAAACTTCTAGAAGAAAACATAGGCAGTAAACTCTTTGATATTGCTAATAGTAATTTCTGTTCAGATATATCTTCTCAGGCAAGGAAAACAAAAGAGAAAATAAACAAATGAGACTATATCAAACTAAAAAGTTTTTGTACAGCAAAGGAAACCATCAACTAAACAAAAAGACAACCGACTGAATGGGAGAAGATATTTGCTTATGAGATACATCTGATAATAGGCATAACATTTTAAGGGTTTAGAGATAAACTCTCAGAAGGCCATGGCAAAGGCCAGACCTCTCTGGGTAAAGTTAAATTCTTTACTACCTAACTCCCTTCAGCAGTGTTGGGAAGTATGTATCTCATTGACTTCAGTGTTGAGTATGGTCTTTAAAAAAAAAAAAAGAAGAAGAAACCTGACAATTTTCTAGAGGAATAAACATCTAATTTTAGCTTTATTTATTTATTTTTTAATTATTAGTGTGAATTACCTTTCCTTATGTTTATTCACCATTTGTAGTTTATCTTTTGTGACTTGAGTATTTATGTATTTTATCTATTTCTCTACATTGTTAGTGTATTTATAATTAACTTTTGAGAACTTCTTATATCTTCATCTTAAACTATTGATTGCATAGGATTTACTTAAATATACCTTAGTTGTATTTGATATCATTTTTCTTTCATTCATTTATTTATTCCTATATGCACGCATGTAACTAACAGCTATGGAGTGTATTTCATAATTTAGGTACTCTTGTAGCAAACTATTTTTATTCTGCTTTGTATTAGTATTAAAACTATTTTTTAATAGTGATTGTAAATTTCTTAAGAGAAGTGTTTGTGTTTTGTATTTTTTAAAAATCTCTGTAGCATCTGATGCTGACCCTTACACTATCAATAAATAATAATTGATGTAAATTACGAGTCCACCAGATAACCTCCTTTGGGTTTTTTCAGCTTTGCATAGCAGTTAAATTATTTATTTCCTTCTTTTGTTCATTTTTAACCACCAAGCTTCTGGTAAGATCCTGATCACTACAACTTCTGTTAAGAGAATGAACTCTATCGCTACCTTCCTCTAGCAAAACATGAGCTTGCTATTTATTGCTTTTCTATTCTGTTTGTTGCTCTGAAGGATATGTTCCTGAACAGTGCTGTGATTCTACTTGCTACGAGCCTACGCCAGGCTCTATGTCTCCAGCCTGACGGGAGCTGCACTGGAGTGGGAAACCAGTCTGAAAAATCATACTGGAAAGTGCATAAAATCACCTCTGGGATTTGCATGTTTGAAAGTGTGAAAAATGCACGAATGTATCTGAGGATTAAGGAAGGCCAGTGTGATGGAACAGTAAGCATCTGCCCTTATTTTTCTCAGCACATGTTTAAGACTTTGCCAATGATAGATATGAAAACGGCGTTGAGTATTTTGTGTTTTAGTTTTAGCCTATAAGCATTCAGGAAAATGAATGTTATATATGTTAGTCTCCCTTGACTAGTGTTTTTAATGAGTTGGGAGGGCAGCTGAATGCTTGGTATTATTTAGAGAGGGATCCTGACCCTTCAGACACTGTGTCTGAAACATAATGTGCATACAAATTACCTGGGAATCGTGTTAGATTCTAATTCAGATTGACTGCAGTGGGACCTGTGTACGTGCATTTCTAATAATCAACCAGCTGTTGCTGATGAGTTGGTTTTTGAACCACGCTTTGAGAGCCAAGGCATTAGAAAATGTCAGTCCAACAGTATTTCCTTACTGCTTATTTTGGTGCCTATATTTCCAAGAGTACAAACCCTGTACGTTTAATAAGGAAGTAGTTTTTAATTCTAAATATTAGGAGGTCTTCTTTAACATCTTGAGACTTAGAGGGGGGTGAGGGGTGTGTGGGAGTCAACTAACATAACATTTTTTATATATTCATAGTTTTCTTATGGGTTGAGGGGCAGATAAGATTGTACATTTAGTTTACCTATTAATGCTCTGTTCATCTGTTCTTGTTTAAAAGAGTTTAGTTTAAACCATATCTTTTGGATAAACTCAGGTGCTCCCACTTCCCTTCTCTTTACCGGTGAGGCATCTGGAGATTTGGGAGAGTTTGCATGAGTTCTGGGGTTGGAAAGAGGGGAGGCTTAGACCATTCATTGTTCTCCATGTCCCTGTCTTTGCTGCAGAATGGGGAGGCTGCACTGATGTTAACAGTGCAAAGAGAAAGCACATGCACAGACACACATTTAATTAGCATTCTTGATTGACTCCTAAGAGAATTGTGAAGTGGCTTTATCCCATTTTACTGCAGAGGAAGCCATGCTTAAGAGATAGAGTGCATTGCTTATTGTCTTTAAAGTGGTGAGTGGACTAACTGAGATTAAAAATAGGTAACATTTCTACATGGCCAGACTAGTTGAGTGTATGATTTCATAACTCAGTCACCCTATGGGAAGAACATCAGAAAGTAACTCTTTCTTCATCTCACAGACTTCTACAAATTATACAAACCTTTCTCTTCTAGGACTTGTAGGAGTGTTCAGAACCATAAGACAGATAGTGTGTTACTACATGACATGTTTTGGTGTATGTGTTTCTAAGTTTCTAGGGAGAGCTTGTGGGGCACAGATAAGTGTCATTCCAAACTGAGAATGGGCTAACTAACATTGGAAAATTGGAAATTTGTATCTTCCCGAGGTGGCAACCAAAGGGACATCTCTGGGCTTAGTCATTCATTTGGCTTCTTCATACTCAGTTTGGACAGTGATTTTCATGGTTCTTCCATTCCCCCCTTACCAGTCTGTGTGGGCCCTCTCTGTCTCTTTCATTTCTTTCACAGTGTGATGTGTATCCCTTCAATTGAGTAAATTTCTTTTAAATATATAGAAGAATCTTGAATCTTTCTGTTCTGTAGTAAACACTTGTGCTTTTTTCTTTTTCTTCCTGTTTGCTCTACAGGTGACTCAGCTCTATCTGATTAGACTGAGAGAATGAAAGAAATCCTTAATATTTAATTGAAAGAATTTAGTGAGCACAGGAAGATAGGTGAAACTTATAAGTTAAAACATAGCAGTGTTATTCTGCCATAGAACTATCAGCATTCTCATTCTTCAGATGAAGAAGCTGGTTAAGTTGCCCAAAACCCCAAGTTAGTGTCAGAGCTGAGAGTCAGTCCAGGTCAGGCTACTTCCTAACCCTCTGTTATGGATGATTTGTGGTAACAGTATAGAGAAACTAGATTGACCCCGTTGAAGAGATCAGAGTCAGGATACTCAGGAGTGAGGTGATTCAAAATACAAACACAAGGTTTTCTTCTTCAGCAATTTTCCTGGAACCAGTCTTGTTGACAGCTTGTCAGGTGAATGATTGGGTCTGAAATTGTGTCCTCTCAGCCTGTGTTGTTTTTCGCATCAACACTAGGAACCCCCCTTGTTTTCCCTTCCCTGATAGACTTCTCTGGATGAAAACTAGGTTCAGGATTTCCTGTGCACTTCGGAACTGAGGCGGGTAATCATGTATTGGAATTTCAAACCCAAGTATCACTTCTAGAAGATATTTAATAACTTGAAAAGGGCAGAAACATCTGTTTTGTTTGATTTTGTAACAGAAATCGCTAAAATGGAGAACCCAGTGAGATCTGATGATAAAGGTGAAGGAGCATAAACTGATTACATGGAATTTGATATTTAGAACATTTAAATAAGGAATTCAGGCCATTTCAGGGCACAATACAGAAATTCTGTAGGTCTTTTGGAAATGAGCATGTTGTATCTTGATTGCATGTAATTTGTCCAGAGGACTAAGGTCATTCCTTGAAGGCCTTGTAAGGTAACACTCATATATGGAGTGGTAATGAAGAAAATAAAATGGAATAAGCATTGCTAAGAAAGTCACTTAAAATGAAGTCAGGAAACTATTGAAAAAATGGGACCTATGCAGGTCTTGTACCTCAATTCTCAGAACTGCCATTAAGCTGCTAACCTGTTGCTAAACTCAGCTCAAGCCTGAATCATAAACATACTGACAACTGCTACGTGGTGCGTATGGTTTTACCTCCTCCTTGTAGTTTTCACCTAGCTTATTGAAATTAATCATTCCCTGTTAACCTAGCCAGAATCATTTGCATAAGGACCTACATGGGAACCACACTGATAGATTTCACCTTTATAAAATTCTGTATTTTTTTGCCCTCTTTGGAGCAAAATTTAGGTTGTTACCTGAATCTGTGACTCCCAAATTGCAAACCTTTTTGTTCCAGTAAGTGGTTTTTGTTCTTTATCACAGCCTCAACTTCTTCTTTGGTTAACAGAAGCAGAAGCTGAAAGGAAAAGATATTGATAAGGAGGAGAGGAGTTCTCTAAAAGAGCTAACCATAAATAACAGGTCCACATAAGTCAAAATCCTGCATTTAACAACCAGCTTAATAGGCAACAACTCCTGTGCATGCAATGAGGCATTCACCAGCAGTGTTATTAGGATACAATTTCTCCCACTGGGATCTAGTCTACACCCTACATCCCTAGCAGTGGGTCTTAACCTTTAGAGTCTGTTCCATGCTGGAGCGGCCAGGATACCAGGAAGGAACTAGTATCAGCCCACAACATGGGGTGAGAAGAGCATAATCTTTGAGAGCTACAGGGGAAATCTTGTCACTTTAAAAAAAAAATCAGCTTTAAATAAGGGTTTGGAAGTCTTCCTGGCTTATGACATACTTATAGATCAGTTACTTTTGTCCATTTGCCTCCTAAAATTGGGGACTCAAACATTTTATAGAGGACTCTAGCTTCCTGGTGTTTCTTTTAAAAATTCCAAGCCTATTGTTAGAAAAGTTATTGCATTGGAAAGTTATTGCTAAACGATTTGAAAATTTAAAGGGCCTTCTTCATGAAGCTAGAGATTTCTGCATGCTCTTTAAATATAGGAAAATGTGCCACTATTCTGGTAAAAGGTGAATTTCTTGGTATTATAACAATATCAGCAAGAAAACCAAGGAGAGTAGACTTTTGACTGTCTCTTGTTTGGCAGAAGCTGAACTAGCTTCTTTATATTTGTAATGACATTCTTTATATTATAACTTGTTTAGTGACTCATTGATATGGTTGTCTGACTAAAATTCTCCATCTGAAATTTTAGTAGTGAGTCTTTTAAGTTAATATGCATATGCTTTTTTTTTTGCTTTTAAGAAATTGTATCAATGCATAACAATCAGAAATATTATTTTTCACTTTCACTGTATCTGACCAGAAATCACTAGGCTGGAATGACATTACTCTTGAAAACAGAATGATAGCAATCATAGTAATTGCCTTTGTTCACATGTGTTTAGAGGGTATAGTGAGTCATACTTACAATCTCCAAAGGAATTTAAAATGTATTAGAAGGTAAATGGTAATGTATGCTCATGTTATCACTATACTTCAAGAACCTAACAGTGCCTCGGTCCCAATAACTAGTCAACAAACATTCATTGTGTAAGTGAAATTGAATAAAAGTGTTAACATTTCCAATGTGTCTGCCATTGTATATTTGAAAACATTTCTTACAGGCAAATGCATTTATGTTCAAACCAAACGATGCTGATCATATAACAAAGTTTCTATTTCTGTCACCATAAAATTGTTATGCTGTAGGAGTAAATCACTTTAATAGATTTTGATGTAGTAGAGATTCAAGTGTATAACAAACAACATATAATCCACTAGGGACAATTGTAAGGTAGTTAATTTAAAGAAGAAAAACAAGCCTCAAAATAACATGAGTAGAACTCGTCACTAAAAACATCAATGCAAAGGAAAAAAAAGATATAGGAGTTGTAGGTAGGAAAAACAAACTACAGAGTGATCAGTGCACCAAAGTCATATGCATGAACAGGCACACCACACTAGCAGGATTCTTGTTTATGAGCAGGACTTTAATTTGTAGAAATGAGGAAAGATTCTCTCATCACAGATTTATCTTATTTTGCTTCTCCTCTCAAAATATATTTCTATATATGCAAATAAGTAAAAAGTTAAAGATTATTCATATTTTTAAGACCTTGTATATGGAGCATACAGTTGGGCTAGGTATATATAATGCTAGACCAGTGGGTTAAAAGATATAAAATAAAAAAAAAACCTTAGTTTTATATAAATAATGATAACACATGTTTTAGTTAGCCTATACCTCTGGGCTATGTTCTCAGTTCTGGGATGGCTGGACTGGGCTGGAGTTGGGTATTAACTAATTTTTCCTATGGACAGGGCTTATTAAGAACAAACTGCTCTGGTGTATTTCAAAATGGTGCCTTTTCCTCTCCCTTGCCAGAGACATGAGAGAATTCTTCTTTGACATTTACTGGCAGGGAACTGGTTGAGCTCCTGGAGGTAAAATTCACAAAAGTGTGGACGTATTCTATGACTGGGTCCCCTTATAGTTTAAACTCTCAGACTTGTCCACACTGAGCCTCCAGCAATTTGTCTATTACAGTTCAGATTTTTGTACCAGGCCCTAGATCCCTTATTGGTTTCTGCTGGTGAGTCTCTGTTCCACTAAGTCGTAACTCCCTGTATTTGTCCGTCTGTCTCGCCAGTCTTGGGGGCCAAAGCTAGCCTTGTGTCCTCACTTTTCTTACAAATTCAAAAAAGTTTTTGGTTTTTCTCATTAAGATGCAGTGTTGACTTCTAAGCCTCTTACATGCAGACCTGGAAACTAGGAGTTTAAATCATGTTTTACTTAATCAAGAAATTTTAAAGAAACTTTTAAAAATAAAATTGTAAGATAAATTATTTTGCTTGATGCTCTAGAAAATGATCTCACATTTTACTGTTGTTGTAGACCATAGTCTATACATTAGTTTTGATCTTTATTGCATGATTTTAAGAATATACACAGTAGTATAAGAATAGTAATAAAGATTTTCTCCCCTTTAGGAGCAAACAGGCTTTGAGACATAAATAATAAATTGTCAAGTGATTCATTCTAAAAAAGAGAAGGCTGATGAGTAGCATTAGTAATACTCCAGTATATAGAATATTTATTACTAGGATGTGGGTACCACAGAAAAGAGATTCTTGTTTGCTTTGTTTATTAAAATATCCCAAACTCTTTAACAAGGCCTGACATTTAATATATGCTCAAAAAGTACTGAATGAATAAGAAGTTAAAATATCAGTTGGTGATGGTAACCAGGAGGTATCCTTCTGCAAAGGAGCCAAGTAAAAGGAAATAGGCATTAGATGTTATTTTAACTTGTGGTTTTGTGAGTGTGCATCAGATTTTTCAACTTAGCTCTGCTGACTGGTATTTAATGTGTAGGAGGATACAACATGACCCTTTGCACCCAGAAACTCACTGTTTTTGTTTTGTTTTTGGTTTTATTTTGTTTTAATTTTCCATTTCTACCTCATTAATCAGTTTGTATTTGAGTTAGGGATAAAACAGAAAATTTTAAGTAAAAGAAGGAAAGAGGGAATAAAAATAACTCTAAAGGCTTATTGGTTTTGAATTTAGTTGTATTCAATTTTATTTTCATTTTTTTCACTAATTATACTTGAAGGGTTAAAAATGATATAATTCTTCAGATTCTTAGTCTATTGGAGAAAACAAATATGCACACATCAGTGATCTAGTGAATAATCATAAATTAGTAATCCAATTCAAGTTATAGTTTAACTGCTTATGTGAGGGCTCAGGAGAGGCAGATTGATTTGAGCAGAGTAGGCGAGTCAGGAGAAATTCCTGTGTAGAGGAGGAAAAAGGTCTCTTTTTTCTAAGTTCTTGACTGGACCTCAATAACAAAGGACAGATTAATGAGAGAAAAGCATACAAGTTTATATAAGTTTTATGTGACACAGGAACTTTCTTAAGAAAATGAAGACCTAAAGAAGTGTTCAAACCTGAGTGTTTTAATGCTAGGTTTGATGAGTGGAGAACTATAGAAAAATGTGAGGACAAAAAAAGAGTCTGAACTAAATGTAGTAAACTGGAGGAAACAGCAAGACCTTTTCACTCAGATTCTTCTCAGTGTCCCTATGTCTTCAGAGATAAGGTGTTCCTTTCTTTTTATGGAGAGGGTACCTGCTTATGACCTGCTTCAGGGGAAAGTCAGAAAAGCCTTCCTGTACTTGTTCATTTATAAATTCCTTTAGCTTAAAATATTCAATATGCCAAAGTATCCTGAACCCCATCACCTGGAATGATGAATTTTATAGGAATAATCTCATTTTTCATTATGAAAAAAGAGGAAAAGGCTACATGAACAAATTATGAGGTTAGAAAATTGCAGAAAAAAAATGAGAACTTCTTTTAGAGCTAACAAACATTTATTGAGTTTTTACTGAAAGGCAGAAACTGTGCCCACTGCTAATGACACAGTAAATGTAGTAAGACATGCCCTCTGCCTTCAAGGAGCATGCAACCTAGAATGAGAAAAGGAAAATGTAAACAGTATGAAAATGCCATGACCGAGGTTAAGTATCTTGTTCACTGTTGATAAGGAAGAGATCTGTTTGGGAAAGGCTTTCAGTTGTGTGAGTCATGGGCGGTTGTCTGAAATCTTTAATGTAAAATGACATCCATTTTTTTCGACATCCATTTTTAATAGAGTATCTATTCTAATTTCGGGGAGATGGTAGGCTGGTAATGATATTAGAGGTCATAAATTCAACTGCAATGTAGAAGATGGGCTAGTTATGGAGAGCCTAAAGTTTGCAAAGATAACTATGAGATTACTATAACAAAACACAATTTGACTCAAAAGTCCACAGTTTTTTCAGCCTACATAATGTGTATATATATCTTGGTTTCTATCTTTCTATCCAGTTCAAAGGTCAATGTCTTATAGATCAATAATGTCAGAGTTTCTTTTTTCTTTTTTTCTTAATCTTTGGACGGTAACTAGATGCAAAGCCTTAAAAAAAAAGTCATGAGGAAGGGCTACTGGACATACACTCTTCTTCAGGCCCACACTGGTCTGTGTAGTACTGTGGCTTATTTGGTTTCTTCCTGGACATCTAGATACTGTATAATTTCAAATAAAGCTGATATTGTAGTCTGAACATTTTGAGCAATATCATGAGGCTTGAGACACCTACCTAGCCTTTGGTCTCAAGGATGCCAACTCTATGACCAACTTGTAGCAAGTCCAGCTCTCTTCCAGCTCACTAGTCTTCTCAGTTCTTGAGCCTGCCATTGGAACATGATCCATCTGGATCTCCTCATTTCTCTATGTGGGCTGTGGAGAAGCTGGGAAGCTGTCATCTGCTCAGACTTCTCTTTCAGACATTCCTAATACTGAATGTATTCCTAATGCTGAATA
>NW_011888826.1:2293360-2296090 GCF_000151845.1 Pteropus vampyrus
ATACAAATATCAAATCATTGTTTATATACCTAAAACTCATATAATGTTGTATGTCAATTATAGCTCAATTTAAAAAATCCCCAAAATTTAATTAAAAAATAAAAATAAAATAAAATATCCTAAAACTAAAAAAATGAAAATTAAGAGGTTTAGAATCCCAGGAAGGAATGCAGACTATGACAAGAGAATCTAACTCTATTAAAAATGTATGAAAGGGCATAGAAGAACAAGGTCCTGAGCTAAGGGTCTTTGGAAATGAATGGCGTCAGTAAGACCAAAAGAAAAGGGAACTACACATAAGAACTGTACTCTAGTTGATAAAGTTGTTTCCCATGGGAGTATGGATTAAAAATTCTGATACTACTATAAATGTATATTAGAATATAACAATTACATAGGTGGCAGACAGTAGGAACCAAAGTTCTTATTGTTGGAGTAGAATTTTACAGATAAGCAGCGGGAGAAACCTAGAATGATCTCTGCAGTAATTAATCCTTTAGAGTTGGAGATATCATTATAAGCTCATGTTTAGCTTACTTGGATGGTTGCATATAGAAATACTTCAAATTATGTGTATATACTTGTTAGTATAAACATATTTTTTGCTCTGTTAGGTAAGAGAGCCTAGAATTAACAACATCCCAGCAGCAACAAGCAGACCTAGTGTTCAGCTCTTGGTTTTTAATAACATTCTCCAATAGAAAGAACCAGGGCTCCTTGGAAAAATGGCTGATTCTAGGACTGGGGCAGGAAATGTACAAGATAAACCCGGAGCATCTTATAGTGCCAGAAAGTAAGGATTGTTCCAAAACAGCACCCCCGCACACACACTCACATCATTTATGGAGGTATGTCACACATCATTTATGGAGGTATGTCACACATCATTTATGGAGGTATGTCAAGAGACATAGGCGCCAAATGGAAGATCTCCCAATAGCCAAAGCTAGAACAATTTGAGAAACAAAATAAAGTCATATTGGATTATAATCTAAAAAAATAAATATTCATGAATCAATAATAATATACATAAATTATTGAATAGATAAATATATGGAGGATAAAAGACAAATCTGGGCAGATGAATTCCAGATAAATTATGTAAAATGCTCTGCCTTTAAGGAGGTGGAGCATAACTCCTGTCCCTTTAGAATGGGCTGCACATAGTGACTTCCTTCCAAAGAGTACAACATGGAAAGAGGGGTTAAAAATAGTGACTTTGCAGTAGAGGAACCCTATAAACACTACCCTAGCCATGTGATCAAGGTTAACAGCAGCAGATTTAAGTCATGTTGATATTGTGTACCCTTGATATGATGTGATGAAAATGGTACTTTACCTTTGTAGTCTTCTTCCCGATATCTCATAACCCCAGTCTAATGAGGAAGGCATCCGACACATTCCCATTGAGGGGCATTCTACAAAATATCTGACCAGTACTTCTCAAAACTGTCAAAGTCATCAAAAACAAGGAAAGGCTGAGAAACTGCCACAACCAAGAGGAGCCTAAAGAGAAATGATCACTAATTGTAATATATCCTGAACAGGACTCTGGACATAAAGTACATATTAAGTAAAAATTAAGGAAGTCTCAATGAAGTTAACAATAATATATCAGCACTGGTTCATTAACTATAACAAATATATCATACTAATGTAATGTAATATGTTAATAATAGGAGAAAGTGGTTGTGGGTAGATGGGAACTCTGTATTACTTTCTCCATTTTTCTCTAAATCTAAAACTGTTCTGAAAAAGAAAGTCTACTTAAAAAATAATAAAAGGGAGTTCAAAGACTATATCCTTGAAGAACAGGAGAGAATTGAGATGCTGTTGATCATTATTAGAAAACTGCAAAGGGGTAGATGATTGTGTCGATAATGAATTTTTTCCTTTATAGAGGCATTAGAGAGACATTTAAGAAATTTCCTGAAGACAATTTGAGATCTGTTCATATTACTACTCTGATTAAAATCTTTCACTGGCTCCCATGATCTAAGATGAGGCCCAGACCCCCTCTGTAGGATACAAATCGATCCGACCTTTTTGCACTCACCTTCTTCCTTTCGTTGTTCAGCAACATCAAGAAACTTGTTCATACACATGCCGCCTGTTGCCCTTCAGCCTTTGTTCATGCTTTGCCTGAAATTCCCTACCTCCTACCCCAATCCCCACTTTCCTCTAATTAGCTCCACCTTCTCCAGGAAGTCCTTTCTGATTCTCCTGAGTTTAGTGCCTTTTTTTCCTCCTCAAATCCAAGGAGTCCATCTCTATTCTATTGGCCTTACATACGATTATGATTATTTGTATATGTGGTTGTGTCCTCTACTTGGCCATGTGCAAATCAAAGCCAGAGTTTTATTGTATCCATAACAAGAACAGAAGATACAAGTCGCTTAACTTATATTTATATTTTGAGAGAGAGACAGACAATAAACACTTTGTTCTTACCTACAAGAGGGTAGAGATCAGAATATAATTATTTTTTACAAACAAAATAATAGTTGCTATTGGAAATTTTAATTCATTCTAACAAAATTTATTTTCTAGAACTCATAAATCTTATAATAAAACTTTAAAGCAATTAAAAGTGAAAAAGGTGACGTTTTTCTAGTATTAGATTATAAATGCCATAAAAAAGAGGTGATTTTGACGATCTGAAGGGTGTTGCAGATTAATCCTAGGCTTCTAATTTTTGAATGTTTTGTTATTCAGTCTTTGAGTAATTTA
>NW_011888826.1:2296140-2334167 GCF_000151845.1 Pteropus vampyrus
GCAGATGAATTCCAGATAAATTATGTAAAATGCTCTGCCTTTAAGGAGGTGGAGCATAACTCCTGTCCCTTTAGAATGGGCTGCACATAGTGACTTCCTTCCAAAGAGTACAACATGGAAAGAGGGGTTAAAAATAGTGACTTTGCAGTAGAGGAACCCTATAAACACTACCCTAGCCATGTGATCAAGGTTAACAGCAGCAGATTTAAGTCATGTTGATATTGTGTACCCTTGATATGATGTGATGAAAATGGTACTTTACCTTTGTAGTCTTCTTCCCGATATCTCATAACCCCAGTCTAATGAGGAAGGCATCAGACACATTCCCATTGAGGGGCATTCTACAAAATATCTGACCAGTACTTCTCAAAACTGTCAAAGTCATCAAAAACAAGGAAAGGCTGAGAAACTGCCACAACCAAGAGGAGCCTAAAGAGAAATGATCACTAATTGTAATATATCCTGAACAGGACTCTGGACATAAAGTACATATTAAGTAAAAATTAAGGAAGTCTCAATGAAGTTAACAATAATATATCAGCACTGGTTCATTAACTATAACAAATATATCATACTAATGTAATGTAATATGTTAATAATAGGAGAAAGTGGTTGTGGGTAGATGGGAACTCTGTATTACTTTCTCCATTTTTCTCTAAATCTAAAACTGTTCTGAAAAAGAAAGTCTACTTAAAAAATAATAAAAGGGAGTTCAAAGACTATATCCTTGAAGAACAGGAGAGAATTGAGATGCTGTTGATCATTATTAGAAAACTGCAAAGGGGTAGATGATTGTGTCGATAATGAATTTTTTCCTTTATAGAGGCATTAGAGAGACATTTAAGAAATTTCCTGAAGACAATTTGAGATCTGTTCATATTACTACTCTGATTAAAATCTTTCACTGGCTCCCATGATCTAAGATGAGGCCCAGACCCCCTCTGTAGGATACAAATCGATCCGACCTTTTTGCACTCACCTTCTTCCTTTCGTTGTTCAGCAACATCAAGAAACTTGTTCATACACATGCCGCCTGTTGCCCTTCAGCCTTTGTTCATGCTTTGCCTGAAATTCCCTACCTCCTACCCCAATCCCCACTTTCCTCTAATTAGCTCCACCTTCTCCAGGAAGTCCTTTCTGATTCTCCTGAGTTTAGTGCCTTTTTTTCCTCCTCAAATCCAAGGAGTCCATCTCTATTCTATTGGCCTTACATACGATTATGATTATTTGTATATGTGGTTGTGTCCTCTACTTGGCCATGTGCAAATCAAAGCCAGAGTTTTATTGTATCCATAACAAGAACAGAAGATACAAGTCGCTTAACTTATATTTATATTTTGAGAGAGAGACAGACAATAAACACTTTGTTCTTACCTACAAGAGGGTAGAGATCAGAATATAATTATTTTTTACAAACAAAATAATAGTTGCTATTGGAAATTTTAATTCATTCTAACAAAATTTATTTTCTAGAACTCATAAATCTTATAATAAAACTTTAAAGCAATTAAAAGTGAAAAAGGTGACGTTTTTCTAGTATTAGATTATAAATGCCATAAAAAAGAGGTGATTTTGACGATCTGAAGGGTGTTGCAGATTAATCCTAGGCTTCTAATTTTTGAATGTTTTGTTATTCAGTCTTTGAGTAATTTACGTGAACTCTATTTATTGGTGAAAATTTAATCCAGAAAATGTGGACTAGCACAGAAAATTGGTTTGTGTTTAAGTGTAAATGGACTTATGGTAAGAATTCTCTTCTTTTCCTTCATTATATTATTTTCCAAAAGGAAATTTGACGTTTTAGTATTCTCTATTCACCTACAGAGGTGGGCAACTCTGAAACAGAATTCAACATACACTGCACTGTCCTTAGTTGAAGCTTCTCTGAGATTCAGAGCCCTCTGTCCAAGCTGTCAGCCAATCACATGGTATATGTTTCTGGATTTTATGGAACAGGATGAAGCACATAGTGAAATTTATGCAGAAGGTTCTAGATTTCTCATGAGGATTTGAAAATAAAGCAAAATTATATTTTTGTGAAGTGACCTGTTTTAAATTCTTTCTGTCGGTGTTTATTAATGTTTATGAAATCATGTTGTATTGATTGTAGGGGACAGGAGATATTGACTGTCATTTTAAAATTAAGAAGAACTTGGAAAATGCATCCATAAGCCTGGAATCTACAAAGAGCCCAGGATTGTTTGTTGGACTTCAGTCAGATGGACAGGCAAAACCAGTTATTTATACCAAAAATGAGAATGTTTTCTTCTATCCACGAGTCATCAAATGTACGTTTACTCTGAAATACTACTGCCATTTTGATTTGCTTTGTGATATTTTGTGTTTAGTGTCTGATAATTTCACTATACTTTTACTAAGCAAATTTCTGCTGTTAGGCTTTTTATGGTTGTTATTCTAGAAAGATTAAAAAAAAAAACAATGAAGACCTCTTATCTCAAATTCTCAGTTACTTGATATTAGGTAAAGAGTTTTTGCTATATTAGACTCCTTTATAGTTTTTTAAGTTGGGTGTGTGTGTGTGTGTGTGTGTGTGTGTGTGTGTCTGTGTATGTGCTTGTATTTTGTTATTTAAGATTTCCATGTACACTGAGAGAGGATGGGGCTGTTAGAAACAGTCTCAGCTTCATTGCTATTAATTTTTAATCCTCACAGTATAAAATGAAATGGGAAAAAGGCCAACACAAATGGTATTTGTATTAAAAACAGGATTTGGAAAAAAATGTTTAAGGATAGGACAGAAATGTGAATATTTTGAAACTGGTTTCTCTCATATCTAAATTTAGGTTCTTTAGCAAATTGAAGTAAGGATCTGAAGACTTTACTTAAATGACTTAAACTTAGAATGTTTTTGCTCGAACACAAAAGGTAATGAGGTAACTGTGTTGTTAAAATTTAGTTTGCTGTTTAATTTTTCCCTGATGTCATTCCACGGATTTTGGCTTAATCAAAATCTAGTTGATTTTCTTAGTTTGACTCTTATTTAACTTATCTGTTCTTGTCAAAGTCTACCTATTCTTTATATATTATATGTAATATATATTATAATACACATATATTATGTATTATATACAATCTCATATTTGTAGGATATTTTATAGATACACATATTTATATAATATCCTACAGAAGATAGTTTCACATAAGAATAAAAAGAGTTTGATTTAACTTGACAGTATATCTGGCCCTGCTCTTTATGATATCTGTATGGCTTCTTTTTCAGCCTTTAGTTGCCATATTTAAAATTTTGTGAATTGTTGGGCTGGTACACCTTAACTTACTGCCATACATACCACCACACCCTCTATCCTCTGTTTTTTCACAGGCTGGCACAGAGTGGCTCTCCTACCCAACAAAATGGGTATGCCATCTGTTTCTGGAGCTCTGAAGAGAAACAGATGACTTGAGAGAAAACAGAAAGGTAGAGGGTGGAGTAGAAGAAAAGCAGTGAGAAATAGCTAGCAGGGGACAGCTGGAAGAGCTGAGGAAGAAAGGAGAAATAATACTAAAGAAGTAGTAGTGAAGACAAGATGAGAAAGAAGAGATAATGATAATTAGAAAAAAATATGAGTAGAAGAAAAAGTAACTTGTGGCAGTATACAAGAGAGAGATAATAGAAGGCCACATTTGTCAACCTAGGGTGTTCCTACTAATAGAACCAATAGAAACCATGTCATTCTTTTTTTCAGGCTCTACAATTTAATTATCTTATTAGAGCATGGATGCTTTGAGTTTTCTTCTCTACTTACCAGCTGTATCATCCTAGTTAACATCAAAGAACTTTGGTTTCTGTGTTTGTGTAACCAAGATAATAGTAACACCTTCCCTATCTAGCTGTCAGGGATCCAGCTAATAAATGTATTTAGAAAGTTCTTGGTTTAGTAATAATAGCTAATATTTGTAGGCAGCTATTTTGTGCCACATTCTACAAAGCATTGGTTCTATCATCACTACCACTTTGAAAAGTAGATAAACATTGCTTATTGTCTTGAGATGGCACTCTTATTATTTAACAATGTTTTTGAAATATGAATTGAATATACCCCAGTGATTGTGAATACATTTAAAAACTTATAGCAAATAGGGCTGGGATAGATTTTATATTGATTAAACTGGTTGATAGGCATCTATAATCTGTTTATATAATTTCTTTTTTCCCTTTTATTTTTATTATAAAAACAACTGTAATTGTGGAAATTTTGAAAATATACTATGCAATCTATCCAGAAATTTAAAAAATATATATTTTGATGTGTATATTTTCATGATTTTTTCTATGAAGGTGTGTGTTTTACATATTTATCTACCTTCTCTAAATATACTAAAAGTATATTTTTAAACAAAAAGATGGAGCCATAGTCTTTTATATATAAAAAGCAATTTAATATGCTTTTTATTTTAAAAAAGAAGAAATGATTTTCATCAATACATATAGTGTAGTTTTGGCAGTATTTGCCAGTTTTGTGGGGAATTGCCTAGAGATTCCTGTTTGTCCTGGCCACACAGAGAGCTTCTCCTTCTCCTGATTCTGAACTATCAGCTATCATGCTTAGTTCTCACACGTTATTCTTATGATTAGATGAAAATTCCTGTGATCAGCAAGCTGTTCTTACTTGGATTAACCCAGGAGGATAAGCATGTAATTCTGTTTGTTCATTAAGTTAACGTTTATGAACATTCTAATAGATACTAGACATTCATTGCAGATATCACTTTTCATTTGAAAACAAAAAATGGGAGGATTTTCAAAAATACTATAAAGCTATTAACCTCAGTACTGATAAGATTGTTTCTCCTCAGTAGTCCCCTTTTAATTATGCGGAATATGTTCCAAAACTCACAGTGGATGCCTAAAACCATGGATAGTACCAGAACCTATATATTCTATTTTTTTTTCTTATACATACATACCTATGATAAAGTTTAAGTTATGAATTAGGATCAGTAAGGAGTTAACAATAAGATAGTAAAATAGAACAATTATAACTATACTGTAATAAAAGTTATGTGAATATGGCATTATTAAGAAAAATAAGGATAACGAACATAGGCACTGCAGTGCTGTGACAGTGAATCTGACTACTAAGTGACTAATGGGTGGGTAGCATACACAGCATGGATACATTGGACAAGGGGATGATTCATGTCCCAGGTGGGACAGAGCAAGATGGTCCAAGATTTCATCATGCTACTCAGAATGGTACACAGTTTTAAAACTTATGAAATGTTGTGAGGTGAAGAAGTTGCCTTAACTTGTAAGCTATCAAGACTTATTATAAAGCTATGATAATTAGATGGCAGGATATTGCACAAAGAGACAGTTAAATAGACTGATGGAACAGAGCAGAGAATATAGGAATAGATACATTCGTTTATGGAAACTTGATACATGACCAAGTTGGCTTCACAAGTCAATGGGAAAAAAGTGGATATTCAATAAATGGTGTTAGCACAATTCGTTATTCATATTAAGGAAAAAAAAGTGGATTTTCTACTTCACACTGAACAAAAAATTCCAATTCAGTTGGATTTAAAAATTAACTGAGAAAGATAAAATGTAAAACATTTAAAAATATAGGAGAATATGGCTCTGATGTAGGCAAGGATTTAAGATATCAAAAGTACAACCTCTAAGGAAAGATTAATAAATGAGACTATGTTAAAATTTAGAACTTTTAATGAAAAAAGACTTCACCAAGAGTGAAAAGACTAGTGTCAGAGAGAAGATAAATGCTTTACGTATAATCACCAAATGCTTAGTATATAGAATATGTAATGAACTCCTAAAAATCAACTAGCAGAGAACAAACGGCCTAAAAGAATGTGGGAAAATTACATATACAAGAATTTTATAGAAGAAAAATATAAATGGCTAATAAATATATAAAAGAATGAGAGGGAAATGCAAATTAAGAACAATTGAGATAACATTTATATACTCTTAAGATAGGAGAAAAATTAAAAGTTAGGTGATATCATTAATACATTGATAGAGGGAGTGTAAAATGGCAACCACTTTCATAATTACATAATTATATATTTAAGAAAAAAATTATGAATTGTTTATTTCTGGAATGTTCCATTTAATATTTTCCAACTACAATTAACCACGGGTAACTGAAACTGTGGAAAGCAAAACTACAGATTAGGGGCAACTACTATATTCCAAAGGATTCTAGACTTTCAAATTAAAAGGAAACTTAAAACTTCCTTACTTTTTCACTGATTATTTTCAATCTGTAAAAATGACTACAACACAATTTTGCGCTAATGTGATGTTTTAGCCCAATACATTACGTATAGCTCCTTATATTCTCATCATTATATGGGAAGTCAAGAGCCTGGATAGAGTCATGGACAGGTTAGGGGAGAGATTCTCTCTCTCATGGATTCAGTGGGAAGAAGCACTTAATAGAATTAAAGGCAGAGAACCCATTTTATAGGAAGTAGTGTAAGTATATATGGAGACACCTATTGACAGGGCCTTCAAGCCAGAATCCTTGGAACATTGCTACAAATCAGCTGACTTTTTGTGGCCTTGGCTGACATTTTCAAGATCTGGCTGTCTTGAGGTAGAGTGTTCTATATGTTACTTATTAGTATTCTCAGAATCTTTGAAAAAATTGATACCGAAAGTTTGCAAAAATGGTTCTTTCCCTACTACTGTAGACACCCAGATTGGTCTAGAAGTTCTTATTGATCCAGGGAGTCTCGTCACCAGTATCATTAATGTCAACATTTGTACAGAAATATACTGTTCCAAGAACTGTTAACTCTAAGATTTCATTTCTAAATATAGCACAGACACTTCCTGTTTTAATAAGGGCAAGAGTGCTGGAGACATTGCTATGGAAATTTTATTGGAGCATCATGAATCCTAGGAATTCTGAGGAAGGGGGTGAAAGTACCATTCCTTCAGAATATAGTTTCTAGTATTACTTTCTCCCATTTTCACTAGATGAGAACCACAAAATTAAAGAAATCCATGTGTGCACAATGAGCCCTTTGACTTCTGTATCAAGTTTGGATTATCCCCACCTCGGACTGTAACGAAACTATACCTGCAGAATCAGTTGATACAACTTCCCTAAGAGATCTATTTTGACTCTAATTAATCATTAGACACAGCACACTTCAACAAAAGAAAGCACAAAAAATGGCTTTTGTGCAGACTCCTGTTTGCTGTGCTGGTGTGCACCATTGGAGATTCTGTTTTGTGCAGATATTGGTCTTTACCCATGTTTTTCCTTAATTTTCCGGGTAATGTTGAATTTTCTGCCAGATCAAGAAAACAAGTGTTAACAAAAATGTCGAAAGCAGTGTGAGATATGGAAAAAAAATATGTACGCATTGGTCTCTGTCCCCTGGTTCCTGACACAGAGCTTCTGAAACCTTTATAAATCCCTAAGTGATTAGGAAACTAGAAGTATCTCTTGTTCTAATATTTGGTCTTTGACCTCACCCCAGACACAGGGCTCCTAAAACCTGTGTCATTTCCTAAGTTATAAAAGCACTGGGAGCTTCTTTTGTTCTATTGAGGCAACGCTGGGTGGGCTTGTGGATAGGAGCTGGTTACCCAAAAGACCATGATTAGAAACTTGGAATTTTCAGCCCCACTCCCCCAACTACTTCGGAGAGGGGAGAGGGACTAGAAATGGACTTAATGATTGATCATGCTTACATGAGGAAACCTCCATGAAATTCCAGCAGTTTGGGGAGCTTCCAGATTGGTGAGCACATCTACATACTGGGAGGGTGATGTACCCCAACTCCACGGTGATAGAGGCTCCTGTCCTGTGGTCATGACCCTCCCAAACCTCACCCTGTGTATCTCTTCATCTGGCTATTCATCTGTATCTTTTATCACATCTTTTTAAACTTGTAAATGTATTTCTCTGAGTTCTGTGAGCTGCTCTAATGAATTAATGGAACCCACGGAGGCACATGTGGGAACCTTAGATTTGCAGCTGGTCAGTTAGAAGCACAATTATTGGCATCTGAAGTAGGGACAGTCTCATGAGACTGAGCCCTTAATCTATGGGATCTGATGCTATCTCCATCCAGGTAGATGAAGTTAGAAATAAGTTAAATTGTAGGACACCCAGCTGGTGTCACAGAATTGTTTATTATGAGGAAGATCCCCACACATTCGATGACTAGAAGTGTCAGAAGTGAAGTGTTCTGTGTGAAAGCAGAGGAAACACACAGGAGGAAAGACTAGGTTTCCGTAATTCAAACACACAAAATATCTTGTTAAAATGAGCCTTGCCTTTGAACTTCTCAACTTGTCGCCAATTTCCTTACAAAACATCTCATTGTAAGGTATGAAAAACTCTTAAATCAGATACTGAGCATAAAATTAACAGATTATATCTAATTATTTCTCATAACAGTGAAGAACAAACCACTAAAATAGATTTTCAGTAAGTTTGGAGAATATATATGATGTTTTGAAGCTCAGTCTGATAACATTGAATTCATGATGACTAGAATGGAATTTAAATGATTTCCTGACATCCTTTCTGTTTACTAAGTTAGAAGCAACCTCACAGCATTCGTTGGGGGCTTCTGTCACCATAAAGTATCAAATTGAAATGTTTGCTACCATTGTATCCCCAGGACACAGCAAAGTGCTTGGCTCAGCATAGATTTTGAATGAATGAATGTGTAGCATAAACTGAATGGGAGTCTGTATCAGGAATGTCTGGGTTTTATTTCCACATGCAGCAGTATGTCCCTAATCTAGTTAATTAGCCTCATTGAACCTCTGTCTTGTCATCTGTAAATGAGAATAATAACTTGTGTTAGAGTCAGTACTTTCAGTCTGAGTCTATGGAGCTTTCGAAATTGTAGGTGAGCATATGTTTAGTAAATAAACTATGTGCAGTTATGCATAAGTGTGCATTTGCAGTGGGAAGAAGCTCATGACCTTCTTTAGGTTTTCAAAGAGATCAGTGACTCAAAATGTAAGGAACTGTGTCTTACAGTGCTTTGTAATGAGTGACAGAATATTTTTTATTTTTATATTTATATTTTTTCAATTATAGTTGACATACAATATTAGTTTCAGGAGTATAATACAGTGATTAAATATTTATATAACTTATGAAGTGATCACATCCCAATAAATCCAGCACCCATCTGACACCATACATAGTTATTACAATACTGCTGACCGTATTTCCCATGCTACATGCTACAACCCTATGACTATTCTGCAACTACAAATTTGTACCTCTTAATCCCCTCCCCTCTTCACCTATTCTCCCACTGCCAAATCTGATAACCATCAAAATGCTCTCTGCATCTATAAGCTTGTTTCTGCTGCCTGCTTATTCTGTTCTCTAGATTCTACATGTAACATTTGTCTTTCTCTGTCTGACTTACTACACTCAGCACAATACCCTCTAGGTCAAAGGTCCCAAAATTTAGGCCACAGGTGGGTACCGGTCCATGGCCTATAAAGAACCAGGCCACACAGCACGTGAGTTGCAGGCAAGTGCACAAAGCTTCATTTGTATTTGCAGCCACTCCCTAGTGCTAGCCTCACCACCTCAGCTCCACCTCAGATCATCAGGCATTAGATTCTCATAGAAGCACCAGTCCCTGGTTCCAAAAAGGTTGGGGATTCATGTTGTTGCAGATGGCACGATTTCATTCCTTTTTTTTTATGGCTGAGAAATATTCCATTATACATATGTACCACCTCTTCTTTATCCATTCATCCACTGACAAACACCCAAGTTGCTTTCATATCTTGGCTATTGTGAATAATGCTGCAATGAACATATAGATTCACATGTCCCTTCAAAGCAGTGTTTTGTTTTGGGTTTTCTTTGGATAAATACTCAGAAGCGGTATAACTGGAGTTTTCTTTGTCTCTTGTTATAGTCTTTGTTTTAAAGTCTATTTTGTCTGGTATAAGTATTGCTACCCAGCATTTGTTTTTTTTTTTTAATTTTTTTTTAATTTTTATTTTCATGAAACATATTTTTCACCCCTTACTTTCAGTCTGAGTGTGTCTTTCGATCTGAAGTGAATCTCTTGTAGGCAGCATATGTAAGGGTCTTGTTTTCTTATCCATTTATCCACCCTATCTTTTGATTGGAGCATTTAATCCATTGAAATTAAAAGTAATTGCTGATAGATATGTAGTTATTGCCATTTTATTATTCAGCATAGGTTTTGAATGAATGATCTTTTTTTCTGTTTTGATCCTCTTTTCTTCTTCTTCTTAAAGAAGTCCTTCTAACATACTGGCTTGGTGATGATGTACTCTAGCTTTTTCATGTCTGGGAAGCTCTTTATCTGTCCTTTGATTCTAAATGATAGCTTTGCTGAGTAGAGTAATCTTAGTTGTAGCTCCTTATTTGGTGCTAACCCCCTCTGGCTTGCAAAATTGCTGTGGAGAATTCAGCTGACAGTCTTATGGGAGCTCCCTTGTAGGTAACTAACTGCTTTTGCCTTGCTGCTTTTAAGATTCTCTCTTTGTCTTTAACCTTTGGCTTTTTAATGATGATGTGTCTTGGCATGGACCTCTTTCTTGGCACTCTCTGAGCTTCCTGACCTTGTATGTCTATTTCCTTCCCCAGGTTAGGGAACTTTTCTGACATTACTTTTTGAAATAGGTTTTCAATTCCTTGCCCTCTCTCTTCTGGTATCCCTATGGCACGAATGTTGGTATGCTGATGTTGTCTCAGAGGCCCTTTAAATTATGCTCACATTTTCAGATTCTTTTTTCTTGTTGCTGATTAGGTGTTTTCTGAAACCTTATCTTCTAAATCACTGATTCGACCCTCTGCTTCATCTAATCTACTGTTAATTCCTCATAAGGTATTCTTCATTTCATACTTTTTTTTTTTATGTTTTTTATCTCTTTGTTAAAGTTCTCACTGAGTTCATTTACTCTTTCCCTAAGTTCATTGAGCATCCTTATGACAAGTGTTTTGAACTCTGCATCTGGTAGATTGCTTATCTCCATTTTGTTTAGTTCTTTTTCTGGAGCTTTGTTCTGTGCTTTCATTTGGGACATGTTTACCTTCTCATTTTGGCTGCCTACTTGTGTTCTTTTCTGTGTGTTAAGTAGGTCTGCTATGTCTCCCAGTCTTAGTAGAGTGGCCTTCCATAGTAGGTGTGCTGTGGGTCCCAGAGGTAACAGTCTTCCCTGACTACATCAGCCCAATGCTCCAAGTATGTCCCTTGTGTGGGTTGTGTGTGTCCTCTTATTGTAGTTGAGCACTGGTTGCTGTTTGCTCATCAGTGGGAAACATTGACCCTCAGGCTGATTGGTTGTGAGAACTAGCCTTGACCAGTGGAGAAGTTGCTTTGCAGAGGCTGACCTTACAGAGCAGGATTTGCTTTAGCAGGGCTCTGGTGCCTGCCCTGTCTGCCATTTGGGTGTGTCATCTTGAGATGTAGATATGACCCCAGGTGGTGCTCTGGCTCAGACCGATGCTGGCCACTAAGTGTGCAGGCTGGGGCCTCCTGGGAGGGGCCCTGCCAAAGGCCAAGTTCAGCTGCAGCCTGCACCCTGCCCAGGGCCACCTGTCATGAGCCGCCAAGCAATCTGTAATGGCTGCCATCCATGCTGGGCTTGGAAGTGCCTCCAGAGGCCAAGCCACAAACATAGGTTGGCTGCCGCTAGTGCTGAGCTTGGGGGCTGTTCAGGAAGAGGTACGGGGCATGCCAAGGCCAAACATTGCTTGTTTAGCTTTTGTGAACCTTTGTGAGACTTTAGGAAAGTCTGAAGCATGAGCCAAGACAGGCCACTTGTATGGAAAATCCACTGGAAGGAGCTTGGGTGGGCCCGCACATTGGGTAGGGTGGGCTCAGAGAATAACCAGGGCAGAGGGACCTGTGTTAGCTACATTGATGGAGACTCAGATATGAACAGTTTAAGGTTCACAGAAAAATTTAGGGGAACAGTGATTTTCCGTATACCTCTTGTTCCCACATATGCACAGCTTACCCCTTCAAAAGCCCTCACCAAATAGTACATTTGTTACAATCGATGAACCTGCATTGACATATTATAATCACTCAAAGTTCATTGTAACATTATAGTTCAGTCTTAGTGGTGTACATTCTATGGCTTTGGACAATATGTATAATGACATGTATCTACAAAATATTTTTACTGTCCTCAAAATCCTTACATTAATTGATTTTTAAATGTTGAACCAGCCTTGTATACCTGGAATAAATCTCACTTGGTCTATTAATCTTTTTATCAATTGTTGGATTCAATTTGCTGATATTTTGTTGAGGATTTTTATATCTGTTCATCAGAGGTATTGGTTTATAGTTTTATTATCTTGTGATGTTTTTGTCTGGTTTTGGCATTAGGGTAATATGACCTGATAGAATGAGTTAGGATGTATTTCCTCTGCTTCTTTACTCTGAAAGAGATTGTAGTGAATTACTGTAATTTCTTCCTTAAATGTTTGGTAGAATTCTCCAATGAACCATCTGGGCCTGGTTCTTTCCACTTTGAAAGTTTATTAAATATTGATTTAATTTCTTTAATAGATATTAGCCTATTCAGATTGTATGTTTTTTTCTTGTGTGAGTTTTGATAAATTGTGTCTTTAAAGAAGTTGGTCCATTTCATTTAGATTATCAAATTTGTGGACGTAGAGTTGTTCATAATATTCCTTTTTGTAATTTTAATGTCCGTAGTATATGTGGTGATGTCCTTTCTTCCATTTCTGATGTTAGTAATTTCTGTCTTTTTGTTTTTTGCTAGGTTAGCCTGACTAAAGTCTTGTTGATTTTATTGATCTTTTCTAAGAACCAGCTTTTAGTTTCATTGATTTTTTTTCTATTGAGTTTATGTTTTCAATTTCATTGTTTTCTTCTCTAATTCATCATGGTATATCCTTTATAACTTAAATAGAGTTGATAGATTCCTAGAAGACAAGTGATACCTCTTTTATCATTTTGGGCATGTCACTTCTCTGTGACTTGGTTTCTTTATCTACAATTTGGTTAAAATTTGGTTTAATTAATCAAATGTGTATTGAGAATTTATAATAAAAGTCATTTATCCTGATCTCAGAAGCTAAGCAGGGTTGGGCCTGGTGAATACCAGGATCAGAGACCACCTAGGAGGATCAGGTGCTGTAAGTGTAAAAAATGAAAAATAAGGGATTGTAAGCTGACAAGGTCCTTGCAATTTATGGGGTTAACCAAAGGTTGCCTTGCCTAAAAAAAAAAAAAAAAAAAATCATTTATCCCACTACCATTTAGCTGTGCTATCTAGCTTGTGCCACAAAACCTCTTCATTCTCTCTTCCATGAGTTTGAATTTTACAATGAGTGCTATGAACCTTATATATAAGAAAAATATGAAGAGATCTGACTTCATGTACTTACATGTACATACAGAGTCCATGGGGAAACTTTTCAATGGATTTTCTGGATATATGGAAGATTTGGAAGTTTTATTTCCCATTGTTCAGATAATAAGCCCACCTTTATAATCCCATTTAATAAAACCACACTGTGCTAGGTATTATTTAAAGAATGCGATACCAATATAATTTGTGATTTTTCATTAACTGCATTGCACTGTTTGTTACTTTTTTAGAACATCTTGATAGGAGAGAATATGTCTAAGCTTTTTAAGTATCATAACAGAGACTTAATTGTGTACAATAATTATACATAATAATTCTCTTGTGCTAATTCCAGCCCAGTTTTATGGAATTAGCCAACCTCTGTATACAAATTGTGAGGCTTGGTGTAATAATAATCTGAAAAAATGCAGGACTGAAGAATGATTCAAATGTTACATTTTTATTACAGCTAGAGAAATTTCAGGTTCAGGTCTTATGGGAGATTTTATTGAAATATGTTTGGAAAATTTATTTTTGCTTCATACTATTCTGCTAAGATCATCCATGTTTCAAAATCTAAATGAAATACTGACATATACCTAATTCATCAGATCCCAAATATGTATATTGTGAACTTATTTAAAAAAATGACAAAAATATGTTTTAGGTATTAGACTTTATAGATTTATAATATACATGCCATAATATGTCACATTGCTATTGTGTACGTTTTAACTGTTTTACTTTTTAAATACCTGGTGTTTAATAAAACAAAAATTTTTACTTGCTCACTTCATAGAGTTACAAACTTTCTATCTGGTGGATCTCAATACAACTAAATTTTTGAGTATAATGAGACACTGTTTGAAGTGAATAAATTAATCATTCAATTCCAGCTATACGTGTATATACCTTTTAATGGTATTTCCAGCTGGAAAATTCTGGTTCTTTCTCTTTCATCACAGGTTTTATTTTCTGTTATGATTGACAATTTTCACATTCCTTTTTAAACAGTGAAAGTGAGATAAAGAAAGCAACATTTACTCCAATTTAGAATAGGTTGTGAATCCACTGGAGGGTCACTTGGTATTTGGATTTTGGACTTCTGTCTGTGATCAACCAGGCCCAAAGACAAAGTGGGCAGCCTTCTGTACAGAAGGATAGGAACATCCTAGATGACCTTTCCAGAAAATATCTTCTAGGCCCTGGATTTCCTACTATTAAAGCAACCAGTATGTTTATAAAAAATTTTTGACATGTTTTTGAAAATGAAGTAGAATCTTGAGAAGCCAGTGGGGAGGGTATAGAGATGAGAAATGCTTATTCCCATTTCACAGCCTGTTGTACAAGCCTTTCTGTGCTTGTTTCTAATTTCTAGATTGGCACATTAATTGTTTTCTTTTCTTTCCTCCCTAGGCACTCTGTGCATGTGTCTGTTATAGCACTCGTCAATATATACAATTATTTACATGTTCTCCCTCTGGGTTGTAAACCCTATTAATGTCAAAGCCACATCTTATCTGTTGATTTATTTTTATGCTTATGGCAGAGACTGGAAGAGAGTTTATCTTGTCTTTGTAAATGCGGGATTTCTACATTATTTGTAAATAATGTCAACCCTTAACTATGGATCTTTTAATTGGATCATGATAAAATGGACCTTAAATTATACTTAGGAATCTTTTAGATTTTTTCCTTTCCAAGTATTTATTTACCCTCAGCAGACATGTTTCTAGTTATTTCTAGTTATATCTTTTAATGTTTTAAAGTTTCTTTATTAGCATCAATATCCAGTGCATAAGCATTACATTGTAAACAAACCACATACAAAACCTTGTATTTTAAAGGGTTTGGTGTTTAAAAGCTTATTATCATCTGAAACTATATCTTATAATCTTTGAAGGCTATAAGTGACAACATGGTCACGGGCAATTCTTCAGACACCAGTGTTGTATAATCTGTGCCATCACGTCACATGATTAAGTTTTGCTAATTCCCATTAGCCCTACCTATGAGTTTTTATTGCCTTCTCATGCTTATATATGTTTTATGAGTCATCTTAAATTATTGACTGCAATCGTGGTATTAAGAAATAGTTGCTATTATTTAATATTATGTAGAATCAGATATTTGTATAATTTTTTTGTTGCTGATGAGGTCTCTAAAATCTGACAATCATAGTATGAATTACTACCATTTAAGAATGGCTGTACTATGCCTGATCCCTAAAAATGAAATACAAACACTTAAACTTTGAAATCCTAAATACAAGTAGCACTCGTGAGCATATATTATAAAATTGGAATCATTATTGAGCTAGGTTGGAGATATTTATTCCTGAAGAAGACATAAAAACAACTTGATTCTTAATAAAAAGCAGCAAAATAGCGAATTTTTCTTCATTTATAGGTATATATATATTTCTTTGATTCTCATATTTTCATGAAGTCACATAAAGTATTGTTTAAATGACATTTTAGTCAATTTCCCCTGTTGATGAAGGCAAACCACCAGATTATCAGAGTTTCTATTTAGAATCTAAAAGAAAAATATCTTGAATAAGTCATTTGATTCATACTGTGGTGTTAAATTATGGCCTTGATTTTACGAAGCAATGAATATACTTTATAGGAATACTATTCACACACGGCCTGCTGTGAGAATAAAAAGTCATTTTCTGATAACTATGTAATGCAGAGTAAAAAGATTTCACTAGGCATTGAAATGGAAACAATAGCAAAACTTAAACTTGCATAGCTGAACATATGGTGAGTTTTCTGAGAAGAAAGAAGTGATTTTGAGAGGATGGTGTCTTTTAAAATCTTAATTTCAGTTGGCAGAGAAAACTCAATGGGTATGTCTGCAATACCCAGCCAAGAGGAGGAAAAGATTCAGGAGTCAAAAAACCATCAAGAAATACCACCAGAATCTGAGGCCAGAGGTCTGTTGCTTTCTTCAACTGCAAGTAAGCAACAGTTTCCCCCCGCACCCTTTTTTTGGTTTGTTTACCTGCCCTGCTACTTTGTGGACACCTCAAGAAGAACACCAACTTATTTTTATAATATAGGTTACATTATACCACATGGACTTGCTTTTAAGCCGTTATCTTACTTTTTTATGCTTTGGTTTTATATTGCATAGCATAAATATATTTTAAAATATGTTCATTTCTTTACTTTTAATTCAGTGTTCACTCCTGAACAATGACTTAAAGAGAAGGTGCTGTTAAATTATGACATAATATTGGACTATCACCTATAAAATATCTTGTGAATATATTTTATAAATAACAGCAAATTCTCACCAAAGTCTAAATAACAACAAAAAAACTCTATCTGATATTGAAACTCAGTAAAGTACTCTAGGCTTCAGAGGTATGGATATTTAGTTTCTATCTCTTAGCCTATTTGATCATTGTTATTGCTCTTAAATATATTAATTTCTATCTGACTGGAAAGTAAAATGAATGATATCTGATAAATTCTGTGCATCAGAATCTAGCCATCTTTGGGTAAATGACATAGTGGCCACTGTCTCTGAGCCACTGTTTTTTAAAAACCCCTTTTAAGAAATAGATAAATTATAATGTTACCCTTTAAAAAGTGCTTTTTGAAAATCAGTAATTGCGTGTGCTCACTTTTCTTTCAGATAGCAACAGAAAATAGATGCGTCTTGCTGACAACCCTGTGATACTATCGCATCATCCGGAAGGAAGAGAAATTAGCCTTTTGATTTGTGCTGCATAGGGCTAGGCCCAGTTTTGTATTTCCATCTCATGTCATGTATCCATGGAGCAGTGTGACAAATCACACTGCATGAGAAACATGTGCTTATTTAAAATTTTTCACAGAAGGAGAATTCAGTCTTGTGTTAGGAAGTAATGGCACTTAAATCTGGGATGGCCACACAAAGTAAAATTTGACTTGGCTGAAATAGCATGCTAGCTGAAATGAAATCTCTAGGAATAGATAGTTTTTTATGAGTAGCAAAATATATAAGAGAAAATCTATACATCTTATTAAAATTTGTTCTGGCAACAACATTTCAAAAATGTTACCATTGTTAATTTTTAAAAAAATTTAAGGTGGATAACATTTTGATTCGATATATTTATATGTTGCACTATGATTGTCATTGTAGGGTTAGCTATCACCTTTATCACGTCATATAATTATCATTTCTTTTTTGCATTTCTTTTTAAATTTTCATTTTTTTTAATTATCATTCCTTTTTTTAAGACATAGTCTTAGTATGTTTGATGTTTATAATACAATATTGTTGTCGATAATCACTATACTATACATTAGATCTTCAGGCCTTATTTCTCTACTATTCACAAGTTTGTACCCTTAAACGTCTCTCCTATTTCCCCTACTCCCAGACCCTACCCTCACTCTTAGTAACCACCAGTTTACTTTCCTTTCTGTTTTTATGAGTTTGGCTTTTTTCTTTCTTTTTTTTAGATTCCACATGTAAATGATATCATTACAGATTTGTCTTTGTATCTCAGCACAGAGTCCTCAAGTTTCATCCACATCATTGCAAAGGGCAGGATTTCCTTCTTTCTTATGGCTGAGTATTTCATTATATATAGACATATACTCATATACATATATACCACATCTTTATTCACTTATATTGTTTATAGGCACTTAGGTTGTTTTTATATCTTAGCTATTGTGAATAATGCTGCAATAAACATGAGAGTGCAGATATGTCCTTGATATCCTGTTTTCATTTCTTTTGGGTAGATACCCAGAACTGGAATTGCTGGGTCATAAGATAGTTAGTTCTATTTTTAATTATATGAGGAACCTCCATACTGTTTTCCATAGTGGCTGAAACAATTCGCGGTTCTACTAGCAGTGCACAAAGGTTCCCTTTTTTTTCATATTCTTGCCAATACTTGTTATTACTTGTCTGTTACTCAATTTTGATAATAGTTATTCTAACAGTTGTGAGGTGATATCTCATTGATTTTGATTTGCATTTCCCTAATGGTAAGATGTTGAGCATCTTTTCATGTACTTGTTGGTCATTGGATGTCTTCTTTGGAAAAATGTCTATTTAGTTTCTCTGTCCCTTTTTAAATAGGAGTGTTTTGTTGTTGTTGTTGTTATTGAGTTTTATAAGTTGTTTGTATATTTTGGATATTAACACCTAATCCAATACCACTGTTAAATTTTTAAGGATTGGAAGTTATAAGTTTTAGAGTAAGGCCAGACAGACCAAATAATTTTCAAAAAAGATAAAATTAGGCTTCAAGAGAAATATAGACCTTTTCAAATTATTCTTTCATTTAATCATCAAATATGTATTGTGTGCCTACTAAACGTCAGATGTAAGGAAATAACAGTGATGGCAAAACAGGTTTGGTCTCTGCCCTCTTGAAGTTTACAGTCTAGTGAGCCAGATAAACATTAAACAGTTACACAGGAATATAAGGTTAAAAACAGATAAATTAAATGAAACATCCAAGGCATGCTAGACACAAAATAAAATTTAAGTCATTAATTCACTGCAAAAATACTTATAAGTTCTTTATGGTAGTTAATGATAATACAGTAGAAATGGAGAGTTGGCAAAAAACTAAGAAAAAGGAGCCTGAATTTATTAATTTAGCTCTTCAATTTATTAATTAAGCTATTTAAAACATTGGTGTAGCACAGACTTTGGTCTTGGATATGAAATCCTGAAAAATCTAGATGATAAAGCTCTCCCAATGCAAATGTCATCAACAAAATGCCCATGATTTGTTTAAATTTTGCCTTCTGTGATTGCAGTAGAAATGGTTTTTATAAACATCCTTTAGGTAGGGAAAAATGTCTTCGCATATTAATATTACCTAGAAGCTTCTGATTTATTACTGAGTAATTAGATCATGACTCTTTTTAGCTGTCTTCTATATACCTCTATCAAACATCTGTGGTACTTAAAAGTTGTTTATTGTGAGAAATACCTTTCTATTGGTTTTGCAATTTAGCTGTCATAGATTTAGGTTACATTAGCCATTCATATTAAAATAAATTAAAATTAGTTAACCAATACTTTAGAACACATATTTTATACTTTAAAGACATTAAAAAACAACTATTCACTCCTGAAGAATGAGATTATATTTGTCAGTCTACTATCAGGATAGGGCAAGATGTATGTAGTTTGGGGGATTACGTATTATAGTTAAAATAAACCTATCCTCTGTATTCAAAGTGCTCATTTATTAGAAAATAAAGATGTAACTTTTCTCAACTACATCAAAGGGAGACAAAGATCTAGAACTTATAATACCACATATGCCAGTGATTTTGTAGTAGAAAATAGAGGAGCATGTCATTAAAATTTCAGGGTTTTTGATACTAGGGAGAGTTTGAAGAAGGAATCTTAATTTTGTTAAGAAAAATTTTAATTATGGAAAATTTCAAAAAAAATACAAATACTAATGAATCCTTTTGTACCCATTTCCCAACTTCAGAAATCATTAGTATATTAACCAATGGTACAGTGCCTTAGGTGTGCTTTAACCGATGGGGGTGATGTGGGGCACACTGTGATGTTGTTCCATTTTAAACAATTCTAATTACTTGAAAATACCTTTCTGTATTGAGCAGAAAACCTACTCCTTATAAATTCTTTTGACCTATAAAAAGCCAACATTCTTTTTGTAAAATAAATCTTATTATTTTTTTTCTTAGTATATTCTCATTTCATCCTAGTATTTTATTCTTATATATAAATATACTAAAAAGTGGATTATCAGTGGATTTTTAGTATATTTCCTTATTTCAAATATATTTTTATAGCTCCTCCTAATGTATGTTTCTAAATTCTTTACCTTTATGAGTACTTTTTTTAAAGTGTGATTCTCTAAGTAGGAGCCTGTCTTTTCATATAATCTGAACAGTCAGAATAATGGTTTTCCTTTAATGTGGACCCCATATGTCTGTTAATATGATCTCACTTAGAATACATGTTTTAGGCATCTTTATTGCACTCTTAGTATATGCTAAGATCATTGAGATATTGTATTTTTTTAATTTATTTTTTTAACTTTTTATTTATTCTTTCCCCTCCCCTTCCACCCAACCCCTCCCCTCTGGTAACCAATAATCCATTGTCCATGTCCTTGAGTCTCTGTTTGTTTGTTCTGTTCATTTGTTGCTTTTAGGTTTATATCACACATATAAGTGATATCATGTGATTTTCAACTTTTTCTGTCTGGCTTATTTTACTTAGTATGAATATCTCAAGGTCTGTCCATGTTGTCACAAATGGCAGTATTTCATCTCTTCTTATGGCTGAGTAATATTCCATTGTATATGTGTACCACCGCTTCTTTAGCCAATAATCTATCATAGGACACTTCGATTGCTTCCAAGTCTTGGCCACCATGAATAATACTGCTATGAACATTGGTGTGCAAATATCTTTTTGGATATGAGTTTTCAAATCTTTGGGGTAAATACCCAGTAGAGATATTGCTGAATCAAATAGTAGGTCAATTCTTAGTTTTTTGAGGAACTACCATACAATTTTCTATAGTGGCTCCACTAATTTGCAGTCCCACCAGCAGTGTATGAGGCTTCCTATTTCTCCGCATCCTCTCCAACATTTGTTATTACTTGTTCTGTTGATTATAGCTATTCTAACAGGTGTGAGATGGTATTGTGGTTTTGATTCACATTTCCCTAATAGCTAGCGATGGTAAGCATCTTTTCATATATTTGTTGGCCATTTGTATGTCCTCTAGGGAGAAGTGTCTGTTCAGGTTCTCTGCCCATTCTTTGATTGGATCATTTGTTTTTTGTTGTTGTTGTTATTGAGTCGTATGAGTTCTTTGTATATTTTGGATATTAGGCCCTTATCGAAGGCATTGCTTGCAAATATATTTTCCCATTTGGATGACTATCTCTTTACCTTGTTGATGGTTTCTTTTGCTGACTAGAAGCTTTTTAGTTTGATATAGTCCCATTCATTTATTTTTGCTTTTACTTCTTTTGCCTTAGAGGTCAAATTCCTAAAATCCTCTTTAAGTCCAAGGTCCTAGAGTTTAGTTCCTATGTTTTCTTCTATGCATTATATTGTTTCAGGTCTTATATTCAGGTCCTTAATCCATTTTGTATTAATTTTGGTATGTGGCGATAGACAACAGTCTAGTTTCATTCTTTTGCAGGTGGCTTTCCAGTTTTCTCAACACCATTTTTTGAAGAGGCTTTTCTTTCTCCAGTGTATGTTTTTGGCTTTTTTGTTGAAAATTATTTGCCCATATAAATATGGGTTTAATTCTGGACTCTTGATTCTGTTCCACTGGTCCGTATGTCTGTTTTGCTGCCAATACCATGCTGTTTTGATCATCATCGCTTTGTAGTATAGTTTGAAATTGGGCGGAGTGATGCCTCCAACCTCATTCTTTTTTCTCAGGATGGCTTTGGCAACTCAGAGTCTTTTGTGCTTCCATACAAATGTAATGTTTTTGTTGTTGTTGTTCTTGTATTTCTTTAAAAAATAATGATGGGATTTTGTTGGGGATTGCATTAAATCTGTATAATGCTTTAGATAATAAGACCATTTTAACTATGTTTATTCTTCCAATCCAAGAACTCGAAATATCTCTCCATTTCTTTGTATCTTCTTTGATTTCTTTTAATAGGGTCTTATAGTTTTCATTACATAGGTCCTTCACATGTTTCGTTAGATTTATTCCTAGGTACTTTATTCTTTTTGTTACAATTGCCAAAGGAATTATTTTTTCCACTCCTATTTCTGACATTTCATTATTAGAGTACAGGAATGCTATGGATTTTTGAACATTGATTTTGTATCAAGAAACTTTACCGTATTTGCTTATTGTTTCTAGTAATGTTCTTGTGGAGTCTTTAGGGTTTTCTATATAGAGAATCATATCATCCGCAAATAGTGAGTCTGACTTCTTCATTTCTTATTTGGATGCCTTTTATACCTTTCTCTTGCCTGATTGCACTCACCAGAACCTCCAATGTTATAATGAATAACAGTGACAATAGTGGACAGCTTTGTCTTGTTCCTGATCATAGAGAAAAAAGTTTTTAGTTTTTCACCATTAAGTATAATGTTGGCTGAGGGTTTGTCATATATGGCCTTTATTATATTAAGGTATTTTTCTTCTATACTGATTTTATTAAGTGTTTTGATCATAAATGGATGCTATATCTTGTTGAAGGCTTTTTCTGCATCTATTGATATGATCATATGATTCTTATTTTTAATTTGTTCATGTGGTGTATCGATTGGTGTATGTTGAACCATCCCTGTGCCCCTGGGATGAAGCCCTTTTGATTGTGTATAATTTTTTTAATATGTTGCTGTATTCAATTCTCTAGTATCTTATTTAGGATTTTTACATCTGTGTTCATGAGAGATATTGGTCTGTAGTTTTCTTTTTTTGTGTTATCTTTACCAGGTTTTGGTATCAGAGTAATATTGGCCTCATAAAATGTGTTGGGAAGTATTGCCTCCTCTTCGATTGTTTGGAAGAGTTTGAGGAGAATAGGTATTAAATCTTCTTTGAATGTTTGGTAGAATTAACCGGTGAAGCCATCTGGTCCTGGACTTTTACTTTTTGGTAGGTTTTTGATGATTGTTTCAATTTCCATACTGCTGATCAGTCTCTTTAGATTTTCCAGTTCTTCTTGATTCAGTCTAGGAAGGTTGTATTTTTCTAAGTACTGGTCCATTTCTTCTAGGTTATTAAATTTGGTGTTATATACTTTTTCATAGTATTCTTTTATGATCCTTTGTATTTCTGCAGTGTCTGTCATAATTTTCCCTCTTTCATCTGTGATTTTGTTTATTTGTGTCCTTTCTCTTTTTTCTTTGGTGAGGCTAGCCAGGGATTTGTCAATTTTATTAACCTTCTCAAAGAACCAGCTCTTTGTTGCATCTATTTTTTATATATTTTTTGTTTGTTTTCAATGTCATTTATTTCTGCTCTAATTTTGATTATCCCTTTCCTTCTGCTGACTTTAGCTTCATTTGTTCTTCCTTTTCTAGTTTGTGAAGTGTTAGGTTTATTTGGGCTCCTTCTTTTCTTTGGATTTAGGCCTGTAATGATATGAACTTTCCTCTTATGACTACTTTTGCTGTGTCTCAGAAGTTTTGATATGTTGTACTATCATTATCATTTGTTTCTATGTACTTCTTGATCTCTCTTATTATTTCTTCTCTGACCCAGTTATTCTTCAGTAACATGTTGTTTAATCTCCGTGTATGTGTGGTTCTTTCTGCTTTCTTTTTACAGTTGATCTCTAATTTCAAAGCATTATGATCAGAGAATATGGTTGGTATGATTTCCAGCCTCTTATATGAGGGTATCTCTGTGTCCCAGTATGTGGTCAATCCTTGGGAATGTTCCATGTGCACTAGAGAAGAATGTATAAGCACCTGTTTTGGGATGGAAGGTACTGTAAATGTCAATTACGTCCAGTTGGTCTAATGTATCATTTAAAGATGTTATTTCCTTATTGATTTTCTGTTTGGATGATCTGTCCATGTCTGACAGTGAGGTATTTAGTTCCCCTACTACAATAATGTTTTGGTCTGTTTCTCCCTTTAGTTCTGTTGGTAATTGCTTTATATATTTTGGGGCTCCCTGATTGGGAGCACCGATATTAATAAATGTTATGTCTTCTCGGTGCATGATTCCCTTTATCGTTATGAAGTATCTTTTCTTTACCTTTTTATTTTGAAGTCTATTTCATCCAATATTAGTACTGTTACTCCTGCTTTTCTCCATTTGCTTGAAATATCATTTTCCACCCTTTCACTTTGAGTCTATATTTGTCTTTGGAACTGAGATGTGTCTCAGAGGCAGCATATGGTTGGGTTTTATTTTTTTGATCTAATCTTCAACTCTGCCTTTTTATTGGAGAGTGCAGTCCATTTACATTTAGGGTGATTATTGAAATATGAGGTCATCTTATAGCCATTTTATCTTTTGCTTTCTGGTAGCTCAATGTTTCCATTGCTTCCTTGTCCTTGTGTTTCTGTTTTCTTTATTTTGGTTGGCTTTTGTGGGTTTTCCCTCTGGTCCTTCTTGTTTTATGTTATATACTTTGGTTCTAAATCTTTGGTGTATGATTACCATTACGAATATGTAAAGGATAGTTATATATATATACAGTTGTCCCTTTTCTTCTATGCATGCCTTATCTACATTCCCCTTTGCGAATTTGGATCTTTGACTTGTCCTTTTCAGTCATTGTTGTCTCAGTTTGTCCCTATGTATGATGAATGTTTATTACTATCTTGCTATAGCAAATATCTTCTTATTTTAAGCTTATAATGCCCTGTTCCTAGTAAGTGTTGCACTTCTTTGCTTTTATCAGCCTGATAGTCACCTTACCCCTAATTATGTTTGTGTTTTTTTTTTTTTTTGGTCATTTTATTTTAGGTGAGCTGACCCCTTTCAGTATTTCCTGTAGTGCAGGCCTCGTAGTGGAGAATACCCTGAATATCTGAATGTCTGGAATGGTCTTTACTTCTTCATATCTAAAGGAGAGCTTCGCTGGATACATTATTCTTGGCTGGTAGTTCCTTTCATTTAATATTTTGAATATTTGATTCCACTCCTTTCTGGCTTGTAAGGTTTGTGCTGAGAAGTCCGAGGATAATCGAATGGGTTTTCCTTTATAGATTTCTGTCTTCTTTTCCCTGGTTGCCCTTGAATTCTGTCTTTGTCATTGCTTTTTGATAATTTTAATATGATGCATCTTAGTGAAGGCCTTTTTATGTTTAGATTATTCAGTGTTCTATTGAACTCTTGAATTCCAAGCTCCAGCTCATTCCTTAGATTTGGGAAATTCTCATCAACTGTTTGTCTGAACATGCTTTCTATTCCCTGCTCCTTTTCCTTCCCTTCGAGAATTCCCATTATTCTTATGTTTCCTCTCCTGATGGTATCAGCTAGTTCTTTTATTTCTCTTTCATTATTTTTCATTCTCGGTTTCTCTCTTTTTCCTTCTGATTTAGTTTTAGATTTCTGTCTTCGATATCACTGATCTTTTCTTCCATTTAGTCGACTCTATTTCCCAAGATTGTTATTTCATTTTTCAACTCCTGTAGTGTGTTCTTTATGTCCAGAAGGTCTATTCGATTCTTTTTGAGGGTTTCAATGTCCTTGCTAAAGAACTCATTCTGCTCATCTAGTTGAATTTTTAATTCCTGAAATTATTGATATGATTCGTTTCAGATCTCACTGAGTTTTTTCAGAAGTACTATCTTGAATTCTCTGTCATTTAAATTGTATATTTCTATGTCTGTAAGCTTATTTTCTGGAGATTTTTCTCTTTCTTTATGAGATGCCTTGTCACCTTGGTTGTTCATGGTGTTTAATGGACTGTTTCTTTGCCTGAGCATTAATGGACTGTGTTCTGCTTTTTTGTCCAGAAAGATTTATTATATAATTGTCCCTAGACTGTTGCAAAGAAGGTGTTTTTCTTTTGGTTTCCAGTAGATGGCGTCTAAGCCTCTTGGATCTCTGCTTTATACAAAGTCTTAATAATGTCTTTTTTTCCTTATAGATATTTAATCACGTTCACTACCCTGTCTCAGTTCCTGTAGTGTTAGCGAAAGTTTCAGTAGTTTGCTCAGATTTCCCTGAGGCTCCGCAGTGATCAGTCTCGGAGGTAATGGGAAGAGGGGCCCTTCGGGTTGGGGGATAGGGGCTGTGACTCAGCCTCAGTTTTGCAACTGCAGCTGGTAAAAATCAACTATTGTTTCTCTGTCATCCCCACTTTTCTGACATCCCCATTTCTCTGCCTTCTACCCTGATGACTGCACACTGCCGCTGGCCGCATGTATCTCACAGCCCTCCCAGGCAGGGCTGTACATGGAAGTGTCCACACCTTCTCCTCTTCCTCTCCTCCTTCAGGGAGCTCAGACTGCGAGAGGCAGCATCTTTGGTTCTCCCAATCCACCACCTGACACTTGGGGTTCTGACCTGTGTTATATATAGCTCATGCACAGATCCCATGCTCAGATGTGCTGGTGTGCCATTTGGGTGTTTTTTGTTGAGTTTTAGATATTCAGCTTATTGTTGTTTCAAGGGGAGGGATCTGAGGACATCTCTCACTCCGCCATGCTTAATCTAATCTCATTCAAGATATTGTATTTATAATATCCTTTTACTGAAAAACATATAAATGATTTTTTGAACCAAATGCACATTTTTACCTTGATACCAGTTAGCTTTTTCTTGGTATCAGTCCAACATTCTAGCATGTCGAAATAGCCTTTATTATTTAATTTTATTTTCTATTTGTTAGCTATCCCTACCGGCTTGTTCTTCCTGTGCTCTGTATAAATGCCTACTATACCTTACATCAAGAAACTGACAAATTCATGAATAAAACAAGCCTATTCATGTTAATTTTGTAGGAACATATTTTTATATCATTTGATACTTGTAGAGAGAATGCTTTAATTCTTTTTTTCCTAGATGATTTTAAATTTTAAAAAATTAGGGTTAAATAATAATCATTTTTATAATATCACACTATCAAACATTATAAGGCACTTGCTTTCAATTTTTGCTTTAGATTTTAATATGCCACCTTTTCTAAATACTGTCTTGAAAAAACACACAAAGGTTTATACAACTTTTTTTTTTTTTGCCCACACTCTCTAATGGTGATTCATGCCATTAATTGACCTCAACTTTAATCAACCTATGAACTATTAGAACCAGCTAATTTTTTATTTATTTTGATATATTTTTCTTTCTCCAGAGCTTTAGAAGATCAGAAGCATAAAGGTAGCTTAGCTTTATTTTATGTTATTTTTTGGCTGAATCAACCTGATCGGTGCTTAATTAAAGTGTTCTGTCACCCTCAAAAAAACATTTTTGAGTTATCTAAATAAATTTTAAGTACTATAGATTTTATTTAGGGAGACCCTGAAGGAATTTGTTGATTAATTCAGAGTCCCAATCAAATATTCTTTCAGCTTAGAATATTTTAAACCTCTAGTCAACAAAAACCACTGCTTTTATGGTTCTCAAATGGATAAGTTTATGATCTGAGTCTAATGGACTTTGGTTCATTTCCAAAAGATCAAGGCATTAAATGGAATTCCTATTTAATTGATAACAGCACAAACATTAATACATTGTTCTATATAATAGATTATACCATATTAAATCATCAATTTTTATAATATGAGCGCATCTTGATGTGTTATGTTTGTGCAAATGTGTTATGTTTGTGAAAATGTTAGAGCAGGAAGAAGAGGCTTTAGATACTATTAACTTGTTTGCAGATTAAATTAAACAAACATGTTAAACACACAAAACATGCATACACATGCATGCACATGATATACTTGCACATGGATACCCCAAATACTAAAACCAAGTAACTCTGGTATCTTGATATCATACTAGAGGGTCAAGTGTTTGTTCATTGTTCACTGGCCTTCCTATCTTCGTGTCTCCCTGCTATACACAGTTCATGCTGTTTCAGACTGATCTTTCTAATAGTCAGATCATATTATCACTTTAGAATCTTGTTTTCTGTTGCCTGCACAAAGGTGTACCGACTCCCCATTTATCCAATGTCTTTTATGATCTTACTGCCTTCATCTCCTGTGATAACACGTATCACCTTATATGGTACTTCTATCATACCTGCTACTTTGAGTTTTAGTTGATGCTGGGTATGCTGTTCCCTCTATCTGAAATGTCCTTCCCTTCCATCCTTTACATACAGCCCCAAGTTTTCCTCTGTGAGTCTTTCTTGTCCACCCCTCCATAATTAATCACTCCCTGCTCTCTGCTACATCTGAATTTTGTAGTATTTTTTTTTCTATGAATGTGTCTGCATGTTTGAAATCCAAGTATTTTATGTTCGTCTTTCCCACTACATAGTGTGTCAGTGCAGAGTGAGGCTCTCATTAGTTACCTTTCAAACTTTTAATCTCTGCCATTAATATTTAGAGAGAAGTGAACCTAACGCAGTGCCCAGAAAATAGCAGGAACTAAAGATTTTTTTGAACTGAGTAAAAATGATCCTTTTGATACTAAGATATTCATTAGACCTTAAGTAAATGGTTAGCATCCTAAAGAGTGTCTTGCTAACCTGGATCACTAATTATTCTCTGGGACTCATGAATATGCTATGGAGTTTTCAGTAGAGATCTGATTGTACTGTTATCTGGGGTCTAAAGAAATTCTAAGTATGTTTGCTAGGTTCCTGATTATGCTTGACTAGAAATGACAGGCAGGGCAGTCAGGTGTTCACATATAATGTTTGAGTTTTGAAAATTTGATAGTGTCGTAAAATTTTGTTGGATCAATTTTGATGATCTTTTCCAGGTCAGCTACCTGTCATATTACATCCAGAATGGCATGGGATTTAAACATGCTCTGCCCAAGTTTGGTTTGGTTCTTCTTTGTTACTGACTGTGTCACTGTGGGCAAATTTACTTAACCTCTGAGACCTGGTTTGTCCACCTATTTAATAAGGAATAGAACCTCATAAGACTGGTATGAGGATTGAATAAGGTTGACATGGCAATGAATGTTAAGCTCTTAGGACAATGCCTAGCACAGAATAAAATCTTGTGTCCTGCTGAACTGTGTTTAGGTGAACACAGAACACCTGTCTAGCTTGTTCAAGTGCAGAGGCTTGGGAGTTAGACATTTCATTATTATATGATTTGAGCTTATTATTTAGTCTCTGCCTCTTTTCCTCATCTTAAAATGGACATCATAATTCAACTTACTTCATGAGATGAGAAGTGAATATGCAACATTCAACCTAGAGCCTAGCATATATAGTAGGAGCTTAATAAATGATGATTATTATTGACAGAGAAACACTTGCTGTTAAAATGATAGAGATCTAGGACAGTAATGAGGAGATAACTTTAAAAAATGAAAGTCAGTTCTTTCTTAGCATTTACAATTTTTTGTATAGTTTTATTTTAAAATTTCTTTATTATAGCAGGAAATAATTAGTTATATGCTGGATTTGCTGTCATCGTCATTGACGCTGTACTGATGAAATCCAAGGTGTCGCCTAGGGTTGCCTACAGTTTCAATCCCCTGAACTGAAGGTAGGAAGAGTCTTGGCTTCCTTTTAACCATTTGACATGAGGAAATTTTCTCATTACCTAAGTCTTTAATATATTTCTACCTGGAAGTATCAGTTAAGAATTAACATGCAGATGTTTGGGCAATTTAGACAACCAACGCAGAGTAGCTTGGGAGATGCTCTCAGCGCTGGCTGCCCCACTGTCTCCTTAGATAAGGCTACAGGCTAAAGAGAGTGCAAAAAAGACAGCGATTTTATTTGAGAATTTCACTTTGTAAGCATTTCTTACAAATGAGGAGTGACTGTTTGGCACCTCCTGGCTGATGGAGGCTGCCTTGTGAAGCACGACAGCTGTGCAGTCCCTGCCCCCATAGGCTAACCTGCTCTAAGCACCTCAGAAATCATTTGCATTTGTGAAAATTCTATCTGTAGTTCCAAATCCTCTCATTGCTTTCTCCAGTAAAGTATTTCCTTTTTCAGAACTATTTCAGAAAAATTTTCTCTCCTTGAATTACCATTTTTATACCTCATTTGAAAATGTTGTAATTCCACTTTTCTTTTGTTACTTTCTATTGTAGTAGTTCCGTCTAAAAATCTGTAAGCCAGGCAGACAGCTTTATGAAAAATCTGTGGACACAGAACTGCAAATTCCAGAATGCACTCTGGTTGAAATGTTGAGGACAAGTGAAAGATTGCCAGGCATCTCAGATGTTTACTGTCCTAATTGAATTTACTTCAGTAGTTCAGTTTCAGTAGACCAGATCCTTGCTATGAGGAGACAAACACAAATCAACTCTCTGGAGTTGTACCAGTTCAGTGCCTTCCTGCCCGTCCCACCCCTCCCCTGCTCTGTTTCCATGTCCTTGGGCTCCACGTGACAAAGGATTCTGTCAGCCTAAAGTTGCATCTGATCTGCCACTAATGCTTTTTTTCTCCCGTAGAAGAAATCAGGCCTTCCAGAGCAGTGAAACTCTCTGTCAGAAGATGAATGGAAGGTGTTAGTGCTGACAGGAAATACAGGGACTCAAGCCAGTGTTATACTCTGGGTGTATGGAGATGAAGGAGTCACTGGACCAGTAAGTCTTAGCAAGGACAGCCCAGAGCCACTCTTCCTTCCAAGACAGGAGGACGAGTTTCAGGTAAACAATATCGGCAGTAATATTTGTTTTTGAACATTTCAAAAGTATACAGAAGGGTGTGACAGTGTATGCGGGTGTGTGTGTGTGGGGGGAGGGGGCATGAGTGTGTGTCCTGTGGAAAATAAATCAACAACTTTCTGGTCTATTAGAATCCCCATAAATTAACCTAATGTCTATTGTAATCATCAAAGAGAACATTTCTTTTCCTCACATATCTTACATAAGCAAAGAAAGTTGTAGAAGAAAATTGCTTTCTTTAAAGATAATTTGTTTTAGGCCATTGATTTGCAACTGGCCCCATAAACCATCAACCTCAACTCAAATTATAACCAGATTCAGAGAGTCTTCTGATTATGAAAACTCTTTCTTCATATACTTGCATATTCTTTTTAGATGTTGTTCAGCTGGGCTCTATGGTGTGAAATCATTTTCTTGACATCTTCAGAGGCCATATATTGAAGCCCTGCCCTTGCCCATTCTATTATAGCTCTCCTTAGCATCAGGGAATACTGGGCTTCTTTGTTTTAAGTTTTACTCCTTGCCTCTCCTACTTCCTCAGGGCTTTGGACAGATTTTAATTAGGACGATTACATTCCACTTCACTAATTCACCCTCACCCCCACAGGGTGAAAGCTATATGGTTCTTTGGTGCACTGTTAAACAGCAGTTGTTCTCCCTGGAGAATATTCCTTTTGTATCACAAGACTGGCTAGAGAATAGAGTGATTGAAGCCAACTCAAGTCACCAGGAGCCAAGGCTTTTTGAGGCTGCAGTACCTACAAATCACTAATACCAAATGGTTTCTACATCTTCAGAACAGTGCTTGGCATTTTACTTTTGCAATTGTTAAATTTTTAGAGAAAAAAAAAAGCTGCATGAAAGAGCACTTTTGTTCAATGCACATATACATTTCAAAAGGTTATTTGAAGATGATTGTTTGGAACTCACTATACATATATTATGGTTAGAGCCGTAGGCCACCCCACAAAAATCTGTGATTACCCATACTACACCCTGTAGTGTATTTATTTGTGTGCCGGTAAATCCTGTCAATGTTCTGGAAAAATTTACCCAGGGTCCAATTTTGGAACAAATGGTATAGATTCTCAGTTGATTGCATATCGGAATCACCTGGGGAGCTTTATAAACTATTGTTGCCTTGTTCTACCTCCAGAAATTCTGGTTTATTTTGTCTAGAGTGCAGCCTGGGTACTGAGGTTTTAGAAGCTCCCCAAGTGATTCTAAAGTGCAGCCAAGGTTGAGAATCCCAGTTACAGCACTAGACTGCAAATCAGGAGAGCCGGACTGGAGTCCTAGCTTTCCATATATTCACTGTGTGACCTTGCCTATATTACTTATTTTCTCCAAACCAGCATTGTTTTTTACTTATAAAATAAAGGCAATAATATCTGTTTTTTTTTTCTCTCTAAATTTCAGGATGGTCTGATGATAAAAAGAGAAAACATATATACATTTAAAAAATCCTATTGGCATATAGGGAATGTAGTAAATTGGTTAGAAACAGAGGTCTTGGGGTCACGGAGACCAGATTCAAAACCAGATTGACCTCTTTAGTTCATTAGTTCTGTGACCTTGAACAGATTGCTATCTTCATTAATATTTAATTTCCTTTTTAGTAAAGAGGGAGATGCAGGTATTAATACTAAAGAGGCTTGTTGTAAAATTTAAAGAATGTTTGGGGATGTATGTGACATGTACTGTCCCTGGTAGACAGGAAGTGCTCTGTGAACAACAGATACCATTAGTTACTGAGGACTCTGTTTTTCCTAGTCAATGGCATCAGCATGTTTTCTTCTAGCTTCTTTTATTCACTGTGAAGAGAGAGCAGGGACTCACCCAGCTCTAAGCTACTACCTCAGCAGTAGAGATCAGGGATGGCAATGCAAGCCCCCTAAGGAGTCTAGGGCCTTGTGGACACCAGGCCAGTGGCATGGGCATCACCTGGAAGCTTGTTAGACATATGGAATCTTAGGCCCCACATCAAATCTACTGAATGAGAATCTACATTTTAATGAGATTCCAGATAATTTGTATATACACTAGAGATGTTTGAGAAGCACCAGTATAGGGTTTAAGATGTAATGTGACTGGGGCCTCTTGATAGTCTGAGAACCCTAAATTAGGACTAGCCAGCTCATTCCTACCTTTTGTTTCTGTGGGCATTGGCTTCCTTGCTCTTTTTCACTGGCATCATTTGCCATTTCTGAATTGGTCTTTTATTCTCTTTTCCTTCCTTCCAATCCCTAAGATGAGCACATCTTCATTTTTGAGGGTAATGTGGTTTATCTAATCAAACAGGCTTGGGTTTGAATTTTACTTTTGGAACTTATTAGCTGTGTATCCAGCTGTGTATCTTTAGACAAATTACTCAACATCTTTGAGGTTCTTTATTCTTTAAAGTGGACTCTTTAAAGAGCCTTACTCTTCATAGGGAGAGACCATGCACACCAAGCCCTTGCCTGGCATATAGCTGAGCTCCTTACATGGTAGTTCCATTCTCCAGGGTAACAGGCAGACAGGCATGAAGTCATATATGACTTTTCGGTTCTCCTTTTTTTTTTTTTTTTCACTTAGAACGTGTAAAAAGAGAAAGTTTACACTTAAGTGCTAATAGATTCTTGGGATAACAATAGGATATCTAAAAGTTGGCTTACCTTTCAGAGAGAAAGCAGGCCTAAACTGTGGGATAACTTCTTCCTCTGGTGGAAGAGCTAGCTAGCTGCTGAGTTCTGCCACTAAGACTAGCTCCCAGTGTAAGAAAGTGGGGGTAAGTTGGCTACGGGGTGTTAAGAGCCCTCTTTTACTTCCTCTGATGCCAGCATAGTCCTTCTTGATCTGCTGTTGTAATAGCTCCAGGGCTGGTTTAGCTCTGTAGTCTATCAAAGAAAGTGATGGTAGTGGTGGTGGGCATATAAAAGAGAATTTCTAAATATGGGAAGTGGTATGAATGAGGAATTCTAATAGTTTCTGAGTCACCTAACTGCCCCAACTCTTTCAGGGTCTAGTTTAGAGTTAGCCAATGATGTAAGTCACATATAATATACAAGTGCATACTTATTCATATCTCTAGTTTATGAAAGTAGACGAATATCTGCAGTAGAAATAATGATAATGGCTATTTAAGCTATTAAATAATAAAGTGGCATTTTACCTTTCGTAATCCTAGCAGTTTAGTGCCCTAGACATATCTTACTGTACTAAAAATGTCTGCTTATAAACCTGTCTCCCTCACTAGACTATAAATTTCTCTAAGTTAGGAACTGTGCCACTGTTTTCATCTTTGTATTACTTGTGGCCTTGCACAATGACTACGGTATTGTGTAAAATAAACGTTTATTGAGTTGAACTGAAAATTGTATGCAATAAACATTATGTCCATTCAACAGATAAAGATATTGAGGACCAGAGATGTAAAATGCCATATTTTACTCAGATTATAACAGCCAGGATACCAATTGAGCTCAATGTGATTACAAAGTCTGTTTCCCACAATGCTACCTAGGATAACAAATACCATTGGACCATGTCAAAAACTAACCAAATATACATACTCTGTGGGCAGGTTAGTTTCTTTTCCTTGAAATTTGTACATCTGTGTCTTAGTCTGTGAATCAGACAAGAGAGAATTTTCCAAGTAGAAGGAAGTTCTAGACTCATTGTTACTTTTCCTTAAGCTTATAGAAATCACTACATTTAGCTTTGATAAAAATTGCTTATTTTCTTCTTAAAATAAGAACTCATCTTTCTGTCATTAGAACTCAGATCAAAAGACATTGGCTTCCAGCGAGAAATGTGTGGTATTCAGAGAACTGAGCATATGTGTGTTCTTTACTCTATTCTTTCATCTGACTCCTTCTGCATATTTTTAGTCAAGTTCGTGATATTTCTTGTCTCAGAATCTGTGTCTGTGGAGTTCACTGGAAACTTTTTGAGAGGACTTAATCTCTAGACTCTGAAAGGGTACCTGAGAACTTTTTAACTATTAGAAACAAACAAAAAAAATGCATTTGTTAGAAAGAAAAGAAAAAAAATAATGTGCTTAATTTAAAATATTCTGCTAAGTTTTTCTTTGCATTTAATTCAGGTTGAAATAAGAAACATTGGAGAGATATATAAGATAAGGATAGGACATGATAGAACTAGTGAACAACCTGAGTAAAATTTACAGAGGGTAATGTTTTGTATTTTGTGCTTCATAGTTATTCTATTATGAAAAGAAATAAACAGAATTCTTAAAGCAATGAGAAAGATAACATATTTTCTTAATTGTTGTAGTTAATGTAAACGAAATTTTTGTGACTTTAACACTCTAAACAAATACAGTTCATCTTGTGATTTATTCTAAAATAGCATTTTTATAGTTGTATTTACAAACACAATCTGTGTTCATGGAAGAAGGTCTATATAATACAGTAAAGTATAAAAAACTGAGTCATTATTCATTGATCATTAGATGACCACTGGGTGGTTCATTTTCTTTAAATCTTTTTGTACAAATCTCATGAACACACTCTCTCTCTCTCTCTCTCTCTCTTTCTCTCTCTCCATATACACACACATTTATATATGTAAATGTTGCATATTTAATAAAATGAAATTGAATCATGCTATGTATGCACTTTTGGATCTTGCCTTTTTAAAAAAATCAGTCATGTAAATAATAACAATAGCAATAATAATAAGTGTTTGCTGGGTGGTTACCATATTCCAACTGCCTTATAAATACAGTTGACCCTGAACAATGTGGGGGTTAGGGACACCAATGCCCCTGCAAAGTCAAAAATTATGTATAACTTTTGACTTCTCCAAAACTTAACTACTAATAGCCTACTGTTGACTGGTGGTCTTACTGATAACATAAATAGTCAATTAATATATATTTTGTATATTGTATGTATTATATAATGTATTCTTATAATTAAGTAAACTAGAGAAAAGAAAATGTTATTAAGAGAATTACAAGGGAGAGAAAATACATTTATAGTATTATATGATTTATTGAAAAAAATCTACATATAAGTAGACCTATGGAATTCAAACCTGGGTTGTTCAAGGGTCAACTGTACTATCATATTTCTGTTTCCTAACAGCAACTCTTTGATTGGGATACCATTGATAACCCTATTTTATAGATGAGAAAACTCAGGCTCAATAGAGTTAAATAATTTGATCAAGGTCACTTAGTAAATGGTTATTATGTGCTGGAATCCAGGGACTAAGATCTTAAGCACTATCATTGGACTTTAAGTTCATTTTCAAAAATAGATGGCAATTAAATTCTTAGAAGCCATGAGATTTCTATATGGATGCAGTACTTATTGTGGAATCAGATGACATGGTTTGAACCAGAGAACATCTCTGCTTTCTGATTTTAAATACTGTCTGTCATTGATTCCTTTACAGTACATAATATATTATTTTAAAATTTTTGAGGTTAGAAATTTTGAGTAACACTGATAGAATCTAGCAGGTTTGTTATTTTCCATTTAAAATGTTTCTTAATCTTATCTGTGCTTTTTATTATTGTATCTTTGATTGTATAATGAAAGTAAATGAGAAAATGTAAATTTGCTAAATTTATTCTTGCAGTATTTCTTAGCACATAACTAATAAAATGAAAACTGGTATTCTCGTAGTATGAGAACAGGTAAATATGCTTCAGTCAGTTAGGCAAGAGGTATTTTCTAAGCATCTAATTTTGCCCTACATTGTACTAACTGCTGTTAATAAGAGGAAACCATTAGAAATATTGGTCTATAGTTTTCCTTTCTGTGTTATCTTTACAAGGTTTTGGTATGAGAGTAATGTCAACCCGTAAAATGGGTTAGGAAGTATTTCTTCTTCTGTGACTTTTTGGAAGAGTTTGAGAAGGATAAGTATTAAATCAACTTTGAATGTTTGGTAGAATTCTCTAGAGAAGCTATCTGGTCCCTGGACTTTTTCTTTTTGGGAGATTTTAATGATTGTTTCAATTTACTTACTATTGACTGGTCCATTTAGATTTTCCAGTTTTTTTTTTTGTGATTCAGGTTATATATTTCTACAAATTTGTCCATTTCTTCTAGGTTATTGAATTTGGTGGCATGTAGTCTTTCATAGTACTCTTGTATGATCCTTTGTATTTCTGTGGTATCTTCTCTTTCATTTCCAATTTTATTTATTTGCATCTCTTCTCTTTTTTCCTTAGTAAGTCTAGCCAAGGGTTTGGAAATTTATCGATCTTTTCAAAAAACCAGCTCTTTGTTGCATTAATTTTTCTATTGTCTTTTTATTACCAATTTCATCTAATTCTGCTCTGATTTTGATTATTTCCTTCCTTCTGCTGACTTTGGACTTCATTTTTTTCTTTTTTTTCTTCTTCTTTAAGATATAATGTTAGATTGTTTATTGGGAATTTCTCTTGTTTCTTGAGATAGGCCTGTAATGGTCTTTCCTCTTATTACCACTTTGCTGTGTCCCCAAAGTTTAGCTTTGTTGTATTTTCATTCTCATTTGTTTCTATGTATCTTTTGATTTTTCCTTTTTCTTCTTTAGTAGAATGTTGTTTTTTAGTAGCATGTTATTCAATGTCCACATATTTGTGTTTTTTTCCCACTTTCGTTTTGCAGTTGATCTCCAATTTCAAAGCATTGTGGTCGGAGAATATGCTTGGTATAACTTCAATCTTCTTAAATTCGCTGAAGCTAGTTTTGGGTCTGAATATATAGTCTATCTTTGAGAATGTTTCATGTGCACCAGAAAAGAAGGTGTAATCTAATGTTTTGGGATGAAAGTTTCTATAAATGTTGGTTATATCTACAAATGGAGAAAATAAAGCCTTGAGTGGAGAGGCATGAATAAGGGCAGAGTAGGGAGAGATGGTGAGTGGAAGCTTATCTGGAGATTGCCTATTTCAGTTTTCAGAGCTGCAAATGGATTATCATGACATATTGTATAACTACATATGTAAAATTATTTGTTCCCTCACAAGGGGAAAAATGTCTGTATGTGAAGCTGAAATAGTTTCCTTGTGTTCAAATGGTCTTTAAATAGCCTGGAATTTGTCAAACACAAGTTGCTTGACCTTGTTTAGGTGGAGTCCATTGATAAACACATTGACTTACACATTTTTCATCACCACATCACCATGTCTTCTCAGGTGTGTAGAAAGAATCTGTGTACATAATTACCATCTTCTGTCTGATAATTAAACTTCACTCATTATTTCTTTTCTCAATATTTTACAATTGCACTGGAAGTTTATCCCTATACAATATTAAGTTTTGTGCATCTATATGCATTGCTTAGTGGGACAATTTAAGAACTTTTATATCTTATATATAGTCCTCTTAATCAGTATTTCTCTTTTCTTATAGGACTTTCTTCCTTTTTCTTACTAGAACTAGCATGGTCCTAGTCAAATTAACTATATTTTAGGACAGTTCAGGATCAAGATAATCTTCCTTTTAT
>NW_011888826.1:2335077-2376691 GCF_000151845.1 Pteropus vampyrus
AAAAAAAAAAAACCTTTTGAGAAGAAAATGGTTAGTTCTGTAATGCTCAGAAGCTATTTTTTATGGACTGATAAAATCTGAAAGAAAGTCTGCCATTATTAGGATGTAGACATGAGCATTATCCCTCCATCAGTAATGATGTACTGTTTATAGCCAAATAGTTTCTGTGATGAAGAATGAGGATACTTTTGGGATATTGTTTTTTTGGGAGGGGGGAAGGAGGATCCAGTGTTTCTAACAAGTGTTGAAATTATTCTTGGTGTCCCAAGTTAAAATGGATGAAAACATGTGTTTGTTTGTTTGTTTGTTTTGTTTTGTTTTTTGCTTAATATTTAAATTTTCAGCTGGGAATAGCTGCCCCATTTCATGATTCTCTGGAAGTTTGGAGCTGTTGGTCTAATATTATTCAGAGTTTAAAGTATTTTTTTTCCTCGATCATATTTTAGGTACTTTTCTGGAAGTCTGACTTGCTATCTCAGTCACATTAATACACATTAACCAATTGTGCTATTTAGCTTCTCAAATACTGATATAAATTATTAATCCAAGTCACTGAATTGATTCCAGGTAACAGACAGCTTGGACGCAAAATAACATGGCTATAAATTAACATAGTCATATAGTAATGAACACTGAGTGTTGAAAAAAGAAAGCTAGGGATCTATTTTGGCAAACACTGTCATCTAAAACTAAAAATTGATTTTGAGTCTTAGAGTTTCTATTTTTTTTTCTTAGAATTAAGAGAAAAATTAGAGTAAGAAATTTTAGACTTGGAGTCAAAACATATGAAAGATGTTTATTATCTAAAAGGTCATTTAATCACTTTTTCTCTAAGTTTTCCCTCTTGTACAATAGGGCTCAGCAATACTTGCCCTGACTATCTCACAAGTTGTGAACATCAAGTAAAAAATTAAGTAAAGCTTAATCAGAACTCTTGATTCCCCTACCCAACCTGCTTATCCCTCAGTCTTAATTTATTAAATAGATGGTATGACCATCCACTTAGTTATCCAAACCAGAAATCTATAAGTTTTCCTGAATTGTTTTATTTCCTTAGCCTCCAAAATCTAATCCCTCAGAAATCCCCTGTCGACTCTATCACTGAAACATATCCTGAGTTTGTCTTTTTTCCCCCATCTTATTGCCATCACTTTAGTCTCCACAGCCATATTTTCTCTCTTCTTTACTAAAAAATGTCTACAATAACTTTCCAGCTTCTTCTCTTTGTCCCTTAATGTCCAGTCTCCAAAGATCAGCCAGAATGATCTTTTAAAAACATCAATCAAATCATATCTTCCCCATTTAATCTTTCTCATGCCCACTTCTTTGACCTTGATCTCTTTTTTTTTTAAATTTTATTTTATTATTAGTTTCAAATATACAGTACATTGGTTAGACATTTATATAGTTTATAAAACGATCCCCCTAATTGCTCTTTCTCTCCTCTGACTCTCAACCTAGCCATTACATTAATGCTGACTGCATTCCCTGTGCTGTTCTCCCTATCCCCATGACCGTCTATCAACTACTAATTTGTACTTCTTTAACCCTTCACCCCCTTCTCCCAGACCCCAACTCCCCCTCCTCTGGCAGTCACCAGATTGTCCTCTATATTTGTGAATCGACTTTTGATTAGTTTGTCCTTTTTGTTCCTTAGATTCCACATATAAGCGAAATCATATGGTATTTATCTTTCTCTGTCTGGCTTATTTCACTCAGCATAATAATATCTAGGTTCATCCATGTCGTTGCAAATGGTAGAATTTCACTTTTTTAAATAACTGAGTAATATTCCATTGTATATGTGAACTGTAATTTCTTTATCCAATCATCTGTTGATGGGCATTTAAGTTGCTTCCATATCTTGGCTATTGTAAATTGTGCTGCCCTGATGCATAGATCATTATGAATTATTGTTTTGGTTTTCTTTGGATAAATACCCAGAAGTGCTATTGCTCAGTCAAAAGGTATATCCGTTTTTAGTTTTTTGAGAAAACTTCAGACTGTTTTCCATAGTGGCTGTACCAACTGTGTATGAGAGTTCCCTTTTCTCTACATCCTCACCAACACTTGTTCTTTGATTTATTCATGATAGCCATTCTGACAGGTGTGAGGTGATATCTCATTGTGGTTTTAATTTGCATTTCTCTGATGATTAGTGACCTTGAGCATCTTTTCATATGTCTATTGGCCATCTGTATTTCTTCTTGGAGAAATATCCGTTTGGGTATTTTGCCCATTTTTTAATTGGATTGTTTGTTTTTTTTTAGTTGTTGAGTTATATGAGTTCTTTCTATATTTTGGAAATTAACCTCTTATCAAATGTATCATAAGCGAATATCTTCTCCCATTCAGTTAGTTGTCTTTTAATTTTGTTGATGGTTTCCTTTGCTGTAAAAAATCTTTTTAGTTTGATGTAATCTCATTTGTTTAATTTTTCTTTTGTTTTCCTTGCCTGAGAAGATATATCTGAAAAGAAATTACTATTAGCAATATCAGAGAGCTTACTGCCTATGTTTTCTTCTAGAAGTTTTATGGTTTTGGGTCTTACATTTAAGTCTTTAATCCATTTTGTGTCTATTCTTGTATATAGTATAAAAAAGGTGATCTTTTTTTTTTTTTGCATGTATCTGTCCATTTTTCCCCAGCATCATTATCAAAGAGACTGTCTTTACCTCATTGTATAATCTTGCCTCCTTTGTTATATATTAAGTGAGCGTATAGGTGTGGATTTATTTTTGGGCTCTCTATTCTGTTCCATTGATCAATGATTCTCTTTTAATGCCAGTACCATGCTGTTTTGATTACTGTAGCCTTGTAGCATAGTTTGATACCAGGTAGTGCAATACCTCCAACTTTGTTCTTCTTTCTCAAGATTGCTGTCACTATGGGGTCTTTTATGGTTCCATATAAATTTTAGGATTATTTGTTCTAGCTCTCTGAAAAACGCCATTGGTATTTTGATAGGGATTGCACTGACTCTATAAATGATCTCTTTTCAAACCATTCCGCTCTTGCTCATTATGCTCAAGTCACACTTGTCTTTCCCTGCCTTGAAGTGGCCTTTGCCACAATCTAAAGAAAGCCCCTAGTTTCTCTTGATTACATCAGCCCGGTTTATTTTCTTTATAATATATCACTTGTTGGATATTTTTCTTTGTTTCCTGTCTGTCCACTAGAAACTGAGCATGTGAGAACAGGAACTTTGTGTTATTCAATGTTATAACCCCAGCTCCTAAAATAGTGCCTATTATGTAGTAGATGTCGGATAAATATTGTAGAATGAATGAATTAATAAAACACATTTTGTTTACTTAACAAATATTTATAATATATGTGAAATACCTTATAAACTGTAAGTACAAAATGAAGAGAAATCATATAGTCTTGCTTGGTGTTTAGAAAATGGGAGAGTTTTGGTGTGTATGAGGGGAAGATGAAGAAACTAAGCCTGGAGAATTTTGGAGGCTTGGCCAATTCACACACTGTTAGCCCATTCATGGCCAGAGCACTTCTTCCTAACTTTCAGCCCACTGTTCTCTCCAAGTGTCTGGGCTACCCATGACATGGATAACTTGATTCAAATAGAACAAGAACTCTCTAGAGACTTCTTGATTTTACTGAGGCTTTGAATTAAAGTGAGACACAGGTTTTGGTGCATTTGTTATTTTTAAACTACAACTTCTTGATATGATATGATAACCTACTTGATATGAGCTCCAGGCAGTCTTGAGATTAGCTAAATTAGATAAGAAATTACTTTGTTTGTTTATTTACTTATTTATTTTTGAGGGTTTAAAACATCTTGTAAATATTTTCAGTTTCTTTTCATTTTCATTTACATCTTCACTTTAGAGTCCTAGAAAGAACCACAGAAAAGAAAGAGCAAGTTCTGGAATGCAGTAAGAAAAATAATTTGTTTTTGAGGATTTTCTAGTTCAATGAACAGCAGGAAGCACCAACTTCCTCTTCTCACAAAATCTCCAGTCAAAAGTTTAATCTCAAAAGACTCCAGCAGCTTATAGAAACATTCTAAAAGTTGTGCCAGTTTATTTGAACCAAAGATAAATTATTGCATTTGATAGTCCTTCAGTCATTTGTAAATAAGATAGTTGATCCTCCTTGTACAGTCCTTATAACGAATTGAGTGTTAGAACAGGAACAATATGAAAAATAAAGAAACTTAGGGAGTCAAGCTTTGACTTAGTATCTTATTTGTAAGCGTGCTTAGAGTGTTCTCTGAAAACACATTTAAACCTTATTTTATCTTCAAATTTCCAACACCAAAAAAGAAAATACCAATGACTTACATTAGTACTTGCTTCTCCGACCCCAATACCAGATCTATATTATACTAGTATAATACTATAAACACATTTTAAGTACCCAATAAATGCTTTGGATAGTATTTGCCTTTATTATATTTTTTAAAGAAGCATTAGATAAATTGAATATATAATAAGAGTGGAGATATTACACTTTTTTTAATAGAAAAAAGGTTTATGACATTTCAGAATAGAATATCTAAATGTGTTTTTCTCAACTTCCCTCATCCTAATATAGTCTTTATTTTATATCCAATGTCCAGGAGACAACCAGCTACAAGTTTAGTTCTCAGACAGTGCTTGTTGACTTCAATCGTATATTATTTCTCTTCCAAGAAAAAATAAGATTAAATTTAGTGTTAAAAAATATGTGGACTGTTTAATAAAACAAAGTAGAATATAAATATAGATGGTGGTATTTATTTTTGATTATTAATTAAATTTAGTCTCAATAGTAACAGGCAGGAAAGAAGGATGTGGAGCTTGGGCCAGAAAGGAGGGCAGATGGCTCACTATGACTTTAGGATCTGGTCGGTGTGCCCCCGCCAAAGTGATGGTCCTTCTTGTGACCTGCCTGGACCTAATCCTTACAGTGATGAGTGTCCTGGTTGGCATTAAAGATAGGCACTAGGGTAGGTAGGGAAAAGGCTATAGGGCCAACTCTGAAGGTATAGGCAGGGAGGACATTAGGAGAAGACGTAAACCCATGGAGAGGAGTTAGGACAGTGCCAGGCTGTGCATTTTAGAGAAATGGGCATCTTTTTTGTTATGTGTTCTAGCCTGATATAACAAAGGATCAGAATGGGAACCACTTCACAGAAAGCATACAAAGATTATACAACTAAAAACCTAAGAGACTGGAAATGCTGGAGAGCTTTATGGGGGTGGATATGTGAAAGAGAGGCATTAGATGCTCAATGACTCTGGAGAGCTCTCGGTTTTGAAGTTAGGGGTTTTGCCTTTTGTTTGTGAACCTCTTGACTGATGAGGTAGAGAATTCAGGATTGGGCCCAGAAGAGAGGTAGCAGGAGAAACTCCTTGAGATTGCATTGGCAAGGAGAGGCACAGAAGGCCTTTCTCTGTCTCCCAAATAGTCCAGGTCAGCTCATCTAAGCAGTGTAGGAGTCAGGGATTTGGAACAGGAATTCTCTTTCTAATAATAAACTGAGCATTTGGCTAAAGTTTTCCTTGTGGGGTCTCTAGGAGGATGTTGGAGAGTGAAGAACCATAAGCAACCCCAAATAACAGTTAAGAATTCTGATTTCTAATTTCTCTAATTAATTGTGATACTACTACTGTTACTATTACTACCACCACCACCACTACCAGCACCACTAAACATTTATTCAGTGCTCAGGGAATAGGTCATTGCTTTTAAAGTTCATACCACAACAGGGTAGATGATATTATTATCCCAACAGAGGATTTTGCAGTTTTTAAATTGATAATAAGTAATTCTCAATACCATATATCATATGGATTTCAAAATAAGTTGTCTGACTCTTAGGCCTATGCACCATACTTTTACTGTGAACTGGGCAAATCAGATATTTTAAAATGAATCTCTCTTAAACAGTATTCCTGTGTTTTGCATCCCACACTTGAGATAACTGTGCTTTGGGTAATAGCTTCCTATTTGTGTTTTCTGTAATGTGTTTTTATTTTGTTTTATTACATCAAACATTCTTGCTCTAAAACGTTTATTTCATCTTCAACCTGGTGAGATAGATAGGATGCCAATTTTGCAAATGAGGATATGAAGATCACAGGTCATCATATAGAACTTTTACCCAAGTTCATATACGTAGTAAGTAGCGGGACCAGGACAGAAATCAAAATATTTTGATCAAAGTCCACTTGTCACATGTCCTTCTTTGAGTCCTGCTGTTAGCCGCTATATGACTGGCTTATGCACTGTGGTGTTCCAGGAATTTTGACCCCTTTAATTACTTTAATAATTGAAAAAAAATTTTGTGAAAATAATAACAGAAACACATACAGCTGAAGATAAGATCAATTGATACATGTATGTCTTTTTATCTACCTACATCACTCTATTTAATTATTGTGTTGTCTACTAACCAACTATCTACTCTAGGAATTTTCAACCTTAGCACTATTGACATTTGGGGCTAAATAATTCTTTGTTGTGGAGGGTATGCAGTGTGCATTGTAGAATGTTTAGCAACATACCTGGCTTGTAGATACTAGTAGCATCTTCCCTCTCTTCCCAGATGTGACTAACAAAAATTTCTCCAGATGCTGCCACATATCTCCTGGGGGAGAGGGACAAAATTTCATTCAGTTGAAAACCACTGTTGTGACTCTTTATTGCTTAAACAAGCAAACAAGCAAAAACAACTTAGATTCATTGTTTTATTTATTTTTTATTTTTTTTATTTTGAGGCATTATGACTTTGAAGGTAAATGGAGCTCATTCAGAGCCCTCACCACAAAGATTTTTCAGTGGAGTTAATAGGATTTTGCTGGCTTAAGTAAAATGATTGACTCTCTCATTGATGGGTACTTCTGAAGATGAATAAATAGTGCTGCATCAGAAACCAGAGACTTCTTGCGAATTTTCATAGAGAATTTAGAGTAGAGGAAGAGCCTATTGGAATTTTAGGTAGAATGACCTTGTAAAAACCATATACTTCATGGGGAAGGCTTTAAGTCCAGAATCTAGAAGACTCCCATTCACCTGTTTATGATTCTCATTTATCTGAAACACCTACTGGATTCCATCTGAAATTATTCTTATTGTATCCTAATCTTTGCATTATCCCTAAGCCCCACAAAATTTAGTCTGCATTAATTTGTTTATTGATATGCTGCTTTAATATAGTCCTCTATATTTAAAGTATTTTGGGTCTATACTTCACAGAGAATCAATAAAATCTGGATGGTAGAGACAGTTTCTTCCTTTTTTTGCAACTTGCCTCTTAGGCTAGTGGGAAGGTGATTGCTTGGTCTCTGCACCACTTACCCTAAATGCCTTGGCAGTTAGAACTAATGCATTTTGGGTTATAAGGTTGTTTACCCTTAGCTCCAGTGTGGATGTGACTGCAGCCTCACTGGGATAGTGAACACATGCAGCAGTCTGAGTGACCATCTGTCTAAATTTTTATTTGCATACCAATAATGAAGGCACAGTTCAAGAGTACCTCATTACCCTCCCGTCTGTACTTTTGATTAGTAATTCTTCCAGAAAGTATAGACAGCCTCTTACAGTTGTCTGTTTTGGGGGAACTGTTGCTGGAAAAGAGGAGATAGAGGAGACTAGAGAGAGTCTGATTCATCTCTTTCTCATCTCTGAAGTTAGAGGAACACTTTGGAGTGCTAGAGGTGTGGAGCCAGAGGGAACATGAAATTCATTTTATAGGTGATACAGTAAAACCTGTATAGGTAAAATGAGCCCATAACAGATCACACAGTGAGTGGAGGCAGAACCAGGGCTATGAATTTTCTCCTTCCTAGCCTAACGAATACCTTTTTATACAGCAGTGTTCCATTTATCATCTCTGTTGGTTCTATTTTACCTCCCTTATTCCAGTTTCCACATTTCCTACTGTGGTCCTGGTAGCGCTGAGGCTTTTTCATGGATTGTGGGTCCAGAGCCTGTTTCTTGGTGGAATTCATCTTAACTTTCTTTCATTTTCTCTGCCTTACCCCGTGACTTGCCTTGCAACACTCCTTCCCCTTTCAAAATCTCTCAGTCCTCAGGTGTTAGGGCATCTAAAACTTTCTTTGGATTACATACATATAATTGCATTTGTTGTTCCTAATTTTCCATTGGATAAGTACTTCTTCTTTTGAGGCCTCAGTTTTCTTTTTGCAAAATAGAGTGTGGGCCTAGTTGGTTTCTAAAAACCTCATATGATTGGATGTTTGTTTTGGCTTGCTGGGACATTGTTTTCCACGTAGGCTATCTGAAATATTTTTGTGGGTTGAAGAGTTGGGGCATGATGGCGTTCCGTTTCCATCTTTTAGCCAAAGAGGAAAGAAGTGATGTTTCAGAAAGTAAAGAAGGAGAAAAAAATCTATTTCTTATGAAATGAGAAAGGGAAATGAGAACAGATTGAAAATGGGGAGAGGAGGTATGATAAAATAAAAGTCTTATATAGTGAAAGGATGGTGTCTTTAACGGTATTTTAAAAATGGGTCGTTAATGTTCCCCAAAGCCATCTTTGCTTTGTTCCTTTATCTACCTACTGATATACCTACCTACCTGTGCATTCATTCATCTATCCATCCATCTCACACGCCATATTCTCTTTTGCTGGCCCATAAGAAAGAAAATAGCTTGGAAAAGAAAATGACCTAGAGCACGGGTCCCTGACACCCAGGCTGTGGCCTGGTTTTGGTCTGTGGCCTGGGGTGAACCAGGCCACACATTCGGAAGTGAGTGGTGAGTTAGCAAGCAATGCAGCCACTCCCCAGCACTAGCATAACCACCTCAGCTCCACCTCAGATCATCAGGCATTAGATTCTCATAGGAGCACTGGTACCTGGTGCCAACAAAGGTTGGGGACCACTGACTTGGATGATCCACAATGCAACCAGGCTTCAGTTTGTCTAGGTGCATGTCTGTGAGGTTGAAATCCTTCTGGCTGTGTGTCCAAGTGTGACCCACATTCCCCCTTTTGTGTCAGTGATCTCCTTCCCAGATGCATGTGTCCGGAGTCAGCCTGGGGGATTGGTGTGGTATTATGCCCCAGCCTACCCAGATGTGGTATGTACCTTTGGTAAGGGACCAGCAGAGAAGAAATGATGCTTAGTTTCAAATGAGATAGTTTCTTTTGTTAAACTCCCAACAACTCCCAGTACAGTGCTGTGAATGTCGTTGAGAGGAGGCCAAGCATTTGTGAGCCACTTCTTGGGATCATCTGCATGCAAGCACTTGAGGGAGCTGAAAACTCCCCAGAACCCTCGATTAAGCTTTTTTCGTTTAGGAATTCTGTTTGCTTGTTCTTTTGAGGAGTACATCTCTCTACACAACTTAAGAAGTCACTTATATCTTTTGTCCCAAATTAAGCAAAGTAATAGATATCATAATGCATTCCAGGAAGGGCAATATAAAGATTAAACACCTTCTTTCACTCCTGAAACTTTAGCAACAAGATGGCCCATAATATAGAGCCTCAGCTGTGAAATGTGGATCACTTTTTTTTTAAAATTTATTTATCAGCTATTTCTGTCTCTACAATTTCCAAGTAAGCAACCAAGGCTCTAAGTCTCAAGAGCACTAAGACAACTGAAGTTTCAAAACTCCAAGAAGAGGGTTAAAAATAATTTTATTTGAGCATTGTATGTGATTGTGATTAAGAAGCATATGAATCTTTATGACTGGTCTCTATCTCTTAGTATTCTAAAATTTTCATCTAATTTCTATAAAAATAAAGCATGAAATAGTCCAGAGAGAGGGAAAGTTCCAAGTTTAGTAGAATTATTTATGAATATTTTCGTATATCAATTTGGTGAAGGTTAATATGAGTTGTTTATACAATTTATATAAAGTTTTGCACTTTTCTCATCTTGTCTTCATAACAGCCATGTGAGATCGTCATAATTCTTATTTTAAGGATGGAAAAAGCTGATACTCAAAGTGGTTAAGTGAATTTCTTATGATCGAACAGTTGTAAATAAAAGATCTAGATTTCGGTCCCAGGTTTTCTGATTCCATATCCAGTATTCTTTTCATGGCCTCTTGCCTGGAGCAGGTAAGAAAATAATCAGGCATTAATGAATAGGTATACTCATTCAGTTTAATTACCTGTATTGACAAGTACTCATTTTACTTATTTATTTAATCATTCATTCAACAAACAACCTAAGCCTTGTGAAAGCTTGTGGAAGTACCAAGATGAGTAGGCCATGTGGCTTCTATCAAGTCAATCAAGTATTATGTTAAGTCCTAGTCATGAAATGAATAGGTTGCCATAGGTCACAAAGTAGAGTCATCTAACCTAGATCAGGGGCTCATAAAAGACTTCTTAGAAGAAGATATGTCTGAGCTATATAATGAAGGAGGAGCATATTCAGCATGGTAGTGAGTCAGATGAAAGATGTTCTAGACAGAAATGGGAGTGTGTATGAAAATTCTGAGATGAGAAGGAATGTGGCCAGGTTGTGGGATTCTGCTGTATGTCTGCTTTGGTGCCAAATATGAACCCAAAATCTCTTTTGGAGTTTCTCCTATAGATTGCTGTAGTTAAAATTAAGAGCTTTGAATCAGTCTGTTTCAAATCTTAAGCCCTCCATTTTCTTATCTATAAAATTATAAGAATTTTACACATTTAACCGGTGATGGTTAAAAGAGATAATTGAGATAAATCACTTAGCATAATACTTGGCAAATAATAATTGCCTAATAAGCAACAACTACTCCTACTAACAACCATCATCAGAATGTGCAATACATTTTAGTAATTCCTCAAGCTCATTATGAATTATGAGTTCTGTGAGAAATTGGAAATCACACAATTTGGTCATTGTTTCTTCTAATCGCGGGTGACCATGCAGCATATGAAAAGCAAGACGACCCTAGATTTTGTAGCAAATGTGTAGTTATCTCGAATCGAAGGGGATGTTGTCTGTGAGCTTCCTGTAGTAAAAATAGGACAAGCTGTTTTTCCCTGTGTGTAATTAATCTTCGGTAGCAAATATTGCATTTACAAATTATTTTATAGTTGTTTAGATTTGCTTCTCAACTATTTAGTTACAGAATATTTTTTCTATTTCTAAGAGAGTTGTTTTACCCATTGAGAGGTGACTTTTTCAGCATCACAGCATGAGTCACTGGTGGATCTGGGATTAAACTTAATTTCAAAAAGATTTTTATTGTCCAGCTACAGTCACAGGGGCTGAGGGCATGAGAAAGAAAAAATATCATGTCTGTGCCTCATCTGATTTTGCCTGGGGCCAGTTGGCCACCTCATGTCATCACTTCACTTATGATATACCTCCTTATCAAACCTGACATCAATTCAAACTTTAAGCATCATGTACAGTAACATCACCACCTTTGCTGCTAAAAATACTAAGCATGAAATCTTTTCCTATGTCATACATAGAACAGCCTCTAACATTTTTTTTTATTTCTCTTTCTGAAAAAGCTATAAGCCCTCTGGGTATTTGTTCATGGTGTTAAATGCCCGTTCATAGTTAAAATTAATAATTTAAAGATCAAAAATCTCTCAATAGTTACAGAAAATCCAGATTAAAGGAATTCGCATGTGTAGACCCACAGATCTGGGTTCTGTTTGTACAAATTCCCATGTAATAGATTTCCTCTCATCTCTCTCCCCTCTGCTTTGCCAGTGGTGAGATACCAGACTGATGTCCACACTGGGCAATCGAAGCAAGAAGAAATGGAGTCTGAGGTTTCCCTGTCTCTCTACGGAGAGAGCAGAGACTTTGGTCTTAGACTCCTGTGCAAATCCAGCATGCCAGTAAGATTTCAAAGAGGACAAGTGAGTCTGCACAAATAATTTTCCCACGTTCTTAGCCATCTCTCTGAAAGTGGCTATGTATGATTGAAATTGAAAGGTGCTTGACACCCTTTACGTTTTCATTATAGAACATCTTTTAACAAAGTTTCCTGACCCAACTTCCTAATGTGATTTGTTTTAAAAGTCGTTCTTGAAAGAAACATGGGACACGCTATACTAGCAATGAATGACAGAATGAAGAAAAAGACACTAAAAATTAGTGATCATGTGAGAAAAAGAAAAAAAAAATGAGCCAAGATAGTATCAGGGAAAAATACATATGAACATGCTCTTTGGAGACTGACAGGTACAAAGCAGAGTTCTAAAAGGTTGGCTCAGAGAAAGGCCAGTGTAGTATAATTCACTATACTAACACAACAGCCTTTCTTTAAAACATCTTGAATGGAACTAACTATATTATTTTCACACATTAAAGTCCTTTACTATTCCCTTTTGTCCTTTATATGTAAGCATGAATCCTTCTATATGTTAGATGTCTGAGGAGTTGTGGTGACATATGTAATCAATCCAATTAGATTTTAATGTTATTTTGTTGTATTTAGAAAGAAAGTACTATTGCGGGGGAGGGTCTAGAATTAAGAGTATAGATTGGGTAACACAAGGGTATATATACATATTTTTAAAAAGGCTACCAAACCAGTTTGAGAGTGCTGTTTCCCAAACTTTTTGTATTTGTAGCTCATGAAATATTTTGAAATACCAGATCTTAAAGCTCACCTAAGGCTTTTATTTGTTACTGAAGATTACACTGAAGCTTTCATCAGAATGATTAGGGGAGCTAGATTTGCTTTAGATGAGGGATAAAAACATAATTAAGCCTAATTTTTTCAAGTCACGAATGAATTATTTGAGCAGAGACAAAGATACCATGATATTATTATTAATATTACACCAAGTGACCAGAAGTTATCCACTGAGGAATCCCTCTAGTTTTCCATTGGTCTCAGACTCTTTCACCCTACCACTTTGTGATAAAAAATAAAGGCCCCATCTCTTCTGGCCTCCTGCTAGTTTGTTGTCAGCATGCAGCATTGAAGTGAAGTTACATGCTATGATTTCACAACTCATCTTTATGATTAATTGTCTGCAGTTCTTCATTGTAGCATTTACCAAAGAGGGGGGAGGGGACATTATATGTTGAAATTCAAATTAGGTAAGAGTATAATTGCCACCAGTGTATAAATAAGAGTATAAAAGTAGGTTTAGTGGCATTTTTTAAAGTTTAAAATCAGAGATAGGAAAGTGCTTTTCTTCCCTGGTTCATTTTAGATTTAACATTTTGTTATTTTCCTCAATGCATAGAATGTAAAGGAAATGCTGAATGATTTTAAAAGTTTTGCACTTGAGAACCTATGGCAACAATCTTTTCATTTATTACTAGAATGATTTCACACCAGCCACAGCTCATTTCATTACCCACTGATTGATCTGGTTGTTGCCAGTTTCCCTGCAAACTGTCCAGGGGTGTAATTGGAAGGCAAACAACATACATCATAGGCCTAGTTTAATTCTATCTTCTCAATTAAAGTTTCTTTAAGAAAGCTGAATTACACAATCTTTCTAGATCTTGAGGTATCGTAGTTTGGATTTGCTCTAAAGCAGACCGCAAGACAAAGACTGAGGTACAGGTAATTTATCTGGGATGTGATCCAGTCAGGACATTTGAAGTGAAGCAGTGGGGAAAGTGAGGCTAGAGAGGGAGAAAAGCCAATATAGGGACATTAACAAGAGCTGGTTACTACTGGAACTATTTTTTGCTAGGAACCTTCAGAGAAACCCTGTGAACACCCCTCAAAATTGTCCCACAAGGGGAAGCCCTCAGGCAAAGAAGCAGTGAGACATAAGGAACTGAGAAAGGAAGTTGTCACCATGCCTAAACCATCTACTAAAGCAGCAGATGAACCCCGAAATGGAGCTAGATGACAGGGGGTGGACATTAACTGTGTCTACTACATTAGGTGATGTGTATCATGAAATGTCCCTTGTAAAGACACATCTGAGAACATGCACGATCACAATTTGATTGACAGAAATATCATCATTATACAAGTAATGGTTTGGGTTCAGCCTAAACAAGAGATTTTCATCAACAACGTGGAACAGTTGACAGCAGTTGGTGTATCTTGAAACACCAAACTGAAATTTACCCTGGTAACAATTTAGGCAGCTGTTACAACAGTCTATCCCATACAGGAAATATCAGCAATACCAAATTTGTATTATTACCACAAAAGAGGGTAACAGTGGCTAATGGTCAACTGTCATTTCTAGGAATGTCTCGGACAAATAAATTCATAATCTTTTTCTCAGGTAACTTTAGGGCAGTTATTCTCAACAACAATCTATGAGGAACTAAAGTGTGAAGGAATTCTTTTTATTCCAACCAGTATGGCTGGAATAAATATAGGTAAAGTAACCAACATCACTCTGGAAGTATCAGTGAGCTTTTGACAACAAAGCAACTCTATTTAGAAATGAAGATTCCAGAATGCTCTTTCATTCATTCCAAGAATGTTCTCTATATTATTTACAGAGGAAAATATAGGAGAGGAGAGAGTTTATTGAAGAAGAAAAAGAAGGAAGGGGGAAAGGGAGGGAGGGGAGAGAAAGAGAAAAAAGGAAGGAAGGAAAACAGGTTGGAAGGAAGGAGAGAAAGAAGGAGAAAATTTGGTATTACAGGCATCAAAGTATATGGGCATTTATGGAAGCTAAACGAGCTGCACATTAGGCCACATGGTTGTCAACCTGACCACCAATACTCTGCATGTCACAGGAGCAGAAATCTAAGCAAAAGGAAAGTCACAAAACGGGAATTCTTTGTAGTAGGGTTTATTTATTTGTTACACTCCATACTACTACACATGGAGAAACTAAAGCTGTAAGAGAGAAAAAAAGCACAGCCAGAAATATATTTTTAATAGGTAAAGAAGTAATTTGCTTATTTTTCTTTCCTTATTACCCTTTTGATGCTAACTGTAGCAACATTATCTCTTTTAAAGTATTGTGCCACTCATGGTGGTCCTTGGACTATTGTTATTACCTGCATTTGTCATTGCTAGATTCAGATTATTTCTGTGGAGTTTTTCTGTCTCTTGCACCAGAATGGTACATTTCAAATAGAAGCAGTGTCGCTTGGAAAACTGCAGAAGGTGCTGTTGCATCGTGAGGCCAGTGACAAATCACAGTGCTGGTATTGTGAAAAGGTCATTGTCAGCAAGCCTGGTACTACATCTAAGTCAATCTTCACCTGTGAAAGGTAGTGCTGGTCTCCATGGTACTTCAAAAGAGTGTGTCACAGTGTAGATAATACTGTGTGTGTTTGTGTTTTAGGTGCATGGATTTTTGTCATTTACTCGGTATTCCACATCATGCATCACTCATTGATTGTTTAAGTAAATAATCTATTGCTAAGCATTGTAAGAAAAATTTATCTTGTAATTTCATATTATTTAAATGTGCTATATGTTACAAAAGGACCAAAAAATTAATACTGGAAATTATTATATACATCATGAGAATATTTGTTTAAATATTGGTTTCTTTACATTAATAAAATTGTAGTGATATAACAATTTCATACAGAAATTAAGCAAGGAGCATTTTAGAGAGACTTCTCAGAACAGAACATACAAAAGACAAATATTATATCTAGATAACTTAAATTTTCCCCTGAGCACCATAAGAATAAGTCTAGAAAGCAACTCTCTCCATTTCTGACTTTGCTCTACTGCCAGTGGGCTTGTGCCTTGCTTTCTAGATTCTTGCTGAGTCTCTCAAGAAAATTCCTGGCCTGCTAGCTAGACGCTGATGTTTATTGTCACTTGGTCTCTCAGTCATGGGGAAGAACCATGAATGTGATTGAATAAAAACAGGTTTCTACATGAAAACATGTGGACATGCAGTGAGAAATTTTGGGCTATTTTCTGAAATTTTGAATCTTCAATATTTAGGACTGCCTTATAGCCTTTTTTCCCAAATAAATAATCAACAGAAAATGAAGGAAAAAAATATAGGCAAAAACGGGAGCATTGGAAAATTCAAGGGTACAGATTTGGAGATGCCAAAATAATTGCAACTTCCATTACTAAAAAAAGCGGAGCAAAAAATGAGTCAGTTCAACTAAAAATACTAAACATATGCGACTAAAAACCACAGACACCAGAGATGATTGAAGATGACCGTAGCTAAAAAGGAGCAATGAGAACCACAATAGGCTATTCCTCTTTTTGGCTTTTCTAGTCCTTACATTCAGTCAATTCCTTTTTCAGATGCCTGTTCAATTCATCCCTTCTTTTCTGTTATTACTTCCTCCACCCTAATCAATGTTCTTGTTTTGCTAAACCTTGATTATAGCAATAGTCTTCTAATTGTCTTGATTCTTACTTTCCCAGCCTACCTGCTCACCACTTCCAAGCTAATCATACTCTGTGTGATACTTTCTAGCATCACTCTGACTTTAGCTCATCTTTTCTTCTTAATTTTTTGCTCTATTCTAAATTTTATTTTTAGTATTTTATAGTTTTGCCCTAAAATTTTTCAAGAAAAAATGTGGGAAATATATTGTTTCTAAAACAGTATTTTAATTACATTACCCCTGCTGTCATTCAAAAATCTTCATTAATCTTCATTGCCTACAAAAAACAAAACTTTGTGATCCTTCTGTTCAGTCTTTATACCATCTGACTCCATTTTTCCCTCCAATTTGTTTTTGTAATTGTTCTTTTCTAAGATCTTAATGAAATTAGACCACCTATCATTACCTGAACAATTCTGTCCTGTTTGCTCCTGCCTCTTGGAGAACACCACTCTCCACTCAGGAATGCCCTTCCTTACTCTGTCATAATCCTGTCTGTCCTTTAAGTCCCATTTAAATTCTGCCACTAGCATGAACTATAACTGGCCCAACTGGAAATAATTTCTCTCTTCTTCCAAAGCATACTCAGAACTTAACAAAGAACCCCCCCCCCCGACCCCCGCCCCGAGTGACAGGCTGTGGTGAAGAGATTGGGCATTCCTTCCCAGCCCTCCCACCCACAGCACACAGGCATCTCAGGGACTACCGAGCAGCTGCATTTTACTCCCCACATTGAAAGAGTGATAGAGTGATTCATCTAGCTTTTTCTTCTTAGGTTCTGAAGTTCTGATATACTTTGTCACATTAACTCAGTTGATTTCTTTTAAATGTGAAATCTCCTGGGGATAATTTAGATTTATTCATCTCATTGTTCATGCCTCCATATACATACATGCCCCACCACCATTACCCCCATTACCTCCACCCATCACCTCCTGCACCACCTCAGTTCATGTCTATACTGTGCCAACATGGCTTTTTGGAAAGGAAGAGACATAAGTGATAGCTTAATTTAGTTTCAATGGGTTATAACTAAAAAATTTTAATTATAAAAGAAGCAACCAAAAGTTATATAACAGAGGTGCACTGAGCATAACAGTAGGTCCTGAAGAAATGGTAGCCAATGCTCATTCACGTGATATTCTGATGAAGAAAGTGAGTTGCAAAAATCCTTCCTTCCTATCTGTAGATACGAAGAGATGAGGCAGATCCTGCTCTTTTACTTCTTAAAGAAACATTAAGAGTAGTGGCACTAGGAATAGAACTCAGTGGGTTCTTTTCTCTTACATAAAAAGTTTACTCTGAAGCCACTCGTAGTTGCTATCAGAGCCTTCTCTGTGCAATGTGAAAGGTCAAGGACAATTTACTGTCTAAGGCAGGTGCCAGTCCAGAAGGCCACTCTAAAGGAAAGGATGCCCGAAGCTAATTGCAGGGCTGGTGGACCTCTTTCCGGACTGCTATCAGACCTGGTTGGGGACCAGGCCAAGATGGGTGCTGGACATGCTCATTATGTGTAATGAGTTCTGGGGTGCAGGCAGCAGAAGTGCTCAGGTTTATACATCACAGAGGGGAAAAGGAAGGAAAAATCTCAGTCATGCTCCTTGATGCTTCCTCAGGGGACAATTTAGAGTACAGCTGAATTAAAGCAGAGAGAAAGACCACCGAGTGTCTCTTTTCTAAGTTGAAAGGCGAAAAAATGCTTAGCTGAAATACAAAGCGAAGCTATGGAAAGCAAATGCTTTTGTGCATCACAGATGCTTCCTGAGAGGATTCACATCTCCTTTTCTTTTTTTCCTCTCTTCAATCGAACACCCACATCCTTATGGTTTCATTTTATTCTATAACTGAAGATTTTATTTTTCTGCCTTTTGTACATTTAATATAGATAGAGTATACGCCACTGAGTTTCTGTCATTTATGTGTAAGGTTTGGCTGTTTGAGGTTTGGAGCAAGCACGATTTGTATTTAAATCAGGCAAACATTCAACTAACTGTGAATTGAAAAGTAACTTTTCTTATTTACTATTTGCGTTAATTTTCTACGACTGCTGTAACAAATTGCCGCAGACTTGGTGGCTTAAAACAACAGAAATGTATTCTCTTACAGTTCTGGAAGCCAGAATCCTGCAATCCAAGTACCAGCAAGGCCATGCTCCAACTGAAGTCTCTGGGGAGCCATCTTCCCTTACCATGCTTCTTCTTGAGCATCTGGTGGTTGGGTGGCCGCCCACAGTCTTGGTGTTCTTTGGTATACAGATGCATCTTTTCAATCTCTGCCTGTTATCTGTTTTTCCTTATGTATGTATTACTGTGTTACTAATCCTCTTCTTACAAGGACACTAGCCATTAGACCAGAGCTCACCCTGCTCCAGTATAACCTCATCTTAATTAATTACATCTGCAAAGAGCCTGTTTCCAAATAAGGTCATACTCCGAGGTTCTGAGTGGATGTGAATTTTGGGGGAACACTGTTTAATTGAGCAATGTATTTGAGTGGATTCCACAGTGTGTTATTCATTGCAAGTTTTATTAACATTAGAGATCTCTAGACTTTTCCATATGTCACCAAACTTGTAGTATTGTGTGTGTAGACCTTTAATAATAAAATCGTTAAAAAGAAGTTAGTATCTATTTTTTAATAGAAACAATTTTATTTATGAATATATTTGCTAATGCACTTGACCCGGGAGGGTTCAGATTCTCAGAGGTTATAGCAAAATTCTTCATCTTGAAGACAAGGAACCTCTCTTGATGTTACCTTCCATTACTCTTGACTGGTTTGGGAATTGACATTGACATGCACTGGTGGGAGCAATCCATTTGAAATAAAGGCCTAGATAGAGAAATTCTAAATAGAAAGAGGCGTATGGATACAGGAATTGAAAAGTTAAATGCGAATAAATGATATTTTGGAAAACTAACTTGATTTGTCAAGCAGAGCAGCATGAACACCTTTGTCTCCTCAAAACCAAATCATGGTCAGATAAGCGGAAAGACCCTGAGGCACGTTACCCCAGGGAGTGAGGATGAAGTGCTGCATTGTGTTCCTTAGAGTCGATATTGCAGCTAACTCTTGCAAAGTATTCCAGCCTCGTTTCTATTCAGAATTCTTTGCATTTTTTTTTTTTTAAGAAAGAATCTCCTTTGTGTAAAAATGGAAGAAAAGAAGACCTAAAAAGTCTCCACTATGGATAGAATAGACTATCAGCAAATCGTGGATACTTTTTTTAGGTAGAATATCACCTGCACGCTAGGTCCACACTCACCTTTTTATATTCTTCAATGCCATCTTACTAATTGTTAAAAAGAGGATCTGTTGCTCCATTAGAATAATTGTGAGCCCTGCAGGCACATGAGGCGAACATTTGAACAGAGGAGGGTAAGAAGGCCTTCCTTACACATTCGGGATTGCACTCTGCAGAAATCATTGCAGCTGATGCCAACCTTGGCCACACGTTGGATCCACGCCAGACCAGGAAGTTGGCGGACCCGGTTCTTCTCTGCTTTCAATGTAGATCTTAGCTGGTTCTATCTAATCTGAGTCTGTCCAACTCCCAATCCTCCTCTGGTGATTGCAGTCTAGTTGCTCTCACAGGTGTATTTCCTGGTAAATTAACAAAAGATGTGTCACCTCTGCCAGGAAGTCTTTCCTGAAGCCTCGGTTTGGACTACCTGCTACTTCCCTATAGTCCTTTACCACAGCACATAACATTAACTCAGCACTTACTATATTCAATTATATTTCCATGTTTATGTCTATGCGACGTCTCCCAGCTCTTAGAAGACTTTCTTCAAGGTCAGGTTGATGTTTTATATTTTTACTTTTAATCCCCACCAGGTTTCCTGAAATAGAATATGGTAAAATTAATTGTACATTCAACTGAATCAAAGGGCATATGTTAATCAAGATACTATAAGACCTAAGGGAAATCACATTAAATGAAGCTTTTGGAATAAGAACATGAAATCTAAAATGTTTAAATATGTCTTAATCTCACTAAAACACATATAAACAAAATTATCACTTAACACATATTTTTAAGTATTAATACAATATTAAAGAGTGATTCTTAGAATTAGCACAAGAGTTTTTAAAATGTCTAATGTCCCAGTGGTATAGGTTTTTAAGCAAAACATGGTTTATATGTCTCAGGCTATCTCAGTCTTGAAGAACTGAAGTGACTGGTTGATCAATCACAACGGGGACTTCTCTGCCTTTGCTGTGTGGCAGGGAGGGGTGCATTTTCAATGGTTCCATCTCTGAGACTTCAAGCACCAATAGGGCTGAATCTTATTATGTAAGATATTCTTAAACAGAAGCAAGGCTGATAACCGCCTCTCCCCATTCCATCATTACTGTTCACAAAGCATTTTCCTCACCTGATTCATGTCAGCTCTGGTGGTTATTCCAAGAAAATCACACACGAAGGCCCATGCCCTTAGACAGTCGTCATCAAAGACCTTCAGTGTCCACAGGACAAACCTATAACAGAACGTGATAGGTGCTCAGGAAGTATGTGCTAAATTGGTGAATTTCTGAATAAATCATAAACTAAGTCATATACAGAGCAGGATTTAATATGTCATTTATGGAAAGGGTCAGGAACAGCCCTGTTTAAACAGCACCCTTCCTTTACTTAACTGCAGCTGACAGAGGAACTGTTACACCTGGGCCAGCTCTACATGAACGTGTTAGTTTGTGGGGCCAGTTTTAAATGCATTTACCCCTTCTGCCTTCTATTATTTTTCCTAGACTTCTCTTCCAATTCTCCCCGATAAAGTATGTTTTACTCCCTTCACTAGTCATTCCCCAGGGCCATTAGTACTCTCTTACCTCACATGTCATACTTAGCTCATTTTATTCTTTTCCTGCTAATTGAAATCCTTATTCTTCACTTTTTTCACCCAGCCTTCCAATCTGCTCTCATTTGCAACTATCAGTTCATTCTCTGTATATATGAGTCTGTTTTGGTTTTTCAAGGCCCTGAGTAACATGCTATCCATGCCATGAAGCTGTCTCTGATTACCTAACCAGAAGCGAGCTCATCTTTACTCTCTTAAAATTCTCCAGTGCTTTACTTAGACCTCTGTGTAATATTTACTACATGATGTCAATCACTTTCATTGTTTGTGAACTTGTTTATCTCATGTACTAGATGATAAGCTTCTTAAGGTTAAGGTTTTATACATTTTACTTTATTTCTTTATTTTATTTTGTTGTCCAACATGGTTCCTTCACCAAGTAGGGGCTTGGCTAATATTTAAAGGGAGGAAGGGAGGAAAGGAGGAAGGAAGAAAGGAAAGAAGGAAAGAAGAAGTGGCAGGGAGGGGGAGGGACTAATAGAAAACACAATGGAATCACAAGATGGAAAAAACTTTAGAGGTCACCTAATCATTACATGAGTTCCCTCTATAACATTCTCAGATGTGTCATTAAAAGTTGTATATGTATTTATTTATTCTCAAAATAATTTAGCCTATGTACAAATGGTTTTACTTTCCCTTTCTGGGAAATAGGGAGAAATGATAAATAATATAGATAAAAAAGATGTTGAAATTTTGATCAAGTATCAAAATGTAAAATACTATTTTTATAGGGAGAAGAGAATAATAAAAATTATCATGAGACAGTGAGCAATTTACTGATTTTTTTTTTCCTGAAAGAGGCCACTATTAATCATTTCTTACTATTCTGAGCATGTATTTGTGCTACTGCAGATTTCTGTTCTCTTCTTTGTCAGTTTGAGCCATTCCTTGGTACAAAAGTGACAAGTAGTGATGGTGGAAAACTGACAGAATGAGGTGCAGAGTTGAGTCTTGCTTATTTTTTTGGAATGGGGGTGGAGACATAGAACCTTCTTACACGCATTTAGTATTTCTTCTGCCATTTTCAGTGTGAATGAGTAGTTGCCATATCTAAAATGTATCTCAGACAAAATCTAACCTATGTCATCTTTTTATGCTCCTTTCCCATCAAAAACAACCCACATACTTTAGGGTGAGGTTATTCAAATACATTCCATGGTCGTTGACTTTAATCTTAAAAGAGTAGAAAAAAATTTTTTTTTTGTTTTCGTATTTGTGTTTCCTAGTTAATCTAGAAAATCTGGGGTGATCTGGGGGTGTTTAAGAATGCTTTTTCTGATGTTCTTGGGCAAGCAAGCTCCTCCTGCCTGCTTTTCATTCCACTCCTTTAATATGGCCATGCTCCTCTGAAGCCACACTGCTCCAACATGGCCATCTGCTCACTGGCTTTGGGGGAATTCTCATGTCCTAAGCAGAAACATGGTTTACAAGCCTCTACACTAGTTCTGGCTAGTTCTCTCAGTTTTTTGTTTGTTTGTTTGTTTGTTTTGGTTTGGTTTGGTTTTTTGTTTTTCTTCATTCACAGCACGTTCGGGGTTAGAAATTAAAGGATAGGTGTGCAAGTAGATAGAGGCATATATACAGAAGAAAATATGTATGTGCTGCAGATAATTCTCATCTAGAGCAACTAAAATCTATCCTGTTCTATTCATTAGAAATGTTTCATGAGTAAAGATCTGATGGCACTATTCAACTATATTTTAAAAATTCCATAGAAATTATGAGCTAATAGTCTTAATGATTTTAAGTGTTTGTTTAAGAAATCTGAACCTAGAACAATCTAGAGAAAATTATTTTCAAGAGGTGCCCAGTACTCAAAGTGTCTGTAGGTCATAGCACTGTTTTAGTTCAATATTTTCTGAACAAAGAGAAATCATAAAAAAGACTTTCCATAAATGGACTAAACAAAAGTTCATTTTATTTTTTATTTATTTATTTTTTTAATTTCAATTGGTTATTCAATAAACCCTTGTTTGGCTGTAAGGATGAGAAATTTACTAAAGCTAATTTCAAGAAAGGCAACTTTGAAGATGACTCTCACAGAACCCAGTTTTAAGAAATAAAGCTAGACATTGTAAACTAGAAAGTCATCAGAGAGCCAGTAACTCTTTTAGATTTTCAAGGTGTCTCTTCATTGATAATGTAAACTTTTCTCTCTGTAGTCTGGCTTCTTCTGGAAGGCTCTTCTCTCTGATATTTTTACCTTGTAGCTAGCTTTGATTTCCAAAGTGCCAACTGGCCTTACCAACTGTGAAAACTCCATGTGGAGTGCCATGTGACCAGAGTTTTTATATCTCTCAGGTCAAAGTATTAAGAGAGACCATCTGATTGACTAAGCTTGTGTCAGGTGTCCATTTCTGCTCTACTCAACTGAGATGAGAAGAAGGTCCTTTGATACAAATTTTACTGTCCAAGACCTACCTCTTTACAACAAAGCTGAAAAGCAGGGTGGGGGACAGCAATCACTCAAAATATATTTGTTACAACATCAGCTATGTACAAGGTACTGTGTTTGGCAATGAGATAATAATTAGTAACTAGTATTGACCATTTATCACATAACATAATAAATTTATATGTTTAATCCCATGTCCCTATCATATAGGTACTGTTATTATCTATAATTTACGAATGAGAACATCGAGGCTTAGAGAGATTAAGAGCATTGGACATTAACCAGTGGTCAAGCCAGGCAGTTTAACTCCACATCAAATCCAGAGCCTATGTTCTGAAACATAAGGCTGACCTCCTTTGTTCTGGAATATGAAGGAAATAATGGAGATAAAATCGAGCTTCAAAGATGGAATACATAAACCAAAACAAAGCAAGTGTGCATAATTTGGGGCTAAATAAATGCATAAAAGAAAGTCCATGTGTTATTAGATTCCAGAGGAGGAAGAGAAAAAACACTGTGAGTTGAAGTGCTCAGAAGGAAATGAGATCTCTCATAGTTTTTGAAAAATGGAGAAGTGAGTGGTCCTGATCTGATAGCTGAGTAGAACTGTCTGAGCTTACAGGTCCCTTTTACAGCCCACCCCTTAGCATCATCTGGTGACCCCGTGGCCGATGTGGTGGAGGAAGTCCTATGACTCAGTCTCTGAATTCTTCGATATTCTCAGATCCAGCTGAGACTTTCTCCTTTAGTGACCACCACACAGGCCTACTATCCGCCTCCTGTGTCTTTTCTAGCAGCCTCCTGTGCTTTAGCCATGTTGAATCCCATTTCTGTGCCTTTGCCAAATGCTATTTTCTCTCCCTGTGGTGCCCTTCTTGACTTCTTGTTTGCCTGTCAAACATCTACTTTCCAACCTTCAGCTCAAGAATCATCTCTTTGTTGGCATTTGTTTCTTCTCCATTCCTTTGTACTTCTTCATTCTTGCCATTCAGAGTTGGTCAGTCTCTTTTTCTTCTATAACATCTGTAAGTGTTTCTTACATGTCTTTAAAACACATTGTACATTTGTACCTTTACACATCTATTTTATTCCTTTTTGCTGTCAGCTTCTTCAGCTCAGGTTTCTTTCTCTCTTGCTCTTATATCCCCAGCATTTAGCAAAGTGCCCAGCATACAGAAGGCACTTTCTAAATGTTTATTTAATAAATAGATAGATGGAATGAATGGAAGTATGTGGGATAATTTGAATAACACTAATTTTAGTTATTGTGGTATAATAGTAACATTTATGTACCACTTAATAGTACATAAAATATTTTTACATAACTATTTATTTCAGCTTCACAACAGCTCTGTGAGGCAGATAATTTAGTCAAGGAAACTAAACTTCAAGAGGGTAATGTCACAAAGCCAGTAAGTGGTAAACTTGGTTTTCTGAGCCTTGGCTTTTTCTGCAACAAGGAGCTTCTAACACAGAAATATGGCTGGTTCAGAAGGAAGTTGCCAGGATAAACTATTACCCACCCTAAGCACATTTTCCAAAGTGGTAATATTTTCACCAAATTTTGGGATAACATGATTGATTCTTTTGGGAGACACTGAGGAAAAGATATTAAAGGAAGCTATGTGAAAACAAGACAGAGGATACATTAAAGATAGAAGATTGTATTAAAAATGGTGGAACTTATTTTTCTGTGCCAAACTTCTTTCAAGCCACTGGTCAGGCTACACTTTCTACCCTGGACCAGGTATTAGGTTCAAATTCTTAGACCTGCTTTTGCCTTTGTTACAACTTGGTTTGGGGTGTGCTTTGCTGAAGGCCCAGTTACAATTACTAGTGTTAGTGGCTGAGGACTGATAAACCTGGGAATTAGATGCTTAGCAGATTTAGCAATTTATGTATTTTATTCTTCAAGCTACAGTTATGATCTCATTCTTACCTAAATGATGAGTACATAGTAGATTGGAATGTGTTTGCCCTAAAGCTGTTTTGCAGAAGCAAGCTTATTGTAAAATGGAGAGAAACAAAAATTAATTTTTCCTCTTTTTTCTTCTCTTTTTCATCTTTCTTTTCTTTAGGTGACATTCCTTTATGTCTCAGGGCATAATTCATCCAGAAATTGAACTTTATCTTCAAGGTGAGGATTAATAAAAACTTCAGTACAAGAAAGTACAAGATTATTTTGATAAACTGGACATCATGGAACAATCCCCAGTTGCCCCTGGAATGTTCCCTTTGATAGTTTACCTTTTGTGTTAGATTTATAGTTATTTCTCACAGTGAAAATAAATACATGTGTAAAGATATGTCTTGGCAAAGTTATATGCCCTACTGTAAGTTAAAAGATCAACTTAAGGATTTGCTACAGTTAAAGAGTTAAACTCACACTTCTTTTTCTTCCACTTATAATGTCATCAGACAGATCTATTATTAACTGCACTTCACTTTTATTTTTGCAGAAATGCAAATAAATCACCAGCCTAAAATACAAGAAGCAGCAAATCGTAAATGTTGCCACTTTTCATCTTTTAATCATCTGAAATAATCTTTCTATTTTAAGATTACCTACCCTGTAAAATTTTTAGTGTATTCTTATCGAGTTTAAACTGCTGATTGAAAAATATTTAAAATGAATATAGGAATAGGCATTAAATTATAGTTTGATTGATAAAGAAACTTCCATAAATAACTTTAGCCCCAAATCATTTTTCTCTTTTAATAATTTAAATATACAGCAGAAGTATTTACCTGGCAGTTTGTTAGATACCCTTTATCAGTGTAATTTTGATTAAAATAAACTATTATATATTTTTCTTATTATTTCTGTGGTTTTAGCTTATTTCTATGGCCTCATTAAAATGGTCTATTTTTTTTATAGTACAATGGTGGATTAATCACACACCTTAGTTCATGAGACACTATCATTATTTGTCCTTAAATGGTCCTCTATTATTTCATTTTTAAATTCTGAAAAGTGTGATCTTTAATATTTCTTGGGACATGGTTCTAGGAATATATTAGTAGTCTCATAGTTTTATGAATAAGCTAATTTATGGTGTGAAAAGAAACTTGAGAAGTTAAGTAGTCTAATCTGATGAGACTGTGTTACGTTGTGGTTAAGGGTGTTGAAAAGCAAACATCAGTCTTAGATTTTAAAATTATATAAAGCACATTTACGTAACCATGCCTTTCTATGTAGCCCCAGTAGGAAGAAAATAAACCAAGATGCTATTTCAGATTCATGGTAGAAAGATAAAAGAAGAAAATCAACTGAGTTACTTTAATTTTATTTTGAGGTGATTAACAATAAATACAATATATTCCTGTGCGTATCTCTCTGTGTACGTAAGTATGTATCTGTGAAGGCAGCCCCTTCGTATGTGAATAACAGCATACCATTTCTTGTCCTAAGATGCTGTCTAGGTCCCTAATACAATATGAAATAGAGGCAGTCATTTTAACATTTATAGTGAACACATATACTATTTGCTACATAGGGTCTAAGTGTTTTAGATATGTTAATTTATTTAATCCTCACAATAATCCATGAAGGAGATGGTATCATTGTTCCAATTTACAGTTGATGAAACTAAAGTATAGAGAAGTTTTTTAAACTTGCCTAAAGTCACATAGATGGCAAAATAGCACATTAAGAATTTTATTTATCGATGGTTTAACACCAGAATGTGTTCTAGCTTTAAAGGAACTTCTTCTAACTGCCCTTAGTCATTAAGAATGTAAGTATCAGGGGCGAAAAAAAGTAGCGTCGATGACAGAGGCTCTGTTCATCCCTCTGGCAACCAAATCAAAGTTGTGACAGAAACAAGGAGCAGCAGCAAGGAAAAATCACCTGGGATCTAGATGAACTAGTGAGAAATCCAAGAAATCACCCTGCAACAGCAGAAGGTAGGACAGGGCGAGGATGCAGGGCTGCTCGGTCCCAGGCAGCTGAGTGAGACAGAGACGCGGCAGCTGCTGCAACAGATGCCTCCTAAAGGGGTTGCGTCCGTGAACGGATTTTTGCGGTGACGGATCTGCTCGCTCTGAGCACCAGTGTCAGTTGGGCTGCACGCAGGGGGCACCAAGAACTTATAGGGAGACATTGCTGGAGTGAAGGCCAAGGCAAGACTCACAAAGTACAGAAGTGCCGACGGTATCCATTGTTCCTCTGTTGAAATCTCCCCCATCCCAGTGCATGGACACAGTATAGCCATAGCTGTGACATCATCAAACTGGATAACAGAGGTCACTCCGCCCAGAGGATTCTCTGAAACCCCACCTCCCCCAACTCACAGCCCCCATCCAAGCCACATCCAGGTGTATCCTTGGTGAGTCAGATGCTCCTTGCTGAGCAGCTCCTAGACTCACATTGGTGGCAGCTGGCCTCAGTTTCTAGTGTGGCCTTTTGAGGCAACTATAAACACACCATCTGTGGATTGCTTGCTGAATTTTAACAGGTGGCCCCAGAGGCGCACAGGCTTGGGCTAAATTTGGCTTACAGCTGAACCCCTCTCAGGACTGTGCCACCGGACACCTACTTCACAAATCCACACTGATAAGACTAGGAGATTTAGGAGCTTTGCTTAGTACATAGAAACGGACACGGATAGGCAGCCAAAATGGGAGGACGAAGAAGCAGAAACTATATGAGAGAGCAGAACAGAGATCCAGATAGAATGGAGTCAAGTAATCTAACAGATGCAGAGTTCAAAACACTAGTTATAAAGATGCCTAGTGAACTTATAGGAAGTGTAGGTGAATTCAGTGAGAACTTCAACAAAGAGATAAAAAACATAAAAATGGAAATGGAAATTATAAAAGAGAACCAGTCTGAAATGAAGAACACATTATCTGACATGAGAAGTATATTAAATGGAATAAACAAAGGAATAAACAAAGTGAATAAAGAAAAGGATCAATGTCCTATCTAGAGGACAGGAAAACCAAGGACACTCAATCAGAATGGCAGGAAATAAAATGTCAAGACTATAAAAATAATTTAAGGAACATATGGGACACTATTAAGGGTTCAAATATCCATCTGATCGGTGTAACTAAAGAAAATCAAAGATGTTGAATAACTGTTTAAAGAAATAATAACGGAAAACTTCCCTAACCTCGTGAAGGAAATGGACATAAAACCCCAGAAAGCTCAGAGAATCCCAAGAAAGAGGAACCGAAAGAGGCCCACACCAAGACACATCATAATTAAAATGCCAAAGCTTAAATACAAAGAAAGAATCTTAAAAGCAGCAAGAGAAAAACAGATAGTTACCTATAAGGGAACACCCATAAGACTGGCAGTTGATTTCTCAAAAGAAACTATGCAGGACAGAAGGGCTTGGCAAAAAAATATTTGACTTGATGAAGACCCAGGATCTACAACCAAAAATACTTTATCCAGCAAAGCAATCATTTAGAGTTAAAGGACAGATAAAAAACTTCCCAGACAAAAATAAGCTAAAGGAATTTATCGCCACCAAGCCAGTATTCCAGGAAAAGTCAGAGGGACTTCATTAAGAAGAAAAAAACATGTATCAAAAACAGGAATAAAGAATGGTAACAACTACATTCCTATCAATAAATACCTTAAATGGAAAAGAATTAAGTGCTCCAACCAAAAGATAGAGTGGCTGAAAGGATAAGAAAACAAGATCCCTATATATGCTGCCTACAAGAGACTCACTTCAGGTTGAAAGACACACACAGACTAAAAGGAAGGGGATGGAAAAGGATACTGCTTTAATGGACCTAGAAGGTATTTAAGTCAGACAGAGAAAGATAAACACTATATGATTTCATTTATATGTGGAACCTAAGGAATAAAAAAACACAAACTAATCAAAAACAGACTCACAAATATAGTGAACAATTTGGTGATCGACAGAGGAGAGAGGGGTTTGGGGGGCTGGGAGAATGGGATGAAGGGCTAAAAAAGTACAAATTAGTATCTGATGGATGGTCATGGGGATGTGGAGCATGGCATAGGGAATGCAGTTAGAATGAATATGTTGGCTAGGTGGAGGGTTAGTGGAGGGAGGGAGCATTTGTGGGGATCATTTTACGAATTATATAGATGTCTAACCAAAGTACTGTATACTTGAAACTAATTAAAATAAATAAATTTAAAAAATAGAAAAATAAAAAGAATGTATGTGATCATGTGTGAATATTGTCTATATTTTTGGATTTATTTTGATGTGTTATTTTTCTTATTAAGCTACTTTTTTAGGGCTTTACACTTCAACCTTATTCTGGACCCAAATTGAAGGATGTTTTTTAACTGTTGGGAGATTGTTACTGTTATTATTCCTATTAATTCTTTTTTTCACCCAGAACCTTTGTGGAGACAAATTAGGTTTCTGCTAAACTGCCTCTGCTGGCATTTTTTTTTTTTTTTTTGAACTCATCCTTTCACTTAGGGCATAGCCCTTTATGGTTCATTTTAAAAGTCTGAGGTCCAGCTTCCACCTTTGTGTGGGCCTCAGTCTCCAGTTTTCCTAGCCTGGGGTACTGACATTTATCACAGCCTTCTTCATTACTGACTACTCACGACTCCATTTCTGCTGATGGCCTTATTATTATTAGGCAGTGGGGAATTTATTTTTACTTTCCTGGGAATGAAGTAATATACTAAAAAAAGGTTTGAGATTTTTAAAAATTGCAATTTATTTAGAATCTAGTGGCTTTATAATGAGAGGGCTTTAAAAATATTATTTCAGGAAACTGGCTTAGAAGTATCAGAAACTTGTCAACCAGTTAGCAAATGACAGACCTGGTATTGGAATTCAGCTCTTAACTCTTATACAAAACTGCTTCACTTTAAATGACTCAGCTTTCTACATGCTCTCAAGGGTTTCTGACTTTGAGAGATTGCAAAATTCTTGGAACACTTATTTATTTACAGGCAATACCAAGTCTTTGTAGCACAATATGAGCAACTTGGTGGATTATCTGTGGTAAGTACTATTAAAATATTTTCTCTCTCCTCAATTCTATTTACATACATTCTATTTGTGTTCTAGGAAAAAAAAAAACCCTGAAATTTAATTATTGGTCTCAGCTAAACTTAATTAAGAATATAAACTACTTTATAATATCATCATGCATGCCAAATCTAGTATAAATGGCTTTGAGTTGCCCTCTATTATGGTCATTTATGGTGCAATTTTTTGTAGTTGTGTGGATACTAATGAGATGACCACTTGAGCTCTCATGTTGGAAACTTCTACCATTTGTGTCAGGTTTGTTTCTTGGATAGGAAAACACACTATGGGGGCCTGGGAACCTGCATGAGCTTGAAGGGTCAGTGGCTCAGATAAGAGCCCATAATGTGTGTAGCGGAGATGCCAGAGAATCCATCTCTGGGATTGCCTCATCGGTCCCAACCTACACAGCCTGAAAGTGGGTTAACAAATTCCAGTGGGGTGAAAATGGAAGAGAGAAGTCAATGTGTGAACAAGTTTGGAACCAAAAGGAGGATGGTGAGCCCAGAGCAATTCTCCTCAGTAGAGGCTAGATGTTTTCTGTGATTTACTATTTGGGCCCAGAACTTTTGTCATGAGTGTGCCAGGAAGTTAAGTGAGCAATCACTGAGAAGATGCCATGCTTTGCATGCCACCTGGTTGACTTTTGCCTCATTTTCTCCTGATATTAAATAACCATTGTTTGGATAGTCATTCATGCTATGTTAATTATAGAGCTTTGTTTCACACCTTTCCTTGACTGAGACAAAATACCCATAATTCAACATAGTAATTGAAGTGGAGTAGATTTGACATTAAAACAATAATACTGTGATCTCAGCATCTTTGAAATGTCCAACAGCCATGTAGGAACATTGTCACAAAGAGCCTACTCTCAACCAATTTGTGTTTAGAGATAATTCACAGTATGCATAAGATAGTTGGGAATGAAATAGAATCAATCAAGTGGTTCTTACTTAATCTGGGTCAAGTTTTTTCAATTTTGAGACTATTGACATTATGGGCTAGATAATTTTTTGTTGTGGGAGACTGTTGAGTATACCATAGAATATTTAGCAGCATTCCTGACCTCTACCCACTAGATGCTAATAACACTCAACCCACAGTTGTGACCACAAAAATTATTTCCAGGCATCACTAAATGTCCCCTGGGGGCAAAATCATCCCCAGTCAAGGAACACTGACCTGGAGATTAGTGGTCCTGATAGAAGAGGGGAACGAAAAGTGTTGGAATGGGCAAGTCTGGAAAGGTAGATGTGGTAGATTGTATTTGCAAAAAATGTCTATAACTGTACCATTTTCTGCCTCATTTCCTCATTCAGAACCATGCTAATTCCCAATCAAAACATGGAATCAACCTGGGCAGAACTTTGAGACATCCTCAACTATTAGTGTGTAGCATATGTTATGCTATGTGACATTTCTACTGTATGCTAGTAGGTCATAAAAGGTGGTACTGCATCTTTGTGGTGCTCTCCCTCTCCCTCTCCCTCTCCCTTTCTCTTGGGATGTTTGCCCTGGGAACCCAGCCACCATTCCATAAGGAAGCCCAGATCACATGGAGGAGTATACATGGAAAGGCTCATAGGCTGTTGCTCTGAGCCCTGGATGAGCATCCAGCCAACAGCCAGCCCTGACTTGCTAGTCATGTGAGAGGGCCATCTTGGAAGCAGATCCTTCTGTTTGCAGCTGAATCACCTCGACTGACACTGTGTGAAGCAGAGATGATCATTTTCTGCCAAGTCTGGCTCAAATTGTAGATTCATTGGCAAAAGAAATAATTATTGTTGTTCTTAAGCCATGAAGTTTTAGAATGGTTTGTTATAAAGCAATAGATGATTACAGCATTAGAACTGGTAGAGGGTGGTTCATGTAGACTTATGTAGGTCAAGACTTGAATTCCAAATGTATTAAGCATTGTGAGTTGCTAGCCTACTGACTAGCACACGATGATGTGGTTCTTAAGGTGGATTTGGACCTAGTAAATTGCTTGGAGTACTTGACAATTGTTAGCAAATACACAAAGAGAAGCAAGGTTAAGGTTTCTATGTTAGGCAAGGTAAGGGGAATGATCAATAAAGGCAGAGGGGCATGAGAGAAGTTTATCAGCAAGTATGAAAGATGAACTTGAGAGGAATTCGGCATCAGGACAAAATGGAAATGCCCTCGATATACCCAATGTTAAATTTTAGACTTTATTTTCCCTCTTGATGAAATGTATCATGGGTCCTGAGCATTTGGCAGTGGTCCCCTGTACCAGCATTTGCCCTGGAGAAGGCAACACGCCCCACCACCATCAACCGTTTCTATTGCTGGCTCTTCTCCATTCATCCCTATAAGTCAGGGTGTCCTTTACCATGTCACACAATAAATCATAGTCAGAATCATAGAAGGGACAAAAGATTTACCCTAAACCAATATCGATGTGAAAGGTATAATAGATTAATTTCTGATAGACTTTTATGGTTGTTTTCCAGATTTAAAGGGGAGAAAATTGAGCATTGTTTGAAACTATTTTATTCTAGGCAGCATAACTGTTTCTGATTTTGTACAAATTTGCTCCTGTTGTAGTCAGCACATAATTTCTCTATTGCTTTACATGTGTAATAGGATTAATAATATTTGTCTCTCGGAAGAATAAAAATATTTGTAAAGTACTTAAAAAATTAAAAAAAATCTCATGATCCTCTTATGAGGTTGTATTTTGAAGAACTTGTGAGTTTATATACATAAAATTGTTTAGAGATAAAATTATCAAAAATTAGAATAAAGTAATAATTTGTCTGTTTACAGTATCTTTGCCAAATCTCATTGAAATATATTTACATGCCCTTTAAAATATGGGTGATGCAAGGTCAGTGTTGTTTCTATTATCGTTGTGCCAATAATAAGACCAATTATGAGGCAAAAAACAATATCTGTCCTTAGCACAAAAAATGACACTAATGACACATTATCAGAACTTTTTTTAAAGAAATAGTTATATATTGTGCTGAAACATTTTTAATAATACCTTGAATATCCTTCTTCACACGTGCAGTCTTTACTTTTCAAAATACTTCTTCATGGAAGCCAAAATGTCTTATAAATCATTCACTCATTCATTTTTTGATAGGCTACTATTATGTGTTAAGTATTGTACTAGGCACTGGGAATACAGAGACATTTAAGACCAAAACTTCAGGTGGCTTACAATTTGGGTGGGAAGATAGGGGTGGGAGGGCACAAAGAGATGGCACTTATCTACATATCTAAGGGTTAAAGTGTGCACAAGGTCTAATAGAAGCATGGAGAGAAGGCTTCATTCTAGTTATTAGGAGGGGTGTCTGGAAATGCTTTCTATAGGAGGTAATCTATGAGCTGAATTTGGAGACATAGGTGTTCACCAGATGGGAGGAGAAGAGAGAGGAAGAGGAGAGATATTCTGACAGAAGGATTTAAGGCAAAGTCCTGGAGGAGAAAGAAGCCCTTTAGGATAGCTGAAAATTGGTGCAAGGGAAAATGGCTGAGGAGTTTCAGAGGGGCCAGAGGTTGCTTGAGCAGATTCTGTGTGCAGTAAGCACCAGTATTATGAACAGGCATGACACTCTATAAGTAATGTTAAAATATCACCATAGTTGTAAAGATGGAGAACTTTTTATTTATTCTGATCTCTCTCCAGGAGCAAAGGGAATGTGGATAGAAGGAATTCTTGGATTCACCACTTGGAGCCTGGAGGACCCTCACTAGCCTTCAGAAGTGAGGGCGAAACTGGTTAACTTTAGGACTTTTGTTCCCCTAATTCCCCTGCATTTCTCCATCTCTCTGTCACAACGCTCAACCTCTTCACTGAGTGAGAATCAAACACATATTTCATTTATAATGGTCTTCGTACACTATCTCAATCTACCTCCGATTATAATCAGGGCAGTGGGAGGTTACAATTTGCAGAACCGTGGTGGGTTTTGTCACTCTCACTGCATTTAACTGTGCCCTGCTCTGTTAAGGTGAGCATCATTGGAATACGCTTGCTGTCTGGTGTGTCATCAGGCAAAGCATACCTGTTTCACAGTTTTTACTGCGCATTGTGGTGACAAGGCAGGTGGCTTTAAGGAGTTTTTCTCTCAGCATGCTGAACTAACAATTAAGTGGTAAGAGCTTAAATTACATGCATCCTCCTTACATTTCTTTGAGTACTATATTCAGTGGGCAGTTGCCAAGTAACTGAAAATATGTCTAGACACAGATGTTTCTATATTCAAACACAAGGTCAATTTTCTGAGCTATAAAGTGAAATGCATGCAACCCCTGTAACAGAATTCTGCACAGAATAAAGTAAAGATAAAATGTTAAGATTTAAGGAAGAGCTATTCCACTTCACTGGCTATAAAGACTTTGTTCACCAAAAAACCTCATATGTTCCTTCTTGAAAATAAACCTCCAATTAATAAGAAAATTTTGGAAAGGAAAAGGTTAACAGCAGGCCTGCAATCTATTTTTTTCCTTTACCTGGGAAATGAAAGAGATGTCTCAGTCAAATCCCGTGGCATACATACTAATAATTAGACCTCCTGGTAAAAAACACTAATGGTATTTTTAAGTAAAAAGTTAATAGAGAGCTCTTATCTGTGAAATGCTTTCAGTAGCTATTCCAGTTTTCCACTGCTGCACAAGAAACCACGCCCAAATTGAGTGGCTCAAAACAATAACTTATTATGATCTTTTACCTTTCAGCTAGGTGATTTTTGCTTGGAAACTCTCATGTGATTTTAGTCAGTACTCCAGCTGGAGAGTTTTGAAGATATGGCTGCCTGGAGCTCTAAGCTGACTCACCCATGCTGCCAGTTGATGAGACTGGGAGTTCATGGGAAGTCACCCACCTACACGAGGCCTCTCCACGTGCCTTCATTTTCACAGCATGACCCGTAGGCTGCAAAAAGGAATGTTCTAACAGAGCCAGGCCAACTTAAACCCTGAAGTTCCAGAATGTCACTTGTACTGCATTGTATTGGACAGGCAACCCAAATTCAAAGGAGGGAAAACAGACTCCACCTCTTAATAGAGCAGTAAAATGGTCACAGGGCAAAAGAGCAAGTGGGTTGGAAAATACCAGTGAGGACTTTTTAAAATAATGTAATCTGACATAGCAGGATATGCCTGGTTTGTCTAGCTTGCCTATTGGAAAGAAACCTGGCATTTATGATTGGTGGAGCATGACTGGGAATGGTTACATAAGCTGGAAAATCAATGGGGTTTAATAGCTCTGTGTGCATTGTTTAAATCTCACATGTTAACTCTCAACTAGCACACGTTCTAATGCAGACTGGAGGGAACATTTATGGGTTATATTGGTTGTCTAGGGCAGGAGTCAACAAACTGTTATAATAAAGGGACAGATAATATGCATCTTAGGCTTTGCAGATCATATGGTCTCTTTGGCAAATTCTTAACTCTGCCCTTGTAGCACAGAAGCAGTCATGGATAGAACATAAACAAATGAGCATGGCTGTGTTCCAGTGAAACTTTAATTACAAAAAGAGGCAGCAGTCTTGATTTGGCCAGTGGGCCATCATGTTTTGCCAAACCCTGGTCTATGATTTCTCCAAAGAAAGAACATCTAGTCTATGGCATGCTAGTAAATCATCAGTAAACTTGGTGTTAGGTAAGATCTATAAACTTCGTTTAGTTTGATTTAATAATTCAATTCATATAGCTCCATAGAGAGCCTCTCGAATATCTATAACAATGCTTGTACATAACATGGACACAATATCTATAAATCAGCTGGTCAACAATTATTAATTGAATCACAGTTGATGGCATAGCATTGTATCATTATGTTCAGGATTTTCTAGTTTAATTGTATCTAGACTGGTTGCACTTAGTTAAATAAAAATGACAAATAACAGCACATATATTAAATTTTTAAATTTATTTTTACTTTTCATATTTAAATATAGTTAGTATATCATATTATACTAGTTTCAGGTGTACAATTTAATGATTCACCATTTATGTACCTTACAATGTGATCACCACACTAAGTTTGCCACTGCGCAAACTTATCACAATATTATTGGCTATATTTCCCTTGACCTTTTTCACCCATCCCCTCATGCCCCTCCTCTTTGGCAGTCATCAGATTGATCTCTGTATCTACGAGTCTGTTTTTCTGTTGTTTGTTTAATTTTTTAGATTCCAAATATAAGTGAAACCATACGGTACTTGTCTTTCTCTAACTTATTTCACTTAGCACGATACCCTCTAGGTCCATCCATGTCACTGCAAAAGGCAATATTTCATTCCTTTTTATTGCTGAGTAATATTTCATTGTGTGTGTGTATCATTATTTTTATTTGTTCATCTATTGATGGATATCTAAGTTGTTTCCATATCTTGGCTATTGTAAATAATGCTGCAGTGAACATAGGGTGTATTTATCTTTTCAAATTAGTGTTAATTTTCTTTGGATAAATGCCCAGAAGTGAAATTTCTGGGTCTATGTTAAATCCATTTTTAGTTTTTTGAGGAATCTCCATACTGTTTTCCATAGTGGCTGTACCAATTTTTAGTCCCTCTAGCAGAGCACAAGTTTTCCCCTTTCTCTATATCCTAGCCAGCACATTATTTGTTAACTTTTTGATAATAACTATTCTGACTGGTATGAGGTGATATCTCATTGAAGTTTTGAATTGCATTTCCCTGATGATTAGTGTTACTGAGCAACTTTTCATATGTCTGTTGGCCATTTGTATGTCTTCTTTGGAGAAGTATCTTTTCATGTCTTCTATTCATTTTTTTGATCAGATTATTTATTATTTTGTAATTGAGTTGCATAAGTTCATTATATATTTTGGATATCAATCCCTTGTCAGATGTATCATTTACGAATATATTCTCTCATTCAGTAGGTTGCCCTTTTGTTTTGCTGATGGTTTCCTTTGCTGTGCAAATTTTTAATTTAATGAAATCCTATTTGTTTATTTCTGTTTTTGTTTCCCTTGCTAAAAGGGAAATATCCATGAAGATTTTAGTAAGACTGGTGTCAATAGTTTACTACCTATGCTTTCTTCTAGGAGTTTTATGATTTTAGGTCTTATATTCAAGTCTTTAATACATTTTTAGTTTATTTGCATATGGTATAAGAGACTGGTCTGGTTTCTTTCTTTTTTTGTATTTATCTGTCCATTTTTCCCAACACTGCTTTATTGTATATTCTTGTCTCCTTTGTCAAAGGTTAATCGATCATATGAGTAATGGTTTCTTTCTGAGCTCTCTATTCTGTTCCACTGATCTATATGTCAGTTTATTGTGCTAGTACCATATTGTTTTGATTAGTATAGTTTTGTAGTACAGTTTGAAATTAAGGAGCATGATACCTCCAACTTAGTTCTTAAGATTGCTTTGGCTCTATGTGGTCTTTTGGGATTCCGTATAAATTTTAGAATTATATATTCTAGTTCTGAGAAAAATGCCATTGGTATTTTGATAGAGATTCCATTGAATCTATACATTGCTTTGGGTAGTATGGTTATTTTATGGATATTAATCCTTCAAACCCATAAGTGCTGTATATCCTATTTATTTGTGTCCTTTTCAATTCATTTTTTCAATGCTTTATAGTTTGCAGAGTGTAAGTCTTTCACCTCCTTGGTTAAATTTATTCCTAGATATTTTATGCTTTTGGGTGCAATGATACATGGGACCATTTTCTGATTTTCTCCTGATCATTCATTATTAGTATGTAGAAATGTGATGAATTTCTGTATATTAATTTTGTATTCTGCAGAGCACATACTTTTTATTGCTAATGTGAAAGTTCTGTTAAACCTTACTTCATTATTGACAAGAAATCTAAATTTATTATGGGTTATTTAGAGATCACAGAATATATCTACACTACTTTTAAAACATTTTTAACACACGGACACAAAAATAAACCTATTAGGATGTACTCTCCAAGAAAAATTTTTTTCAATAGCAGGAATTCTTCAAATGGAAGCCACTGGTATAGCATCTTCCCAAATTTTAGCTCAAGAGCCAACAAAATGAAAATAAAGTGGGACAGAGTGAGGTGGATTATAAGCAATGGCTTATTTCATAATGAGGAAACTTTTTTTTAACCTTTGAAAACACTGGTAAATATATGATAAATATTTCAACTTTGATGACATGAAATTCTCTTTCTTCCTTTGGGATTTTTTAATTAATAGAAGTGAGTTTCTAAAGAGGATATTTGTTGGTATGACTCCTTGGGGTTGAACAGAAAAAAAAAGAGAAACTTGTATAGACAGACTGTATCACTTTATGTTGTTTTGATTTTTTGATGAAAGTCTCACAATAGAAAATTATTTGTAAAAGCTCTTATGTGACACATATAAAAGATGAATGTAAACTTTTTTATCTCTGATAAAAATAAACTGTTTCTCAAGACCGTAGAACTTTAAATTTAAATATAGACTCAGAATGTTCCTCTATGTGAGCAGCCACAACCATTCCAACATTTTTTTATTTTTGATAGTAAGACATTAAAAAATTTTTTTTAATTAAGTTTATTGGGGTACATTGGTTAATACAATTATATAATTTCCAGGTGTACATTATAATTTGACATCTGTATATTCTATTATGTGTTTACCACCCAAAGTCCAATTTCCTTCAACTACCATATATTTGATCCCTTTACCCAGTTCACCCTGTTCTTATGCCCCTAAATTTGACCCCCTTTACCCTGTCTACCTCCTCCCTCCTCACCCACCCCTTTCCCGGTGGTAAGCACTAGTCTGTAGTCCATGTCCATGAGTCTCTGTTTGTCCCGTCCATTTGTTGATTTTAGTTTTATATCCCACATATAAGTGATATCATGTGATTTTCTACTTTTATTGTCTGGCTTATTTTGCTTAGCATGATTATCTTGAGATCCATCCACGTTGTCACAAATGGCAGTATTTCAACTCTTCTTATGGCTGAGTAATATTCAATTGTATATATGTACCAATCATCTATCATAGGACACTTCAGTTGCTCCCATGCCCTGGCCACTGTGAATAATGCTGCTAGGAACATCGGTGTGCAAATATCTTTTCTGATATTAGTTTTCAAGTCTTCGAGGTAAATACCCAGCAGAGGGATTGCTGGATCATATGGTAGATCAATTCTTAGTTTTTTGAGGAACCTCCTTACTGTTTTCCATAATGGCTATACCAATTTGCAGTCCTACCAGAAGTGTATGAGGATTCCTTTTTCTCTGCATCCTCTCCAACATTTGTTATTAGTTGTCCTGTTGATTATAGCTATTCTAATAGGTGTGAGATGATATCTCATTGTGGTTTTGATTTGCATTTCCCTAATAGCTAGTGATATTGAGCATCTATTCAAATATTTGTTGGCCATTTGTATGTCCTTTAGGGAGAAGTGTTCAGATCCTCTGCTCATTTTTCGAGTGGATCATTTGCTTTTTTATTGTTACTGAGTTGTATGAGTTCTTTGTATAGTTTGGATATAAGGTCCTTATCGGAGGCATTGCTTGCAAACATATTTTCCCATTTGGATGGTTATCTCTTTACCTTGTTGACAGTTTCTTTAGCAGAGCAGAAGCTTTTTAGTTTGATGTAGACCCATTCATTTATTTTAGCTTTTACTTCCCTTGCCTTGGAGGTCAAATTCATAAAATCTTATTTAAGTCCAAGGTCCTTGAGTATAGTTCCTATGAATTCTTCTATGCATTATATTGTTTCAGGTCTTATATTCAGGTCCTTAATCCATTTTGTGTTACTTTTGGTGTGCAGTGATAGACAGCAGTCTAGTTTCTTTCTTTTGCAGGTGGCTTTCCAGTTTTCCCAACACCATTTATTGAAGAGGCTTTCTTTTCTCCAGTGTATGTTTTTGGCTCTTTTGTCAAAAAGTATTTGCCCATATAAATATGGGTCTACTTCTGGACTCTTGATTCTGTTCCACTGGTGTGTATGTCTGTTTTGCTGCCAATTCCATGCCGTTTTGAGTACTGCTGTTTTGAGTACTGTCACTTTGTAGTATAATTAGAAGTCGGGCGGAGTGATGCCTCCAGCCTCGTTCTTTTTTCTCAGGATGTCTTTGGCAACTCAGGACCTTTTGTGCTTCCATATCTGATGATTTGTGTTCTATTTCATTAAAAAATTGGATTTTGATGGGGATTGCATTAAATCTGTATAATGCTTTAGGTAATAAGATCATTTTAACTATGTTGATTCTACCAATCCAAGAACACGGAATATCTTTCCATTTCTTTGTATCTTCTTCAATTTCTTTTAATAGGGTCTTGCAGTTTTTATTATATAGGTCCTTCACATGTTTTGTTAGATTTATTTCTAGGTATTTTATTCTTTTCGTTACAATTTTAAAAGGAATTATGTTTTCTATTTCTTTTTCTGTCACTTAATTGTTAGAATATAAGAATGCTATGGATTTTTGAACGTTGATTTTTGTATCGAGAAACTTTACTGTATTTTCTTATTGTTTCTAGTAGTGTTCTTATAGAGTTTTTAGGGTTTTCTATATAGAGAATCGTGTCTTCTGCAAAAAGCGACAGTTTGACTACTTTGTTTCTTATTTGGATGCATTTTATATCTTTCTCTTGTCTGATTACACTCGCTAAGACCTCCAATGTTATATTGAATAACAGTGGCGATAGTGGACAGCCTTGTCTTGTTCCTGATCTTAGAGAGAAGATCTTTAGTTTTTCACCATTAAGTGTAATGTTGGCTGAGGGTTTGTCATATATGGCCTTTATTATGTTAAGGTACTTTCCTTCTATGCCAATTTTGTGAAGTGTTTTGATCATAAATAGATGCTGTATCTTGTCGAAGAATTTTTCTGCATCTATTGATATGATCATATGATTCATATTTTTTAATTTGTTTACGTATTGTAACACATTAATCGATTTGTATATGTTGAACCATCCCTGTGCCTCTGAGATGAAGCCCACTTGATTGCGGTGTATAATCTTTTTAATATGTTGCTGTATTTGGTTCACTAGTATCTTATTTAGGATTTTTGCATCTGTGCTCATGAGAAATATTGGTCTGTAGTTTTTTTGTGTTATCTTTACCAAGTTTTGGTATCAGAGTAATATTGGCCTCATAAAATGTGTTGGGAAGTATTGCCTCCTCTTTGATTTTTTGGAAGAGTTTGAGGAGAATCGGTGTTAAATCTTCTTTG
>NW_011888826.1:2377421-2380297 GCF_000151845.1 Pteropus vampyrus
GTGTATGAGGATTCCTTTTTCTCTGCATCCTCTCCAACATTTGTTATTAGTTGTCCTGTTGATTATAGCTATTCTAATAGGTGTGAGATGATATCTCATTGTGGTTTTGATTTGCATTTCCCTAATAGCTAGTGATATTGAGCATCTATTCAAATATTTGTTGGCCATTTGTATGTCCTTTAGGGAGAAGTGTTCAGATCCTCTGCTCATTTTTCGAGTGGATCATTTGCTTTTTTATTGTTACTGAGTTGTATGAGTTCTTTGTATAGTTTGGATATAAGGTCCTTATCGGAGGCATTGCTTGCAAACATATTTTCCCATTTGGATGGTTATCTCTTTACCTTGTTGACAGTTTCTTTAGCAGAGCAGAAGCTTTTTAGTTTGATGTAGACCCATTCATTTATTTTAGCTTTTACTTCCCTTGCCTTGGAGGTCAAATTCATAAAATCTTATTTAAGTCCAAGGTCCTTGAGTATAGTTCCTATGAATTCTTCTATGCATTATATTGTTTCAGGTCTTATATTCAGGTCCTTAATCCATTTTGTGTTACTTTTGGTGTGCAGTGATAGACAGCAGTCTAGTTTCTTTCTTTTGCAGGTGGCTTTCCAGTTTTCCCAACACCATTTATTGAAGAGGCTTTCTTTTCTCCAGTGTATGTTTTTGGCTCTTTTGTCAAAAAGTATTTGCCCATATAAATATGGGTCTACTTCTGGACTCTTGATTCTGTTCCACTGGTGTGTATGTCTGTTTTGCTGCCAATTCCATGCCGTTTTGAGTACTGCTGTTTTGAGTACTGTCACTTTGTAGTATAATTAGAAGTCGGGCGGAGTGATGCCTCCAGCCTCGTTCTTTTTTCTCAGGATGTCTTTGGCAACTCAGGACCTTTTGTGCTTCCATATCTGATGATTTGTGTTCTATTTCATTAAAAAATTGGATTTTGATGGGGATTGCATTAAATCTGTATAATGCTTTAGGTAATAAGATCATTTTAACTATGTTGTTTCTACCAATCCAAGAACACGGAATATCTTTCCATTTCTTTGTATCTTCTTCAATTTCTTTTAATAGGGTCTTGCAGTTTTTATTATATAGGTCCTTCACATGTTTTGTTAGATTTATTTCTAGGTATTTTATTCTTTTCGTTACAATTTTAAAAGGAATTATGTTTTCTATTTCTTTTTCTGTCACTTAATTGTTAGAATATAAGAATGCTATGGATTTTTGAACGTTGATTTTTGTATCGAGAAACTTTACTGTATTTTCTTATTGTTTCTAGTAGTGTTCTTATAGAGTTTTTAGGGTTTTCTATATAGAGAATCGTGTCTTCTGCAAAAAGCGACAGTTTGACTACTTTGTTTCTTATTTGGATGCATTTTATATCTTTCTCTTGTCTGATTACACTCGCTAAGACCTCCAATGTTATATTGAATAACAGTGGCGATAGTGGACAGCCTTGTCTTGTTCCTGATCTTAGAGAGAAGATCTTTAGTTTTTCACCATTAAGTGTAATGTTGGCTGAGGGTTTGTCATATATGGCCTTTATTATGTTAAGGTACTTTCCTTCTATGCCAATTTTGTGAAGTGTTTTGATCATAAATAGATGCTGTATCTTGTCGAAGAATTTTTCTGCATCTATTGATATGATCATATGATTCATATTTTTTAATTTGTTTACGTATTGTAACACATTAATCGATTTGTATATGTTGAACCATCCCTGTGCCTCTGGGATGAAGCCCACTTGATTGCGGTGTATAATCTTTTTAATATGTTGCTGTATTTGGTTCACTAGTATCTTATTTAGGATTTTTGCATCTGTGCTCATGAGAAATATTGGTCTGTAGTTTTTTTGTGTTATCTTTACCAAGTTTTGGTATCAGAGTAATATTGGCCTCATAAAATGTGTTGGGAAGTATTGCCTCCTCTTTGATTTTTTGGAAGAGTTTGAGGAGAATCGGTGTTAAATCTTCTTTGATTTATTTTTGTAGTTGGTCTCTAGTTTCAATGCATTATAATCAGAGAATATGGTTGGTATGATTTCAACCCTCTTATAGTTTTTGAGGCTATCTCTGTGTCCTAGTATGTGGTCGATTCTTAAGAATGTTCCATGTGTACTAAAGAAGAATGTATAAGCAGCTGTTTTGGGATGGAAGGCTCTGTAAATGTCAATTACGTCAAGTTGGTCTAAGGTGTCTTTTAAAGATGTTATTTCCTTATTGATTTTCTGTTTGGATGATCTGTCCATGTCTGACAGTGGGGTATTTAGGTCCCCTACTACGATAATGTTTTGGTCTGTTTCTTCCTTTAGTTCTATTCGTAATTGCTTTACATATTTTGGGGCTCCCTGATTGGGAGTATAGATATTAATATGTGTTATGCCTTCTTGGTGCATGATTCCATTTATCATTAAGAAGTATCCCTCGGTATCTTTCTTATCTTTTTTATTTTGAAGTCTATTTCATCTGATATTAGTACCTCTACTCCCACTTTTCTCTGAATGCAATTTGCTTGAAATATCATTTTCCACCCCTTCACTTTGAGTCTATATTTGTCTTTGGAGCTGGAAGTGTATCCTGGATGCAGCGTATGATTGGGTTTTGATTTTTGATCCATTCTGCCACTCTGTGCCTTTTTATTGGTGAGTTAAGTCTATTTACATTTAGGGTGATTATTGATATATGAGGTCTTCTTTAACCATTTTATATTTTGCTTTCTGGTAGCTCAGTGTTTCCATTGCTTTTTTGTCCTTGTGTTTATGTTTTCTTTATTTTGGTTGGCTTTTGTGGGTTTTCCCTCTGGTTCTTCTTGTTTTATGTTATATACTTCAGTTGTGAATCTTCTGTGTGTGGTCACCATTACGATTACGAAAAGGATAG
>NW_011888826.1:2381888-2388719 GCF_000151845.1 Pteropus vampyrus
GAAAGAAAATTATGCCCAGGAAAATGTGAAAATCAACAAAAATTATCACAGAAGACATTTTATTAGTTACTCCACCTTAAAGCTATGTCGTGATAACATGCTAATTCCAAAAGGGAAGAATACAGGAGTATGATGTAAGTCAATAGCTCATTGCTATTTGTCTCTATTTTAGTAAATAAGATATCCAAGCTATGTTCAAAGTCATTTCTGTCCCTCTCACCATGATAGCATGATATGAAAATCCCAAGGCCAGCTCAGAAGTCAGAGGAAGGCGATAAGGATTAGGTAGAAATGAAGATCTAAAAAAGAGGAAAGAGATTCTTTAACTTCTCTAATTGTGCATCAAAGAACAGGTGAAAATCTTTCTGTAAGAATTAATATCGTAATAAGATTCTCAATGGATTATAATTTGAAATTTGCATGTTTTCTATTTTCCACATGAATTGAAATAGAAATTTGCATGTTTCATGTTTCCATTAAATTTCCATGTTTTATGAATTGGAATTTGCATGTTTCATATTTCCACATGAATTGAAATTCCTCAGAGCAAAGTGGTTACAAGGTACAGTACAGAGTACACCTCTTTGAGTTGTGCCCCTCCTTTTGCATTTTAGTACTGAGGCTTAAGTTCCACCTTTTTATCAAATGTAACATTATGCAAAATTTACTTGCTGCAAGTTTTATTAAATCAAGTAGAGATTCTCAAATGTTCTTTGCGGATATACTGGGGAAGGGGGAGAGTAGTATTATGTATTAAAAAGAAAGATGGCATCTTAGTGGAGAAGTAATTGAGAACTCAGGCATCTGGAATAGTGGTAAGTCATTTGTAAATGTGAAAAAAATACTCACAAGGCAGTATGTGTTTATAGAATCTTTGAAAAAATACAATAAAGACAGCTTTAAATTGCCCATGCAATCCAAGGAAAGCCTATGATGAGCAGAGTTGCATGCCCTGTGTAGTGTTCTAGCTGAGAGGACTTTATCTTTTGCTGTGCTTGACTGTGTGGTGTGGGATCAGCATGAGAAGGTTTTACTGTGTGGGGTTGATGATATAGTTTTTCCAAAGTACACAAAATGATAAAATAAATACTATCTCAATTTATCTTTCCAACGCCCAATCATAGAACAAGTCATAGATCTTTTTAAAAGTTGTCTTCTGTCATGCTCTGCTTGTCAGAACCTTCCAGAGCTCCCAGCATCACCACAGCAGGAAGCTCAGTGATCCATGCTGCTTATATGACACACTGTCTTTCTCTATTTCAAATATATCTTATCTACATCCTCCTTCTCCCAATTCAACTCCTTGTGCTAAGTCCTATATATATAATACTTTACTCCTACTTATTGGTTCATGCCAACCTTTAAGGGAACTCCAACAATTATTCTTGGAAAAATTTTTAGCATTTTTTGCTTCATTTTAAGGTCTTCCACATCTTCACTGTGATTTTTCTAAGACTGTGTTACTAGCCCCAACTTGACAGGGCATTTCCTGATACAGATAATGCCCTAATGTGTCGGAATATCAGTATATCTATCACCTATTCCCATCCAAAAATTTGACAGTGATGCCTAAATAAATTCTCGAATTTTCCAGCCACTTATAACTTAATGCCTCCAACTCAACATTTTTGCCCCAAATATCTATTGTTCTGAAAAGCCCACTGCTTATTTGCTTTGTAATTAAAATGCTATAATATTTCTAAAACTTTCCACATGCTAGTTTCAAAAAGAGTCCATGATTAGCAATTATTTTAACACTTCTTGATTTCACAAATTAGTCATTTCACAACTAAGTACATTAAGTAGAATTCCTCATTTCCTAATATTAATGTGATTTTCCTCCACAATTTCATATTGATTTCCTCCTTCCTTTGCAGAAGGAGATTGGAAGGTGACTGTTGTCACTGGGGATCTTGACAATGCCAGCACCACAGCAACAGTATCCCTTTATATCTGTGGACAAGCAAGACAATCAGGTTCGATTATTTTGAGATGGGAAACACCAACTGTTTAACCCTAACAGTAAAGATATATTCAAGGTAAAATTGATACACTGTAGCTTGCTTGCTAAGATATATTATGATATACTTTCCCTAAAATAGAGCAGTGAGTTTTTTGTTTGTTTTGGTATTGCCTTTATATTGCATTTTCTTGGTAAACGTGGAATCTTTTATCCTAAGGGAGTTGGGAAACAAGAGTAATAACAGAAATATAAAAATTTTCGTTTCTTCCCTATGTTTTATTTGCACAAAGACAACGAAGTATATAAACCTTAGAAAATTTAAAAATTAGAGTGGAAAAATTTACTTCTAATCCTGACATCAAGTTAAAATATTTCCCTTTTTGAGTATCTTTTCTTGTCCTTGTTCATATCCGTGGAGTGTGATGCTATGATGGAAAAGTGATGCAGGTTAATGCCTAACACATAGTCCGAGGAGGCAGATGGACCAGATTCGAATGCTGATGTTAGTACTTCCTAGCATGGTGACCTTGACAAGTTACTCAATGGCTATGTGCCTCTATAGCCTGTACCCGAAAGGGTTATCATGAGGATTAAATGAATCAATTCATATAAAGTGTGTAGTGCAGTGCCTGAAATGCTCAGTAAATATTTGCTATGAATATTGTAGTATATAAACCATTTGTAGCCCCTTATTTATGCAAAGAGCCATATAGTCTTCCTAATTATAATTTGTATGAGTTAAATATTGAGCATATGAAACTTACCATTTCACTTACCATAGGTAAATAAAACACTCTTGTTATTGTTGGACATTTAAATGGCTTCTAGGTTTTTACTATTAAAATAATGCTGTAATTAACATATTTTTGACCTTAGTTTTTTCTTTTTTCTAACCAAAGCTATCTTATTTCCTTATGATAAATTCTGAGAAGTAGGAATACTTTTGATCTGTTCTGACAAAGTACTTTATAAAAGTGTCTATAAAAAAGTTTATAGCACAGTGCCTGGCAGGACATAGTAAACAACTGGTAAATTTTAATTGTTATTAAATTATTACTACACGCCCCAAATCATAGTATTTATTTCTGCTGTACATAGGGTTTAATATCTTTTAATTAAAATTTCTCAGTACCTCTTTGCAAGTTATAGTATGTGACTGTGGATCTATGCAAGATATCTTTATTTCTTACCTTTTTATTAAAAGAGATTTATTGAAATCTAATTGCCCTATCATAACATTCACCTGTTTAAACATAATTCACGGTGTTTAGTATATTCATAGAGCTGTACAGCCATCACCACACTCTAATTTTAGAACATTTTCATCACTCCAGTAGAAAGCACATACCTACTAGCAGTAACTTTCCAATCCCCTGTTCTTTAGCCTTAGGAAACCAGAAATTTTCTATCTCCATATATTTGCTTGTTTTGAATATTTCATATGAATAGAATCATATACCACGGAGTCTTTTGTGTATGGCCTTGTTTTACTTAGCATAATGTTTTAAGGTTAATCCAAGTTGTAGTTTGTATCAGTAATTTTTTTATTATTATTATGGCTAAATAATATTCCATCGTGTGGATAGATCACATTTTCTTTATCCATTCATCAGTTAATAAACATTTGGATTATTTCTACCGTTCAGCTGTGAAAATGAATAATTATTATGAATAATGCTGCTACGAATATTCATGTACAGGTTTTGTGTAGAGATATTTTATCATTTCTCTTGGGTAGATACCTAGGAGTAGAATAACTGTACCACAGTGTAACCCTATGTTTAACATTTTGAGTAACTGCCAAACTGTTTTCAAACATACCTGAACTATTTTTACATTCTCATGAGCAATGTGTGAGAGTTCCTATTTTTCTGCCTTCTCACAGAAATTTGTTATTGTCTATCTTTTGATAGTAGCCATCCTAGTGGATGTGAAGTGATGTTTCATTGTGATTTCGGTATGTATTTTTCTAATTATTAATTAGGTTGAGCATCTTTCCTTGTGCTTGTTGGGCATTTATATGTCTTCATTAGAGAAATGTCACTTCAAATTCTTTGTTCATTTTTAATTGGACTATTTATCTTTTTACTAATGAGTTTAATAGTTTTTTATATATTTTAGAAATGAGTCTTTATCACATATATGACTTATAAATGTTTCCTCCCATTTTGTGGGTTATTTTTTAAATTTTTTTGATGGTCTGGTGTCCTTTCTGGTGTCCTTCTGGTGTAGGAAAGTTCCACTAGTGATGAATCTCAGTTTGTTTGTTTGTTTGTTTTTTAATCTGGGAATGTTTTAACTTGCATATGGAAGTCTTGGTTGACAATGTTTTTTTCCAGCTTTTTGAAGAAGTAGTACTACTGCTTTCTGGCCTTCATGATTTATAATGAGAAGTCAGCTATTAATTTTATTGAAAACATCGTGTATGTGACGAATTATTTTCTTTTGCTGCTTTCAAGATTCTACCCTCGTTTTTGGCTTCCAATGGTTAGATTATGTTGCCTGGGTATAGATTGCCTTCCTGCTACTTTTCACAGCTATTATGGTTGGAAAGTTGCTGGTTTTTATGGATATGGTGGAGCTGGGGAGAGAAATAGAGGTAGATCAAGTTATAATGCACAAACCATTCTGTTTTTACCAAGGTTCATAGTTTTCATTGAATGAAATGCTCCTCAGATTGTTGCAAGCCTTTGATTAATTTCCAGAAATTTTGAAAATTTGATTTCAGTAATGTTTGCCATTGTTTCTATGAAGAAATGGATTTATGGAGGGTCTCAACATACCATTCCAGAAGTCCTTCTCAACCTCTTTTTATCTTTATTACATTTTGTTCTATTTTATTGAAATATCTATTCCTCTATTAAATCTCCTATTTGTGGCTGTGACTTCTATAATCTGCTGAAGATAAGTAAGAACTGGCCCAAGGTAAATGTGACTTTGAGTCTACGATATATCATGTGACCAAATCCATGAAGTTTAAGAGTCACCAGCCAAGTGGAGTTGAAACATTGACTATCTTATTACTGTCAGAACCGTGAAAACTTTCCTTTGTAACTGGTTCATGTTATATGCGACAATATGGGTCAACTATAATATTCTACTGACCCAATCATAGATTTTAAAGGAGAACTTGATTATAGGATGGTATAGAAAGTAGAGGAAGATTCTAACTTCAAAAAGGGGCTTACAAAGTGATGTCAGACTTTATAACAATTTTGATAGTTACCATCCATAGGCTATAGCGTCAGTCTTATAAGAGCACCTGAAATGTCACTGAGAGCTAAGCTGAAGGGAATGAGAGATCCTCAGAAAAATGATAAAGACAAAAATCAAAGGAAAGAGTCAATTATAGCAGAAAGTTTACAGTGTGTAGGCAGGGGCTGGACCTCATTGAGTCGCTAAATCTTGAATCTTATCCATTGACTGACATAGACTAGATACTCATAAATCTATTGAAAACATGAAATTTTAATGAAAATGACTTTGCTAGAATTTGTTAAATATTTGCTACTCTTTCCTGAGTCATTTATTGTTGAACTTTCTTTGTGGTTATTCTCACCTTGAGGGCATCATAAAGACATTCCATGTACCTTGTACTGTTATTATTTACTTATAAACCTGTCCAGAAATTTTTATTACATTTTTGCAAATTGAAACACTAAATAGTATTCTCTGTTGTTTGGGAAAAGTTAGTGGCTAAAGCATTCACTCCTAGAAAGTAGTTTCTTGTTTCTAGTTTACTATCGTATGAAGTCAATTAATTTTATAGATAAATAGGTTTAATATTTATTACGAGCTCACAGGGCACTTTCACAATCATTTGAATATCCTTTATATTCCTAGAATAAAATGCAGAATACGTTTTTTATGCCATTTAAAATACAATTTATATCAGCAGGAATTAGAAGACCTATATTTTAGTTCCAACTCTGACCTCTACTATCTAAGGAAATATGGATAAACCATGTAACATTTCTAAGCTTTTTAATTTCTTCCTTTGTAAAATGGGTACAATAATACCTTACAATGTTATTGTACAGATTTAAAGAGTTAAAAATTAAAACACTTTATATAAAGGATAAAATATTCTTGTTTTTATTTATATTCCTGAGGCTGGCTCTTATGGTCCTGCCCACAAATTGGGGTAGGCTTCCTGATGGGGTGGAATTTAAGATGATTTTTCAGATGAATGAGGGCAGAAAGGCAGCTTGGCAGATGGCTAGTAGGTGGCTATTGCTGGCATGTGGGGTCTGTGTAAAACATGTCTGGAGGCTGGAGTAGGAGGAAGGAACAGAGGGAGCCAAGACTAGGTTGGCTGGGCTAGAGTAAGGCAGTAAGTGTGTAACTAATAGCAAGAACATTTATCTTGGGCCTTTTTGATGTTTAAAAGTTAGATGTCCATGTGGATCTACAAATTATTAACCATTAGCTAAATTGATGCCAGCATGTCATTTTGACTTTGGTGCAACTCCGTACGACTTTTTTCTTTATCTTTTTTTTTTCTCTCCTTGCTCTCTCCATCATTCTTCTTTATCTTTTTTCCTTTCTTTTCTTTTCCTTTTTTGGTGGACTTAAAATTTGGAGTTTGGTAATATTTCATATCGACTCCTTTTGGCAGTTTAGAAATTGCAGCACTAAGCAGTGTCCTGCTGACACAATTGATTATCCTAGGGACAGATCCTAGGCAGATCCTAGGGACAATTTACCTTAATCTTCCTCAGTCACAAAAGTTGAAGTGACATATACATGACATATATGTGTTGACCACCAAATTTTTACTTATGAATTCTTATCAAGAAATGTCAGTACAGTTTCTCTCCTTCAGTATAGAATAGACTATAGAAACCAAAACCCCAATGCAGAATAAA
>NW_011888826.1:2388769-2399457 GCF_000151845.1 Pteropus vampyrus
GCTAAATCTTGAATCTTATCCATTGACTGACATAGACTAGATACTCATAAATCTATTGAAAACATGAAATTTTAATGAAAATGACTTTGCTAGAATTTGTTAAATATTTGCTACTCTTTCCTGAGTCATTTATTGTTGAACTTTCTTTGTGGTTATTCTCACCTTGAGGGCATCATAAAGACATTCCATGTACCTTGTACAGTTATTATTTACTTATAAACCTGTCCAGAAATTTTTATTACATTTTTGCAAATTGAAACACTAAATAGTATTCTCTGTTGTTTGGGAAAAGTTAGTGGCTAAAGCATTCACTCCTAGAAAGTAGTTTCTTGTTTCTAGTTTACTATCGTATGAAGTCAATTAATTTTATAGATAAATAGGTTTAATATTTATTACGAGCTCACAGGGCACTTTCACAATCATTTGAATATCCTTTATATTCCTAGAATAAAATGCAGAATACGTTTTTTATGCCATTTAAAATACAATTTATATCAGCAGGAATTAGAAGACCTATATTTTAGTTCCAACTCTGACCTCTACTATCTAAGGAAATATGGATAAACCATGTAACATTTCTAAGCTTTTTAATTTCTTCCTTTGTAAAATGGGTACAATAATACCTTACAATGTTATTGTACAGATTTAAAGAGTTAAAAATTAAAACACTTTATATAAAGGATAAAATATTCTTGTTTTTATTTATATTCCTGAGGCTGGCTCTTATGGTCCTGCCCACAAATTGGGGTAGGCTTCCTGATGGGGTGGAATTTAAGATGATTTTTCAGATGAATGAGGGCAGAAAGGCAGCTTGGCAGATGGCTAGTAGGTGGCTATTGCTGGCATGTGGGGTCTGTGTAAAACATGTCTGGAGGCTGGAGTAGGAGGAAGGAACAGAGGGAGCCAAGACTAGGTTGGCTGGGCTAGAGTAAGGCAGTAAGTGTGTAACTAATAGCAAGAACATTTATCTTGGGCCTTTTTGATGTTTAAAAGTTAGATGTCCATGTGGATCTACAAATTATTAACCATTAGCTAAATTGATGCCAGCATGTCATTTTGACTTTGGTGCAACTCCGTACGACTTTTTTCTTTATCTTTTTTTTTCTCTCCTTGCTCTCTCCATCATTCTTCTTTATCTTTTTTCCTTTCTTTTCTTTTCCTTTTTTGGTGGACTTAAAATTTGGAGTTTGGTAATATTTCATATCGACTCCTTTTGGCAGTTTAGGAATTGCAGCACTAAGCAGTGTCCTGCTGACACAATTGATTATCCTAGGGACAGATCCTAGGCAGATCCTAGGGACAATTTACCTTAATCTTCCTCAGTCACAAAAGTTGAAGTGACATATACATGACATATATGTGTTGACCACCAAATTTTTACTTATGAATTCTTATCAAGAAATGTCAGTACAGTTTCTCTCCTTCAGTATAGAATAGACTATAGAAACCAAAACCCCAATGCAGAATAAATTATAGAAAGAATATAGACACTTTTCAGGACTACATTTTCTCAGAAGGGCTAAATATGAAAACAACAACAAAAAATTATTGGCCTCAGATAGCAATCGTTTTTTTTATTTTTTGGAGGATTACCAAAAGAGTTTGGCATGGCTCACTCCTTAAGACGCCAAAAACTTTTGTGGAGAGAAAGAAAAAATGGTATTTGCTGATGTTAGATATTTAGTAAAGCTGAAACATGAAAGAAAAAATACCTTTCTCTAACCCCTTTTTTTCACCTGATGTAATGGTGTCAATTCTTTTTAAATAGATGTCTCTATTCATGGTCTTGATCACACCTTCTTTCATCTTTCAAGATTGTGTTCCATCAGCATCCTTATTTTTTCTTGCATCTTCAGGATGATTCTGTTTAACCACTGACTTCAGTCTACCAACATGCTTATGTCTTCTTTATTCTAAAAATGACCTTTACTCTACTCTTAAACTACTGACCTTTTTCTTTTTCTTCTTTGCAAAATTTTGAAATACTAATTTACCTGTATTGCTTCACCTCTTTCTCTTCCTATTTTTTGCTAAATCTCTTGCAGTTTAGGATTTTCTCCCATCACTTTATTTAAGCCATGTTTTCTAGGACCAGCAGTGGAGTCCTAATTATCCCATCGGTTATTATCCTGGGTTGCTGGTAAAGGAATATTTGGGCAGGTGGGTAGTTCAGTGATAGGTGTGAGTGCTGGGATCAGATCTCCTGGATTTAAAGTCTAGCTTCTTAACCAGCTATATATTTGTGGGTAGATTTTTAAAAATGTTATGCTCTGTAAAAAGGGCAAAAATAATTGCACCTATTTAGGAGAGTTGTGAGGATTATATGGCATACAGAAAATCATTGTAAAATATTCATCACAGAAGAGGGCACATAGTAAAAACTCAGAAATGTTGAAATATTTTTATCGTATTTGAAAAGAAAATAGACAAGAGCATTTAAAAAAAGAATAGGTGCCTGTTTTGGAGGTATCCCTTCCAAAGATGTTGATATCCTAATTCTGGTACCTGTGATTATGACCTCATTTGGAAATAGTGTCTTTGCAGATGATTTAAGATGCATTAATATGAGGCCATACTGGAATAAAGCGGGCCTTGATTCCAACATGACTGGTGTCCTAATAAGACAGAAGAGAGTTACATAGGGAGAATACCATGTGAAGACAGAGGCAGAAAATGGAGTCATGCAGCTATAAGCCAAGGGATGCCAAGGATTGATGGCTACTACCAGAAGCTAGAAAGAGGCAAGGAAGAGTTTTATCTAGTCTCAGAGGGAGTATGGCCTTGCTACCACCTTGATTTCAAACTCAGACTCCACAATAGTTAGAGAATACACTTCTGTTGTTTTAAGCCACCCAGTTTTTGGTACTTCACTATGGCAGCCCTAGGAAAATAAAAGTCATCGACAGTCAGATGCTTTATAGTAAGAGAGAATGAAAATGTAAAGAAGGTGGATGGATAAATTAGTGTCTTTCAAGAGAGCTCTTTACTGATATTACTGAGAGAGATTGTGTGTTACATGCTGTTGAGTTGAATGTGGCTCCTGGGGACTGACTGTATGAATAGTGACATGCATAATGTCTTGTCCTCAATAGCCATGCTCAGCTCCTGTAAACTCAATTCTATGGCTTCTTTTAGAAAGTCAGTCCATCTCATATTTGATCTTGCCCTGTTGCCTTCTATTTTTCCCAGCATTAATGTCTTTTCTAAAGAACCCTGTTTTTTCATGATGTGCTTGAAGTAGGACAACTTAAGTTTTGCCCCTACCAATGCTTCAGGCTTAATTTGTTCTCGGACCCACCGTTTATGTTTCTGGCAGTCCACAGAGCTCTCCTCTAACACCATTTTTCAGGTGAATCTATATATTTTTTTTCTATCAGCCTTCTTTACTCTCCAGTTTTTGCATCTGTATATAGTACTAGAAATACAAGTATGGGTTGATCTTAGCCTTGGTCTCTAATGACACATCTTTGCCTTTGGTGCTCTATTCTAATTCTTCCATTGCTGCCCTTCTGAGTCTCAGACTTATCTCGATTTTTGTTTTTGGCTACAATCTCCATTTGAATTGATGACTGAACCATCATAAGGAAATATCTAACAATTTCATTGTCTTCATTGTATATGTTAAAGCTGTGTATTTTTTCTGTAGTCATAATTTTTGTCTTTTTGTTGTTCAATGCAGTCCTACTTCGGCAGTCTTACTTTATTTTGTCACTTTCATCAGAAGTTGTTACAAATTATTACTATATTTTGCCAGTAGAATAGTGTCATCTGCATATCTTAAATTATTGATATTTCACAAATTTCTACGCTTCCTTCCTTTGAGTCTAGATAAGTTTTTCATATGATATATTCTATGTGTATATTTAAAAAATGAGGAGATAAAATGCACCCTTGTCTGGCACCTTTGCCTCTAAGAAACCATTCTGTCTCTCCATATTGTATTACATAACTATTACATATTCTATTATATAACTATTACAATGGTAAATGTAAGGAGATAAAAGAGAATGACAAAAAAAAACAAAAACAAAAACAAGAGATCTCTAATGGAAAATTCAAGAAATGAAAGGGAAATTCAAACTTAGATTAGTTAAGTTTTAAAAAAATTTCTTAGTGATTGTCCTAGGGTTTACAATATCCATTTTAAAATAATATGAGTGTGCCTTGAAGTAATATTATACTACTTCATGTATAATGTAAAGATCTGACAGAATTGTCTTAATTTCTTCCTCTATTGCCTTGTGCCATTGTTATCATACATTTCACTTTTACATATGTATACACAACACATAATTACTGATTTTGCTTTAAATAGAAGTTATCTTTTAGAGAATTACAAATGAGAAAAAAAATTATTTTACCTTTTTTCTTCTAATATTCTTAATTTTTCTGTGTAGATCAAAGTTTCTAGACTGTACCTGAATCCTTCTGTCTGAAGAACTTCCTTCAAAACTGTTTGTTGAGCAGATTTGTTAGCAATGAATTCCCTCAATTATTTTTTATCTAAGAATCTTTACTTTTCCTTACTTTTTAAGTGATATTTTCACTAGGTATAAGATTCTTGATAGTCAGGGTTTTTTCTTTTAGCACTTGAAGATTCACTCCATTGTCTTCTTGCTTTTTTATATTCTGACAATAAGTCTGCTATAAATCTTATCCTTTCCACTATTCAAAAAAAAAAGTATCTTTTTTTTCCTCTGGCTGCCTTCGAGATTTTTCTTTTGTTTATAGCACTTCGAATATTATGTGCCTAGATGTGGTGTTGGTGGTGGTGATGGTGGTGGTGGTGGTGGTGGTGACGGTGGCAGTTGGTGGTATGTATGTGTATGTGTTTTAGTATGTATCATGCTTGGTGAGCTTCTTGGATCTATGGTTTGGCTTCTGCATCTAATTTTGAAAAGAGTTGGCTATTATCTTTTTCAAATATTTCTTAGACCATGTTTTTTCTTCTCTTTTTGGGATATCAATTGTGCTTCTATAAGACTATTTATTTGATATTGTCTTATAATTCTTATTTTCCATGCCTTGTAATTTTGCTGTTGTTGATGGAAGCTGCATATGTTGTATAGAATGGTAAATACTGAGATCAGCATTGTTTATGCTTGGAAATAAGCACACCTTTCTCTGCTCAGCATTTAGTGTAGGAGTTTGTGCTAATGCGATCAGTACTTGGCCTTGTGTTAAAGTCTGTTGTCGCTATAGTTATCCTTAGTGTGTTATAGTTTCCATATTTTTTTAATAATACTCGTGTTTAGGATGTAGCCTAATTTTCCAGTTTTTCTCAATTCTTGCTTTCCAAAAGAGTCGATTCTCTCTACTTGGATTTGGTCCTTCTCATCTGTCTGTTGCAGCTCTCCCACCTTTATTCCACTGTTATTTTTACTGAACACTTGTTAGTGTGGCGATGAGAGTGTGGGAACGGGTATGGTTCTCTGATGTTCTGATTAAGTCTTAGTCTTGGCCAGGTACTGTGAACCTGGGCCTGAGCATAAGGCCTTCCTGCACCTCTCTGGATCTAGCACATATTTCTATTTCTTCCCCAGAGTCAGAGGTTTTGTTTTTGTTTGTTTGTCTGTTTTTCCTTCATGTTTCCCTGCTTTAGCTTCCGTGGGTTTCCACCAGTGCCCTCAGGTGACTGTTTTTGTTGCTCTTTCCTCTATAGATTAAATCTTCTGTTTTAAAGGGTAGATAAGGAACATAGGTCTGTTCAGAGTTTCAGCAGCTGAAACTTATGTTTTTTTTTCTCTCAGACAGTACCATAGGGGCATCTTTCTTAGTGTTCTTCCTAATCTTCCTGCCTGGTGAGGTTCCTGGAGTAAATGTCTTCAAGGAGATCAAACTAATATAGTTCATACCTAGCCTTTAGCAATTTGTGGAAAATTTTTAGGTGAGTTATTTTACTGACTTACATGAGATCTGTTGCCATCTACCATGGATAAGCAAGTATTTGGGTCCTGTTTTTCCCTGTAGAAACCTATCTCTAGATTTTAGGTTAGATTTTTACCTTGGAACCCAGTTCTCAAGAAAAGTCATGAATTTACAGCTTGTACAGGTCTTTTTGTTGTTGTAAAGGTGAGAGTGACACTTGCCAACTCTTTAACTCTCTACATCTCTAAGCTCAAATAGGAGTATACATGTATGTGTATATATATGTATATATACATACACACACATATATATACACACATATATACATATATATACACACATATATATATATGTTTATTTCCTTCTTGTTAAAATTTTTTATAACTGTCATCACTAAAGAGCTAAAAATAATATATAAAATTTAAAGATGTATAAAGACTCAGTAATCAGTTGGGCAAGTAAGATATTATTCGAAAACATAAATCCACAATGCTCCATTTTCTCTGAGAAGAGAATAAGTGATCTAGACTATAACAAGAAAAAATGAAGTCATATTCAAGAAAGAACTAAATAATAAAGGTAAAATAGTCTTGGGATAACATTTATTATGTTTCCTCCTTCTCTGACAATATTAAACAATTGAAATGTTTTTAATATGTCTTAATTTAGATGAAAACAACCTATAAGAGAACTTACTTTTTAAATTAAAAGTAGACTTTATAATCATGATTCAATATTAAGCATTAGACATTTAAGAATATAGGCTTTTTAATGAGAAAATAATGAGAAATAGTTTCAAATATTAATTTGGAGTAGGGAGATCAGAAAACCCCTCTCAAAGTTCTTAGGTAGAATAAGACAAAATCTAAACAAATGTTTCATCCAGTTTCTCAGAAAGCATTTTAGGAAGACCAAATTGTTTCTTCTTTCTGAAGATAGGATCTTTAAAGGATACTATTCATTTTAATGTAGTTCAGCAAGTGTTTATGGAGCACACATGGTATTTTCAACACTGTGCTAAGACCTCTGATAGGTATAGAACTATAAAATATGAAACAATCACACTGAAGAATAAGAACATATACACATGAAACAAGTAAGATGCCAGAATTTTTATGAGTTAGTGCCCCATTAAGCAATATAGATAAAAAATGCTTTAAGTGTTCTGAGTAAGGATCTACAGTTCTCTCTTGGGACTAGCTAAAACAAAATCTTTTAAGCTGTTGACTAGTAGACTTTTCAGCTGGGATCAGGAAATGCTGGAAATGTCATTCTGTAAAAACAGGGTAGCTTACTAAGCTCAAGGAAGAAAAGAACTTTGTCTCTCTTTGGATTCACAGCTTATTTTTTCTCTGTGCTTCTTTGTGCTTCTCAAATATAAAATTATCAACTCCAAACTCAGCAGCAGTTGTCCCTTTGCTGAGTATCCTCTACATCTTTTTGCCAGGCAACCAAGACTATAAATAATTATTTTTTTTAATTTCACTAAAAATGTTGGCTTATTCTTTAGTCTAATCAGAATTCAGTTTTCAAATTCATTTTTGTAGCTACTTTGGGGATCAGTGTGATACATGCACTGGGACTCTATATAAATATATTTCTTATTGTGTCATGGAGATAATTGGAGAGAGACACGTGGATAGAATTTTGTGCTATTGATAAGATAGTTAGATATCATAGATGAAAACACAAGAAAAAGATGATGACTACTACCCTGTAACTGCAGGGATTATAAAGGGTCTCCCAAGAACATGAACATTCTCATGACCCTAGTAATAGTTAATGGATTTGATATAACTATGAGGGCTCACCTAAGAAAAATCTAAAGGTCCAGAAAAATGTATGACAAATAATAGAATTACAAAGCATCATCACCCAAATGCTATTCAGGAAAAGATGTCGTGAAATAAGTTCATTGCAAGACTTGCTTTTTGTAATAAAGAGTAAGATTTATTTTTATATACTATAATGAAATGATTTCAAGTAGGGGTCCCCAAGCCCCAGGCTGCAGACAAGTACCAGTCCGTAGCCTGTTAGGAACCAGGCCGCACAGCAGGAAGTGAGTAGCAGGCAAGTGACTGAAGCTTCATGTGTATTTTCAGCTGCTCCCCAGCGCTAGCATCACCACCTCAGCTCCACCTCAGATCATCAGGCATTAGATTCTCATAGTAGCACTGGTCCCTGTTGCCAAAAAGATTGGGAACTGCTGACTAGGATATATTACATAGTGAAACAAAAAATAGAGAAAAGTGTGTATGCTGCCATTTATTTAAGAAAAGGGATATTATATAAGTATGTTTATATATATAATACATGTGCACATATGTTCTTAAATTAATTTAAAAATAAATATTTGAAAGATAAGCTATAAGATAAATGATTACGTATGTGGAGGAGGGGCTAGGTCAGAGGGGTCAGGAAGAAGAACTAGACTTCTTTGAATAAAGCTCGTTTTACAACTTTGATTTGGAAACATAAAAATATTTTATGTAATTAAAAAAAGAACTAAAAATGAAGAAAAATGAAACAAATGAACCTATATATCTAGATGATGTAGTGACAAAGCAAAAAATTCCTTCAAGTTACTTTAAAACCTAGCAATTTGACTGTATAACTCTAGTAGAATATACAATAATCATTAACTTGGTGATAGTTTTGATACTAAATCTGAAATTATAATATGTGTAATGTGAGATAAAGCACATGAATAATTATGTTAGTGTCTTTGAGAACCACTTAAAATTCACTGGTTTAAAAAGGCTAATGAAAAAGAATATGGACAAAGGTTTGCCAGGAAAAAGAAATAGTAAGAAAACAAAAGTTGCAATTCTGACAATTAAAAGCATTAAAGCCAAAAATTATTAAAATTAGATTTTAAAGAGAACACTTTATAATGTTAAAAGCTACATTCTACAAGGGAGATAAAACAATTATGGATATCAATGCATCAAATAACACAGCAAACACCCATATAAAACAAAAACTACAAGGAGATACAAGGATTTGGATAGAAAACCACTAATAATAGGGGACTGTAATATATCATTCTTATTTTAAGACAGGTCAAACTGACCAAAATTAAACAATTATATACAAATTTAAACAACATAATAAATAAAGTTGATCTTTTGTTTATATATCAAACACTACACCCTAATAATAAAGAGTATTTCTTCTTTTCAAATGCACATGGAATTGTTAACAAAATTTGGGTGCCAGTAGAAACATTTGTGGAGCTTTCATATAGAAATGCTCAAGTTTCACCTTGGAGCATATGATTCTGAGGTTTGAAAAGCTGTTCACATTATTCGGATCTTCATCAACATCTGAAGAGCACTGACAAAGGAGACAAAATCAACAAGGTACGTTGGTAGTGTGTGGAATTGAAAGAAAATGAAATAAAATGTTTGATACTGAGAATGCTTCAGACCATCCTGGATACAGAGTTTTTATAAGCATCTCTGATTTTTCTCTGCCAAAACTTTTCAAACATCTTCTGAATATTGTTTCAATAACTCTATACTTAATGGTAAGAGTTTTGAAACTTTCCCATGAAGAGCAGGTACAAGTCCCCTTTCACCTCTGCTTTTCATCATACTGGAAATCCTAGTTAATGAAAATAGCTAATGAAAATAAATTTAAAAGATATATAATTTGGGAAGTAAGAAATAAAACTCTCTGTTTGCAGATAACACAATCGTTTGTTTAGAAAATTAGAAGCAATCAGCAAAAACAAACAAACAAACACAACTCCTGGAACAAATAATCTAATAGAGCAAGGCTGAAGGATACAAGGTTCATATACAAGAGTTAATTGTTTTTCTATATATCAGCAATGAGCAAGTAAAATTTGAAATAGAAAACACAGTACCATTTACACGATTCAGTGAAATCCCAATAAAAATTGCAGCAAATTGCAGCAAATTATTTTGTGGATCAACAAACTTATTCTAAAGTTTATATGCAGAAACAAAGGACCCAGAATAGACAACACATCGAGGAAGAACAAAGTTAGAGAACTGAGCTTACTTGATTTTAAGACTTACTGTAAAGTTACGGTAATCAAGACAATGTGATATGGGTGAAAGAACAAATAGATCAATGTAACAGAATGGAGAACCCAGAAGTAGATCCACATAAATATAGTCAATTGATCATTGCAAAAGACACATTTGATGAAGGACGGATATCCAAAATATACAAAGAAATCTTAAAACCTGATAAGCATCATGCCATTCAAAAGTGAAATAATTAGGTATAAATCTAACAACATACAAGACCTATGTGAGGAAAGCTACAAATTCTGATGAATGAAGGCAAAGAACGGATTTAAAAATGTACCAAAGACCTTAACAGAGACCTCACCAAGAAATGTAAGGATATGAAAAGATGCTCCACATCATTTATCATCAGGGAAATGCAAATTAAAACAAAAATGATATATCACTATATACCTATTAAAATGGCAAAAATTTGGAACACTGATAACACCAAATGCCGATGAGGATATGGAGCAACAGGAATTCTCATTCATCACTGGTGGAACGAAAAATGGCATAGCCCTTTTGGAAGACAGTTTAGCAGTTTCTTATAAAACTAAGCATACCCTTACCATACACTCCAGCAATCGCATTCTTTGGTATTTATCCAAAAGAGTTGAAAACTTATGTGCACACAGAAAGCTGCATATGAATGTTTATAGCAGTTTTATTCATTAATTACCAAAACTTAGAAGCAACCTAGATGTCCTTCAGTAAGTGAATAGATAAACAAACAGTGGTACATCAAGACAATAGAATATTATTTAGCACAAAAAGAAA